>NC_083506.1:11295833-11607916 GCF_032362555.1 Amyelois transitella
GAAGAGACTATGTGCCGTGTGGTTTCCGCCACTTTAGAATAGGAACACTCTCTCTTGGCCATGGATGTCGTAAAAAGCGACTAAGGGATAGGCTAATAAACTTGGGATTCTTCTTTTAGGCGCTAGGCTAGCATCCTGTCACTATTTGAATCTCAATTTAACATTTATCCATACAGCTGAACTTGGCCTTTCAGTCTTTTCATAAATACGTGGTTTTACGTATGTAAGTACGGTTGCAGTTACTACCCTCTAATTGTTCTCAGACATGTCCTTTCTATGAAGTTGATCTATGTATCCCGCAGACGTACGACGTGAGACGAGTAGGCAGCTAATGCTAATGGCTTGTTTATTATTATTTGTTTAAGTTCGCGTGGGAACCTCGTTCCAACAGAGCAAAGCAGACGCCGTCCTTCACTGCTCTGTTACTTGCTGCGTTCACGGACACAAAGGTTCACGGGCGATCGACGTTTATAAGATCAGTCAATACCTTGACTCGAAAGGGTTTCGTAGGAAGATTGTTTTTGTTATGAAAGCTACATTTTAGAGACTACACCTGTTGGTGTTTACATTTAATATCACAGATGTAAAACCTGGTTTATATTATAGTTGTTATATTTATATTATAACAAGTGTGAGATGCGTAGGAAATTATCTACTAATGTTACAAATGTAAAAGTTTGTATGGACGTTTGTAGTGTTTTCACGCAAATACTACCGAACCGATTACGATGAAATTTGTCATGTAGGTAGCTGAAGACTCAGAATAACATATAGGCTTATACTTTTTATCCCGGAGTTCCCACGGGATTCCATGCGGGTGTAGTCGCGGGCGGCCTCTAGTTGTTTATAATACATCCATACATAATCTTCCTGACATTTGTCCTGGTTGCGTCCTTCTAAAGAGAGAGCTCGGGATCTGCAAATGTCTACTCTTCAGGAATTTGTAAGTTTGGTTATTACACCAAACGAATCTTTTCTTGTCACTCTATTGCTTTTGCTTAGTCACTTCTTACGACATCTACGAGACGCAGATGTTGTATATATAGTACCATATACCATACAACTAGCTGTAGACATCATACTTATAAAATTAAACGTTTTATTTTAAACTTCATAATTGTTAATTAAACGTAGGTAATCATCTTAAAATAAATTGAGCCAAAACTGAAACTCAGCACGTGCATTAGCGACGCGACAAAAAACGGGGTTAACGTGACTCCGGATAAAAAGAGCACGGTCCCGGGACGCTGATGAACGGGGTCCCTACCCTAATGTGAGTACTTGCCAAATAAGGACATTCTTCATCTAAATAAACATTACTCAGAACTTCGCAAAGCGGAAAATTGTGTGCCGTCGACGGATAGGGCTGTTACATAAATTATGAGGCACTTTTCATTTTGAGTAAGTTCAACTAATAAATGTATGGTTATACATACATACATAAAATCACGTCTATATCACTTGCGGGGTAGACAGAGCCAACAGTCTTGAAAAGACTGATAGGCCACATTCAGCTGCCTGGCTCAATGATAGAACATACGACATCCATGGGATCGAGGTGGAGTGGTCCTATTCTCTTTTTTATTGGTGCCGAGAACCACGCGACCCTATAGTTATACGCTCATATGTAGATTATAAGGCAGATATAGTGTGGCTTAAAAAAAGTAAAGCATCGTAATGGCGGCGTTGTACGCATGTGTGGGTGACAGATAACTTTCATTCATTATCTATGACGCATCTATAACGTAGTGGCGGCCGGCTGTCACACTATTGGCAAGAGTGTGGGGTAGTCTTGTCCATCATTATACTTATACACATAATATATAACAATAGTGATAGTCAAGACTTTTCCACCTTTCCACGCACATCCTTTTCTTGTTCTCTCATCGATGCGGCCGATTGTAATGGAAGTGCAAGAAACAATCGTCTTAAACGTTGCGACTACAAGCACAGAATATTTATAAAAAAAATTATGCCGATCTATTCGATTCTCGTTAAAGGTATCTTTAAAATTCGACTCTTTTACTCGAATATTTTATTTGAACCGTCGACAGCTCGGGGCATATGCTTTGTTTACGCACGCCAGTCTGCTGTGTCGTTTTAATTCGCTGTATGATTTTGCGAAGTACAACCTACTGTAGAAGCCAGCAGACGACTCTGTTCCATTTCGAACCTTGCTGAATTCACTTAAAGACCTATTTGATGGGGTCGTGACCATTAAACGTGCGATGCACTGTTTGCAGGTGGGAGGGATCGATGCTCGGCCGTTACAATAGCTATTGTTTGGATTTAAAACAAATAGACTGCTTTCTGTCATGTGGTTCCCGGTACTTAAGGATAGGACCAGCTTTAGGTTCCCCTGAAAGTCGCTTCGTGTAAAAAACCTTACTTTTTCAATCTAGGATAGAAGGCCACCTCAGGCTCCTCTCCAGAGAGAAGACACAAACTGATCAAACGCAAGAGATACAATGCCTTTTGAATATCATTCTCTGTAAGTTTGTAAGAGATCATTCATAGAATGAGCACTTTCGTCTGGTGGAGCATATAAGCTTGGATAGAGGACTTTTTTTGAGTTAACAATTGCACCACGGAGATGAAATTCGAACAAATTCCCCTTTTTTTTAGAATAAATTCTGAGAATTCAAGTAAACAACTGAAAAACTGAGAGAGAATATAAACCCAATTGAAGCCATTAATTTATTTGGGCCGGGCTCACGTATAAAGTTCATATCCCACGCGTATCACATTCATTCTAATATAATTTAATCTTAAATATTGCGGATGGTATTTAAGCAGAAATGTAGGTAATTTTGATATGTTAATTATGAAATTTGGTGAAATTAATATTGAGGGTGCTTAATTTTGATTTAAATATTATTTTCTCAGTATCTTTCTTAATTGCCAAAATAAACAAGTTTGATGTATTGATCAGTGGCGCCCTGGGGGTGGACCTCTTTTCCCCACGTAAGGTGACTTCCAGACGAAGAAGCAGACCAACTTCTTCGAAGTTATGTACATTAATTTGAATACTAGACAACTGATGATCTCACGGTAAGGGTAAACATTGTGAGGAAACCTGCACATTCAGGCAACTGGATGTGTAACCATGATCGATTCAATACGGGTTAGGTTTACCTGCAAAGGTTGCGGAGGTCAGATGGGAGTCGCTTCGTGTAAAAACACGAAACTACTCCCAACTGACTCACCCAATCCAGGATCCATGGTCAAAAAATACCCCGTGGTCTTCTCCAGAGTGATAAAAATGCAACCGGGACTAAAACCAGCAGGAAGAAGCAGACCAACATCTATACATTAAAAAAATATACGAATCAAATCCCGTAAACTAAAGCCAGCTGCTCCAAAGTATTTTAGAGACTTATGTAAGAAGATACTTATTGAAATATACTTTATTTTAAAAAAATAATACAATTTATCCGAGACCGAGAAATAGTTCCTATTCCATCATCACATCGGTTTGAACCATCGTCTACGATCAACGTCTCTGAAGTAAGAACTCTAGTACCGCGCCAAACAGGCCGTCAGGTAGGTAATAGCTTCGAAGACTTTGAACATCTGATTGAAACAACAATTACTTACTAGCAGACCGTGGGAACTGGCCAGCTATCATCGCATAATTAAAGTAGGGTTATGAACTTGACATAAGCGGCCCTTTGTGCCCTCCCCGCCCTCTTAACCCTTTGTCGTGAGATAATGTAGACTCGTCAAACTTCATCGTACGGAACAAATTGCAGATTAATGTCAGTTGATGACCTTAAATTATGACATTTTCGTAATTATTAGAGAAACATACATATATACATAAGAGTATAATCACGTCCATATGCCTTGCAGGACAATTAGAGAGTTATTTTTCCAACTAAACCTTGAAAAGCCGAAAATCCTAAGAAATTGCATACCTACTTACAATCATGTAATTGAGATTCAAATAAGAAGTGACAAGTTGCTTTACCTACACGCAGAATTCCAAGTTTTTTAGCCTTTACGACATCCAGGGGAGAGATATGGAGTGGTTCTCTTGTACATAAGGGATCCGTACAAAAATATGGAACCACTACCCGGTTATTCGTGTCTTGGTCAATTTGTGACCAATTTCTCAGAACATATTTGACTATTTTAAAGTTGGTCTGTTGATGTTTTCTAAAGGTCACCATTACATTGGTGCCCGCAATAATAATTGATTTAGATTTAGTAAGCACAAATCATCCCTTAATTTTTCAACTTACTATTGAAAGAATTACGTAGCAATAGCAACCATACCTGAAACAAACAAATTAAATATTTTAACAGATTAATTTAACTCTATACTAATATTATAATTTTATAAAGCTGCAGAGTTTGTTTGTTTGAATGCACTTATCTCAGGAACTACTGGTTCGAATTGAAAAATTCTTTTTGCGTTGAATAGACCATTTATCGAGGAGGGCTTTAGACTCTATAACTTCACGGTGCAACTATTAGGAGCAAAGAAATAATGGAAAATGTGAAAAAAACGGGGGAAATTATTCATCCTTGAGGGCTTCAATGATGCCCAAAATAACTATTCCACGCGGACAAAGTCGCGAGCACAGCTAGTCTATACTAATATTATTAAGCTAAAGAGTTTGTTTGTTTGTTTGAACGCGCTAATCTCAGGACTACTGGTTCGAATTGAAAAATTATTTTTGCGTTGAATAGACCATTTATCGAGGAAGGCTTTAGGCTATATAACATCACGCTGCAACTATTAGGAGCGAAGAAATAATGGAAAATGTGAAAAAAAAACGGGGAATATTATTCATCCTGGAGGGCTTCAATGACACAGCTAGTAACTCATATGATTAATTATTTTAACAACATCTACAGGTGATTGTTTTCTCATTGATTGTTTATCCTAAAACGTCACGCAGTAGGTAAAAAATATATATTTTTTACTTTAAAAAAAGTGGATCTTAGTTTGACCGGTATGCATGTATGTATGTTTGTATATATGTATACTATACTTTTCATGTACGTTTGTGTGTTTGTCCGCGATTTTCACGCGTTTCGCTAAACCGATTTTGATGCGGTTTTCAGGAAAGTGTTTGAGACACTTAAGAAAAGGTCTTACAATTTTAACTGACTTTAAAAATAGGAGAATATCTATTGGAGGCGGTTCTCTTTTCATGATAGTTGTCTTGTTACTACCTAGTTATCTATATTACTTAGGTACTATTTTATAGCTCAGTAATAAAATGTCTCGTTAGTTTTACGGGCTTCGTACTTCGTACATTTCTCCGAGCAATCGTAATAAAGTGCTGTGTTTGTTTTGAACTGTAATAAAAGGTCGTCATCAATCCATATCTATAACGCTCCTGTAACACCGTACTTGTGCCGTGTGGTTTAGGTCACTTTTTAATAGGACCACTGGAAATAGAAATAGCCTTTCAGTCTTCAAGACTGTGTCTACCTGCAAGTGATAGTGACTATATGTGTGTATGTATGTAACACGTCTTTATCACTAACGAGTAGACAGAGTGAAGACTTGAAGGCCAAGTGTAGCAATATAGCTTGATCTGATTGGTTACATACATACGCCTCTTTCTCGGAGGGGTAGGCAGAGACCACATCCTTGCGCTTGCCACGATTTGTTAAAAATTAAATACTTAGTCAACCTTTTCTTATAAGTATAAACAAACTATGTTTCGTCCACGGCTTCGGCGGCGCGTTAAAAGTACCCTATGTCTTTCTCAATACTCCACACTATACATAAAGTATGCAAAATTATCACGGTGATCGGTTCAGACGTTTTGACTTGTAAGACGAATAAACACACTTTCATATTTATAAAATTAATTTATTAAGTCACGTCTTCCGGGGTAGACAGAGCCAACTGTCTTGAAAAGACTGATAGGCCACGCCATCAGTCTTGAAAAGACTGATAGGCCACGTTCAGCTTTCAGGCATAATGATAGAATTTACAATATTAGTATGAATAAACACAATACGTATTTTTTCTTTTACAACTATGTAGGTACTATTTCTTACGACTGTGTAAATTTCTTTGCAATAAAGATATTACAAAAACAAACGTAAAATATCCTTTGTCATAAAGATCGATGAGACTGAGGACGAAACTGAAAAAAAAAAAGCTATGAAATATTACCTTCATTTATCTAACCTTAATAACCCCGCTGAAATTTGGATATTACACGCGGGCTTTGAATGAATTGATTGATTCATTCATCCCCACTTTCATTAAAATCGCCACCCACCTGAATGCACCCTAACTCATACTACAGCTAAGGTACAGAGTATTTAAGATCAGGGTCTACATTTTATAGCTACACGTGAAAATTTATTTGTAAGTAGGTACAAGTTCTTCCATACCGGGAGATGACTAGGTACCTCTGAAGAAAAAAATAAAGTAAAGGTACATTTTACATACATACATATGGTCATGTCTATATCCCTTGCGGGGTAGACAGAGCCAACAGTCTTGAAAAGACAGAATGGCCACGTTCAGCTATTTGGCTTAATGATAGAATTGAGATTCAAATAGTGACAGGTTGCTAGCCCATCGCCTAAAAAAGAATCCCAAGATTGTAAGCCTATCCCTTAGTCGCCTTTTACGACATCCATGGGAAAAGATGGAGTGGTCCTATTATTTTTTGTATTGGTGACGCATACGCAAGAATATGAATGGAAGACAAAAATTTGCAAGTCTGCTAAGTGCAACTTTACAACTCAAAACTATCCATTGTTTTGACACAATATACCTACACTTAATTAAGTTTTTATCCCTTACGGGGTAGACAGATCCAACAATCTCGCTAGGCGTCACATTCAGGTGTTAAAGATGCGACATAATTTGTGACATAGTTTATATAAAAAAACATATGTTCAAAGATCGACCCTGTATTGTAATTGAGACAGGTATAGTTCTGTCACCTTGGCTCTCATGACCTACATATCCAGATGTCCACGGCTGCTGAACAAATGGTTAGAATCAAAGCTCGCTCGTCCTAGGCTGGTGCCTGCTATTTTAATCGATGTTGCAAAAAAAAGGTTATCAACTTAGTTTTCCCTTTCATTCATTAAGGTAGAGAGTAATTGTATATAGAGATGAAACCAGCACTTCTTCCTCCTGGCGTACATTCTCATCACTCTGGATGGAAGCGTGGGGTGCGCCTTTTGCGATACCCTAGTCGCCTTTTGCGATATCCATGAAAAAGATCCATGGAATGGTCCTATGCTAAGATGCCGGAAACCACACAGCACAATTCTGTTGGAACCAAATACTTTTTTGAATAAAAACAAAAATTTACAATGGCAATTATTCTTTGAGTGAAATTTATTCGTGTTTCTCATAAAATTTATTCATGCCGTGGCCAGGATTCGAACCCGGGACTCCAGCATCACCATACAAGCGCACTACCGTTGCGCCACAGAGGCCGTCAAATGTATCGTTATGTAACATAAGTATTATGCATCGTTGAAATTTCAATTAACAAGCAAAGCTCCAATATTATCTGCGTATTTGGAATAAGTTTCCAGAATTTCAATCTAATAAATGGACGTGTTCCTGACAATAAATGTTGGCATGTTGTTTACCTTTGTTGTTTACGAGGAATCCGATATTGGTTTACTTTTGCTTCGTTATTTTCATTAATTAATCTGCCCTGTTGAACGTCGTAAGCAAAATAGTTGTATTGTTTGACTCGTTAGAGTGGTATTTGGTTCGAAACAACGACTCGTTATTGGGTTACAACATACATACATACATATGGTCACGTGTATGTCCCTTGTGGGGTAGATAGAGACAACAGTCTTGAAAAGACTGATAGGCCACATTCAGCTTTTTGACTTAAGTATAGAATTGAGATTCAAATATTGACAGGCGCTAGCAACCGTCGCCTAAATGAAGAATCCTAAGTCGCCTAAAGAAAGAAGTTTATAAGCTTAGGAGAGACGACGAGAGACGTGACTATATGTATTTTGGGACTGAATCAGTAAATAAATAAATATATACGGGACCAATAACACAGATTGAGTTAGCCTCGAAGCAAGTTCGAGACTTGTGTTACGAGATACTAACTCAACGACACCATATTTTATAATAAATACTTATATAGATAAACATCCAAGACACAGGCCAATCAGAAAAAGTTCTTTTCTCATTATGCCCTGGCCGGGATTCGAACCCGGGACCTCTGGTGTCACAGACAAGCGTACTACCGCTGCGCCATAGAGGCCGTCAGTAGAAAGTTAATTAAAATTTGGCCTGTTATATCCGTTTTCCGATCACTCTCTGATTCATTGACGTCATTAGTTGTGAAATATACTTAGTCCACGTTAAGCCGGGGCACATGGGTGTAAATGAATGATAGACGCTTCATGGCAGATACAATTTTATATCTACGTTTTTGTGCTAAAGCTGAGCCGTATATTTCAGTGCGGCGAAACAGCAACGATAATATTTAAAGCTTCGCAAAAAAGCTTCGAATATTTCGTCGCATACATACATATATACATATGGTCACGTCTATATCCCTTGAGGGGTAGACAGAGCCAACAGTCTTGAAAAGACTGAATGGCCACGATCAGCTATTTGCCTTAATGATAGAATTAAGATTCAAATAGTGACAGGTTGCTAGCCCATCGGCTAAAAAAGAATCCCAAGTTTGTTAGCCTATCCCTTAGTCACCTTTTACGACATCCAAGGGAAAGAGATGGAGTGGTCCCATTCTTTTTGTATTGGTGCCGGGAACCACACGGCAATACGGCGAACAATACGAGAACAACAACACAATTAGCTATGTAAAGCTGAGCGCTGTCCATATTATGAATTACTAAGAGATGTATTTTTGCTAGTCTTGCTTGACTTATGAGTCCAAATTGTTAATCCTGTTTAATGGGATTTTTTTTTAGGGAATCTATTGTTAGTGGAAATCCTCTTTCTTTCTTCTTCAAGACTGCTGGCTCTATCTACCCCTCAAGGTCTATAGACATCACGTCTATATGAATACATCTAATGCTATTTACTTCGCAGTGTGTGGTAAAAGACATGTACGATTTTAAAAAAGTCAATCAGCCATGCACATCCTGGTATTAATGTTTTTAACCAAAACCCCTCACGGCCTCAGACGAAGGCAATCTGTTATGATAAAGCTTATTTCTTCTCAGAGCAACCTCAATCGCTCACTGTCGATGTTATCGGAAACATCTTTATATTAATTTGAATTTTAATCCCAGTATTTACATAATAGGTATACTAAACATGATTTTGTGCCGTGTGGTTCCCGGCACCAATACAAAAAAGAATAGGACCACTCCATCTCTTTCCCATGGATGTCGTAAAAGGCGACTAAGGGATAAGCTTACAAAATTGGGATCCTTTTTTTTAGGGCTAGCAACCTGTCCTGCTAGCATTCAGTCTTTTCAAGACTGTTGGCTCTGTCTACCCCGCAAGGGATATAGACGTGACAATATGTATGTATGTATGTATACATGATTGTTTATTTATTTTAGGAACTAGAATCTCAGATTTACAATGAAAAAACATCAATATTATAGCACTAATGTAATCTACAAAAAAGAAATATAATATACAGCTAAAACACTGGTATTCTAAAAGGCACTTCCTCATAATATAAATTGTGAGAAAAGAATGAAAGCTTATTTATTATTAACGCGTTGAAGTTGAAAATCAAATGCTACCTAAACGAGGAAACGTGTTGTGGCTTGAAAAATTAAGGAAGTCACATTTGTCAGGAAAATAAAATGTGCAAACATGTCACAAGGGGGCTTACCTTGGACTTATAAAGTAATCTAGTTTATTTATTCCTTTTTTCAATACATTCTTATAAGTATTCTGCTGTGTAGTGAACTAATGAGGCATAGCGAGGTATTTCTGAAGCTTTATTTAGAACATCACGCAGTTTTCTTGTTTTTGTGTATCGCACGTCTCCCTGTTCCAACCCAAGAACCTTGAGGACTTGCACTTTCAATAAAATTTGTGAGATATTATTATTAAAAATGTCTCGCAGCGTCGCTCCTCTCGAAAACCTGATATGCTGTCTAGGCAACTTGGATTTGACACTTGCAAATTAAGCCCTTATATCTATATAAGTAAGGTACAATGTATGCACATGGGTGCAGGCTTGCACGTGCGTCACAACATCTGCCGGTGCAAGGTTCACTGCACTGCACATGGCCTTAAAAAAATAACTCTCTTCGTGTTAATTTTATTAAAACTTCTTGCTCAGTCGTTAGTTTGTAACAATACTTATAAAACATTAAAAATTAATTTAAAAAAAAGGCACGAAACAAAAAAAACCTCTAGTTAAAAATCTGTCATATAGAATTTGTAAATTATTCGCAGGTTTGCTCATGTTTCCATTCGGAGAAAATTAATTAGCAGCCAACAGGCTTCCGACATTCCACGTACTCATTTTATTAGCGAATAGCTTTAACATTTCCCGCGGGATTTCCGCGAGTATGAGGACGAAATTCTGATTTGAATTTGAAAAGTGTGCAGAAATGTAATTTTAATTTATAAAGCGATTTCCATGGCTTTAGCAGGTATGGAAATCGCTTTATAATTAAAATTACATAATAAGTAACAATAATGTAACATCCATTTGTGTTTCTTTTGTTATATATCCGAAAGATAAAACGTAACAGATTAAAAATTTTCAAATGAAATTTATATTCTGTTGAATCTAATAATTATCGACAGCAAATGTAAAATTCTGATTACTATTTGCTCAACTGGGTGCGAATAATAACGTAAAGAATGAGTGTCCTAACAACGCTAGGTCTGGAAAATTCTTTTGATGAAGTATTCCATCTAAGTAGTGTAATAAATTGTAATAAAAATGTACAAAGCTTGTTAATAAGCAGATCTTTTGCGAAGCTTTGTTCAGACGCGAAAGGATCCCCTTGAAAATGATTTATCTATTTCCAAAATTAAAGTTACAAGACCTTAACATAGCGGCCTTCGTCAAATTAAAAAATGGGACAAATTTAATTATAATTGTAAAAGCAATCCCAGAAATTGTTTTCATTTCGCAATATTTCGTTGTTAACAATGCTGCTAGACTTTAAGATATTATTTTAAATGAAATGACTAATTAACTTTTATGAAACAAATTATTTTTATTTCGCATTTGTAGCAAACTTGCAAACACCAATTTTATAATTTGAAACAGACTGCTTCTTGTTTCAGATCATGTTACTCGTATCAATGCAGAGCGAACGCACATGGAATTTTTCGTTTAAAAACATTACATCCCTACTTACCCTTTACTTTACATACATACATATATACACATACATATGGTCACGTTTATATCCCTTGCGGGGTAGACAGAGCCAACAGTCTTGAAAAGACTGAATGACCACGTTCAGTTATTTGACTTAATGATATAATTGAGATTCAAATAGTGACAGGTTGCTAGCCCATCACCTATAAAAGAATCCCAAGCTTGTAAGCCTATCCCTTACTTTACGGGTTAGATATAGACATCAGTCTTGAGTAGATAGAAACGACAAGTTCAGCTGTGTGACCTAATGATGGAATTGACATTCCTACTTAGATATTGCTATTTAAAGATCGATGAAACGATGTAGATAAACATCGACTAAGAAGTACCTACCTTTTTTTTTAAATTCCCAGGAGACTAAAACTCCGAGTAAGATCTAGTTAAATGATGTAATAAGCAAAGCAATCCAGACCGGTCTTTAAGCACTAGGCTTAACGGCGCAATAAAGTCTCCGTAAGCGCCGTAAAATTTTTAATATTATTTTTAATTTGCCCCGCTTTGCAGCCTGCATTACCGACAGGCTTTTAATCATCTCGTACGTTAACTTAATAATCCCTTATTTTGCATGGGTGTTCAAGCTGAGAGTAAGTAAGGGAAGTAAATTATGCTGGATTTCTTTCGTATGTGGACGTAAGTAAGTATATAAATTTTTGGGTACGGCAGTCATTTAAAAAGAACGGATCCGATAAAATAAACCCCAAAACTTACATGAAGGATGATTTAATAAAAATAAATTTATTCATGGCGGCACAAAATTGGGACAGACCCACAAAGTTTATCTTCAAGTTTTGACATTCATGTCCAAACTAAAAATTGACCAACTCTGATTGAAGACTGCGTCTGACATGCTTAGAGATTGAATTCCGTAATTTAATTTAGAAAGAACGTTCCCAACAGTAAGATACGCCATTTTGTTGCAAAATAAAGTTTTTAAAGCAAGCTCATATTGTTTCAGGATTTTATAAGGCAATTAAAGTTGGGTAATTTATTATGTGAATTTTTGTAAAATTTTAATTATAAAATAGGCTGTTCGTTCCTCGGGGAGTCACTCGCATGAAGAAGTGGAATTAATTGCCTATTTTTTTTCTGATGATAAAACAAACATTTGCAAGTTAAAAAAATTGATTATTCGATATATAGCTTTAAGCACTTTGATTAATGAAATAAAGACATAACTATATACATATATATGTATGTTAGATAGGTTTACAACCAAGTTTTTATTTTTGAATTTTAACCTTGATTTGTGAAAAGCAACATTTCAGATTGGAAAAACATGTTTGTGTTTGCCATAGGAGTATTACCATTAGGGTTGATATTTCTAAACTATTATTCCCTGGCTGGCTGTTTCCAAGTTAACGTAAATAAATATGCGAAAGCGCTTACCCTCAACAGCGAAACCCATTTACGGCAGTCTCCGTCAGTTTCGTACCAAAACTAATAAATCTACAGCAAAAAAGCTACACGAATTCAGCGATTCGCTACAACCGTGATGCGGCGGTATGTGGGAGCATTTTTAGGGTTCCGTACGTAAAAGGTATAAATACGCGACCCTTTTACTAAGCCTCCAGCCTCCGCTGTCTGTCTGTCCGTCTGTGTCACGTGGTTGTATCTCATAAACCGTTATAGATAGAAAGCTGACATTATGTATTTTTGTTGCCACTATAACAACGTATACTAAATTTTAAAAACATTAAATATTAATTACAAAAAACGTGTTTTTTCGTATTTTTTTGCTCTGTAGTAATAAATAACAGTATCGGGAAGACGCTTAAAATTTTCACAGAATATAAACTTGTATATTACATTTCAAAATAAATAATTATAAAACAATATAGTAATTATTAATTATATATGTTGTAAGGGACATACAATAAACGTAATGTTTACGTAAATTTCAATAAACAGGTAGAAACGTGAATGTAAAAAATAAATATTAATGTAACTGACGTGACGATGGTACGGAACCCTTTCATGCGTGAGTCCAACTCGCACTTGACCGGTTTTTTTTAAATCTTTAATCCAGGTAAAATTTTACTTGGAACCAAACAAGGTGAGGGTGGTACAATCGATGCATTGTATGAATCCCTCTTTGAAGTTACACAAATGTGTCACATGCAAAGGTATGTACAAAAAGAGCTTTATAAATAGATGACAGCAGGTGGTGAGATAGTTAACAGTGAATGGTCTTAGAATGTTATACGAGTAGATTGTACAAAAAGGTATCGCAGATGTTGATATATGTATTACGTCGGACGATGACGATGTTGCGATTAATTTTGATTTGGATGCGATTAATAGATCTCGATATTTTTTCCGGATTCAGTTTAGCAGCTATGCACCTTCTTGCGCTGTCCAATTTGGGGGGTTGTAAGAGTCAGTCAGTCATGTCAGAAGTACGGTGCATTTGATTGTCAAAGCTCTTGAGACTACAGATGAAGCTGAATGTATAGATGAATAACTGATCTATAACTGATAGGCATTTAATTCGGAAACGTTGCAGAACGAGAAATTCAAGAATAAATATTGTAATAAAAGCTTTAATTAATCTTAAAATAAATTAATGATGCATGCAGATATCCTGGCAAGTTGAAAGATGTTAAACCAACCATTTCGTAAAACAGAGTGATCTTGTATGTGTATCTTGCCACAGAATAAGTCACGCGTATACAATTGTGAGATTGAACTCTAAATCCCTACTATCCTAACTAATCCCTACTTTCTTCTCCCTATACTAATATTATAGATGTGAAAGTATCTCCAATCAGTCTGTTACGCTTTCAGGTCTCAACCGATTTTGATAAAACTTGGTACAGAGATAAAGTTGACCCAGAGAAAGAACATACGATTATTATAACGTTTATTGCAAAAAGGGGGGTAAAACCATGCGGACGAAGTCGTCGGCAAAAGCTGTACCTATATACGTCGGTGTATGCTGAACGTAATCAACAATTCCATATGCCATACGCTGTGATTACCTCAACGAGAGGGAGCTCAGCATAAATACATAATGTATGACGGCATGACAAATACTGCATTCGGCAAATGTTTGTTGCACAACCGCAACGCAATGTTGGAATTCACATCTCTCCCTCTCTCATCTTTAACTAAACTCTAATTCTTTATGAGTCATTGAATTAATCTGTAATTCTTATTAAAGTTTAATTATAAGCAAAATTAACTAACAACTTAGGCACATATATATGTATAATCACGTCATCATCCTTTACGGGGTAGACAGGGAAAAAATTTAGAAAAGACTGCATCGCCTCATTTAGCTGTATAGCTTAATAATGGAATTGAGATTCAAATAGTGATTTCAACTAACCCTGCCAGACAGACATAACCAACAATTTAAAGTTATCGAAGAACCTTTAAGAATTCGAATACCTTTTGAATTGAATTTTGAATTTTTGAATTTGAATTCTACTTTTTATCAAACGAGTGCTTAAGTTTTACAAAAAGTTTTATTTTAATTCGTGTGTTTCGATTTTATTAAGCAAAACAGCTAAACGTGGCCTTATAGTCTTTTCAAGATTGCTAGCTTTGTCTACCCCGCAAGGGATTTAGACGGGATTATAAGTATGTATGTATGTGTAACACAATATAAATATTCCAGTTTATTTTCACTACACTGCCACAACTAATTACTTATTATATCAAAAATAAACAAACTAAATGTTTTTCCAATAAATTAAATATACAAATTTTCAATTTATTTTCACAATGAAAATATTTCCTTTAAATTTCCATTGCAAACGCATGAATTTTAAATAATATTTCCAATTCAATGGAAAATACTTTTATTATTATGCTTCAAAAATGAAACGGTTTATTAAAAAATTCGAACTTGTATCAATATGAATCAAAGGCAGGATAAGGGTTAACCTTAAATTGCATAAGTAGGTATGATCTAAGGTTCGTAAAAAGCGACTAAAGATAGGCTTACAAACTTGGGATTGTAATTTAAGGCAATGTGCTAGCAAATTGTCACTATTTGAATCTCAATTCTATCATCAAGCCAAACAGCTGAACGTGGCCTATCAATTTTTTCAAGACTGTTAGCTCTGTCTTGCCCGCGTGACGTGATTATATATGTATGTATCTAAGCGATTTACCCATCCTTATTTCATAAAAGTTTAATGCATACCTAAGTAATAATTAAAACAAAATATCTGTTTGTCTATGTGCCTATGTATGAAAATAACTATCTATTGCACATTAAAATTAAAAAGTTAGAAAATTCAATTTAGGAATTACGATGGGTGGGCTTATTGCTTACATTTCTTCTAGTTAACAAGAGGAAGGAGATTTATTATAAATAACAGGGCTCAAACTTCGATAACAAACATTAATATCAATTGGACGTTTGCTCTACTTATCACAGGTTTATCTATATGTAGATTTATCTGTCTGTTTGTCCAACACATATAACGCTGTACGTACTAAAGCTATCCCAAACAGACATTCTGACTGACATGTTTACTCAACATACATACATATACATATATTGATAAAATAACTTGCAGATACAACATTATTTGTGTGAACCCACGTCAGTTTCAAACTAAGTTAAATAGTTCAAAAGAAATTATTACACGTTATGTAAGTATATCCGTATGAAATTTGTCAATTTAAAACAGGTGAACGGCGTGATAGTTTCATAGCGACCATGGTCGTGTGAGAATTTATAATTATTCTAAATTGTTGATTTTTTCTGGTTCACTGCGCAAAAAAAAAACATAATGGCAAGGTGCAAAAATCATTCACTCGAAAGGCTTATGAATGTGTTATTAACTAGGAATCTCTCGAATGAATCCTAAATTTTTAGACCCAGCGGTTGTGCCTGTGTATTGATATGTCGGTCAGTCAGTCAATCAATCAGTGTACTTTTTTATCTACATCAACCTATAGATTATAACTTAAAGTCAATAAATAACGCATTAGCGTTGAAACTCCTATAATTTCATAGAAGTGAAATGCAGCGGTTCAGCGCAGAATGCAGCCGTGCAATGCTAATGCACGTAGAGACTGCTCGTTTGCTAGCTCGGCGTCGTTTTGTGTCCAAGATGGCGGGAAGTTACCCTTCAATGAAAACAAACTGAGAATCTCGTACTTGAAAAGTACTGCTTTTAAAGTTGCGAACAGGGTGCTGATGTTAATTGAAGTAGTTATTAATTACGTAGAACGTAGTGGTTAATTTTGAAGGAACAATATTTATAAGTAAGTCTGCATAAAAACAGGCGTTGTAGGACAACGCTTCTTCTTTCAATCATGAAATATCTCAATTAAAAAAAGATCTTAAAAATCTTAAAAAAAGTTACAAACTTTTAGTTAAAAGCAAAAGTATTCTTCTTCCTCCTGGCATTAGTCTTGGTTACACCCGGGGCTGATGGAAGGATCTTAGGAAAGGAGCCTGGGGTGTGTGGACAGGGTCAATCATTTTTTTGGATTTTTACACAAAGCAACTCTCTTTGCACTCAAACAAATGCTAAACCATCAAGCTTTTTACTCATGCACCTTATCAGTTTGATCACAGACATCCCTCACACAAACAAAGCAAAAACACGTACCCGTAAATAGCGGCTGCGCCTGCGATGGCTCCTCCGCACTGCGCGGCGATGTAGAGAGCGGAGCGGAGTGGTGACACGCGCCGGCGCACGCAGAGAGACACTGTCACTGCTGGGTTGACGTGGGCGCCTGGAAAATGTAATCTGGTTATTGATTTGGTCATTACATATGAAAGTGAAAGGTTTCAGGCAAAACCTGACGGAAGTTTTCCTAATAGAAAGTTAGGGAAATTTTATTCTATTTTTCTTTAATAGGTCCGAAACCCTCGGTTTGAGTCCGTTACATGGTTACGAATAGGGTGAAAGAATGTGACCCCTTTTTTGGTTCATAATACTTAATAAAAAAATATTCACATTTTAAATATGTTTTAATTAGTTTTAATTTATTACGCACAACACTATGTGTGTTTGAAAGTTACATTTTAGCTTTTTACTTGATAGATACAAACACAAATCATATGTCCTTCAATCAACATAAATGATATCCTTAGCCAACGAAACATATGATATAACACCTCATTATATTACGTACTGTAATCCTTAATCCGTTTCTACAGATAATTGCATAATTAGTTAATTAGCGGTTTGACAGCATTAATGGGTGTAATTAGCCAATGCTCAGAATTCCCCAAAGAATTTCAGGAGAAATATATCAGCTGACTTGCTTTAACGTTTGAAATTTGGTATTTGACCCTGGTCATAATTTTTATGGAAATTAGGCGGACCCCGGGCCCCGAAACACTTCCGTAGAGGGTGCAACCGGGAACACGCAGAAATTGTATAGGTTGTCCCCGTCCTGGGGAGGAGTCCTGGGTCTGCCGATTACCAGGATCCAGGAGAAGCAAGTCAAATATTTATATGATAAGCATTTAACCTGTGTGACCCTGTTAACAGAAGAACCAAACCTTGCTTGGATCTTACTTACACATTTAGTTGCCTGAATGTAAGTACAGTCAACGGGAGACGAATATCCTTTTAAATTTTTACTTTGAATACAGTGTGATGTTTCTTTGTTGTCAACATTACAGGTTTTATTACAAAGGTTTTCACTCACCGCGAGAGCTTGCATTTATTTTATTTTATTAAATGTAATCATTTTCTTATATAACTCAAACCAATCATTATACAATTACTCATTGGTATTGGTCCAGGGTGTCTTAGAAATGGATTAAGTACCTACGCTTTCGAGGCGAACATCTGGACCTCTTTTGCTGACGCTCTGATTAATACATACACATATGACGAATTTATACCATATGGAGTAGACAGAGCTAAAAGTCACGACATGGAGAAGATTCGTTAATCTGAATGGCTCAATGATGTTTTCAGAGGCAGTGCGCAGGTTCCTCTTATCAAACCAGATTTAGTGTTAAAGGAAAAAAGATAAAGTAGTCCTAACCTAAAGTGCTGAGAACTACACAGCATCCGATATTGTTTTGTATAAGTAAATAAATAAATATATACCGGACAAATTACACAGATTGAGTTAGCAACTAAGTTCGAATACTGTGTTACGAGATACTAACTCAACGATACTATAATTTATAATAAATACTTTTATATAAATATGTTATGATACTAGAGTTGTATTTATTTTGGAACGTGATCGTTTAGCGTGAAAAGTTCCTTAGTTAAGTTTCGCCATCCGTTCTGGGCATCAGACAGGAGAATTTATCGGACTAATGATTGCTCGCTCGGGTTCGAACACGGACCATTTACTGCGAGACCAATTTTGGGAAGGGTGCGCAGTTAGGTCGATTGCTTTTCTGATGTTTTGCATCCTAGGGAATTTTATTTTATAGCTTCATGCTATTTTTAGTTCGAATTTATTTTTATGCGAATTTTTTTAAATATATGTTATGTATGTCCCAGAAAGTCGGTGCCAAGAGGCTGATCTAATATTATTCTATTAACTTACACAATAAGGAAATATCGAACATTCTATTCTAAGTTTGGATAATTTTGAAGTTGACGATGTTGAAGAGATTGCTGCAGTGCAGTTTGTTAACGCTTCTTCTGCACTTAAGCTTTGGAAGCGGCAGTAAACTAAGTTTTAAGTAATTTATTTGACGTCAGCCAATGTTGTGAAAACGAAAGATATGACAATTATTAAGCTATATTGAAGTGTCCCTTAATCTACACTAATATTATAAAGCTAAAGAGTTTGTTTGTTTGTTTGATCGTGCTAATCTCAGGAACTACTGGTTCGAATTGTTTCTTTTTGTGTTGAATAGACTAATTATCGAGGAAGGTTTTAGGCAATATAACAACATGCTGCAACTTTTAGGAGCGAAGAAATTATGAAAATGTGAAAAAAAGAACGAGGAAAATTATTCATCCTTGAGGGCTTCAATTACATATGCCCAAAATAACTATTTCACGCGGACGAAGTCGCGGGCACTACTAGTTATTAATACATGTTGTGAATGTGGATTGTTTTGAATCTTTTAAATGCAAGTTAACATAATTTTCGAAATAACTTCGACACTAATTCAATCCGTGTAAAAAAATATAATTATATTAACAGAATTTTAATTAGTTAGAGAGCAAAATGCAACATTGCTAGCGTATATCGAACTACGATCGCTACGAAATACTGCTACGGCCGCTACGAACTGTATCGTAACGGCTACGACGCCGCCGACCACAGAATATTTCCCTCAAGACCATTATGTATTGTAAGACGTAAAATTTCCCTCAAGTCAAGACCATTATGTATTATAAAACGTAAAATTTCCCTCAAGTCATAACCATTGTGTATTGTAAAACGTAGACGTTTCAATTCTATGAATCTATACTATACTTGTCTATATATTATACTTTTGTTATATACTCATTAGAATAATTACCTCCGTGTGAGAAACCATAATGCCTGACAAATATAACATTCGTAAACAGCGAATCTTAAAAGAAATATGCATTAATTCGGTTTTTCTTTAAAAAAAACTGTGCTATAGATAAATCTATACCTTCTATACTTTCTTTATTTTATTTTAATGTTTCTAGTTTTTATTATGTGCAGAATATTATCTGTTTTCTCCTTACTAAGATTTGAATATCTTCTACGTTTTCATTATTTTCCCGCGTGGTTTAGAATAGGACTACTGCATCTCTTTCCCATGGATGTTGTGAAAGGCGACTAATGGAAAGGCTAATGAACATTGAACAATTTTTGTAGGCGATGTACTAACAACCTGTCATTATTATGAATTCCATCTTATTGTATGGCTTATACAGCTAGCTGAACGTTGCCTTTCAGTCTTTTCAACACTGTTGACTCTGTCTACCCTGCTATGGATGTAGACGTGATTATATATATTAATTTCATTTCTCTAATGTTTCATTATAATTTTCGAATCGGATATCTAATGGGTACTGAGAAACCCGAGCACGATGGACGCTCGGATAATGATCGCGGCGGTAGAACAGTTGCTAACTTATAAACGGTATGGCGATTAAGCTGTGATGTCCGGGAAGTAATTGGAATAGCTAGATTAATTATATATACCTTAATATATATCCATACTTACTTTACTTACTGATATTATCTCTATGAAAATAATTCTGGATATCTGTATAAAAGATACTAGTACCGGAAACAAAGCGACTTTGCCGCCGAAATCATTCGCATCACGCACCTTCCGCGGCTCACTCGGAGCGAATACTAAATCTTTACACCATTCTTTCCTGAGTCTGCTATACTATTGCCGAACTATATGAACAGTTCTTAATTTAAAAATTAAAAAAAAAAATTTTTACTGTCAAATCGTATCTTCCAGTATTTTTTTGAATATCATATGTGACATGCAGTTCTAAACTCTTACTAATCGATCTTCTTACTTAAAACGCAGGTAGTACTTTGATTGGTCTACGGAAAAGTATTTTGTATATATTGGGGGGTGGAATCATCGATCAAATCTATAATCACCTGTAGAAAGCAAAACCAATGGGTTAATATAGGTATAAAAAAATCATATTATAAGATTGGGTGAGTCAGGTTTTTACACGAAGCGACTCCCATCTGACCTCCGCAACCTTTGCAGGTAAACCTAACCCGTATTGGATCCATGGTTACCCATCTAGTTGCCTGAATGTGCAGGTTTCCCCATGATGTTTTCCCTCGCCGTAAGAGCATGGGATTGAGACGAAGACGAGAGAAGAGGAGATTGTATCTAACATTGACTACTTAGCGATTGGTACCAACTTTATATTTATATATTGGGCAATTATGTACTGAACTCGTATCCCAGCGTTTTCAATTCCGATCGTCGGGCGCACTGCAAACCTTGATATTCCGCAGCAATGCTTTACGAAAATGGTGTAACACGAGAAGCCTCCATTATTATTTGATCAGGTATCTTGGGAGCTGGAGTGCCATTTTGACCACCTGCTGCATATACCGAGACTTTAACGATTGTAGGTAGTTTTAATAGACTGATACAGATATAATGGCAGTACATATAAAGGGTTTGAATATAAAGGAACTGTTATTTGTAGTAGATGCATATTATTATTCTTCTTTTTAATTTTTTTTTATAATAATAAACAGAGTTTATTCAATTTCTTGAGATACTGAAATTAAGGCAAACAATCTTGACAGGTTTTTGTACATTTTTAATTTATTTTAGTTATCTTACTTTCTTGACAGAGTGATCGAATACACTCTCCCGCCAAATAACGCCTCTCCAATCCAAGCGTGTCAGACGTAAAATGTATACAATTTGGTTTTGATAATTGGTTAAGGTCTATACAATCGCCTATAAGTACTTTAAGCAAAAGGACCTATGGGAAACTGAAGATTTGAGAACATTTTATACCTTGAGCAATACCCACTTGCTTCAATATCGGAATTCTTAAAAAAAAAAACACAATTTTCATAAATATGTATCATCAAAACCTTCAGTCAAAGCTATAAATATTGTAACATGAATAAACTAGTAGGAGTCGGATTTAATATTCATCCGAATTTATACGTCGCCACTCAAATCGGGGTTGCGTGGTATGATCCCGTTCCTGTCTCAGACCTACATCTTAACTGTCAAAGGTACTCGTAAGTTGATTTAATATACATATATATTAGTACTCATAATAATAGGTATCTTTAGATATAATATTCGACATATTGGCCCTCTCCTCGTCCTGTGATTCCCGGGTGAAATGAATAAGAACATCAGTAAAAGTCTAGTTGTATTACGAGAAATGATAAAAAAAAAATTGAAATGATAAAAATATTCTTTTTCAGTACATTTTCAGCCAAAATCATGTATCCAAGCCTTTGCCATTTTTCTCAGTCTTGAGCTTTAAATAGGTTAAATTTTTGCGGCAAAAAGAACGAATTGTGTTAACTTTTTGTCATCTTTTATGTCTCAAAAACAACATTCTTATTACCATGCCCAGGAATGCATAAAATACATATACAATATATATATAAACAATCCATAAAAGGCCTTCATTACAATGCATGAATGCACAAAGGCTTTCGGCATAATTCGTGAATACTAAAAACAGAGAGTGCTGAAAACTGGCTTGTATTTGGCCTATAAATGGACTTGAATAACTGAATGCAAATATAGAAAATCTACCACTTTAAGTTGGTCGCACACAGCCGGGAATTGTTAGCCATTTTCTTTTTTAGAAAATTTCACTTTATTTACAGAAACTTTCTTTGAAAATTATCTGTATGTGAAGTTTAATGAAATTTATGTAAGTAGTCTAAAGAATTCATGATTTGTTTTAAATGTAAAATTAATTAAAAACAAGAATACTAATAATAATAATTCTGGATTGCTTATTGAAACTTTTCAAAAAACAATTCAATATAGTATCTCTTTTTCATAAAGGACTAACTCCTATACACGACTTATTATTTTATATGATTATATACAAATACGAGTGCAAAGAACCAAATGACACCATGAGAAGTTTCAACTTAGGTACCCAACTTGACCACAAGCTACGACTGTGTGTGACTAGCTTTGACGAGTCCAATGCTAAAATAGGGACATCCATCCAGCTGAGCCATTAGGGCAAATTAGGGCAGAAACGGTCGATACAGCGCGACAAATTCTAATCTAAACTTGTACTGGGAATATAAAGCCAAATTGGGAAGGTATTACAATATAAATTTGTTTCTTTATAATGATAGGTATCGTTATAATGAAACTCAGATACAGAATTAAGGATTTTCTCACGGTTTTGCTCGCGACCTGACACATTCGTTTACTGCTTTCACGGGAACAATAGGTACATGTTCAACGTGGCCTTCCAGTCTTTTTCAAAATTGGTGGCTTCGTCTACCACGTAAGAGATAAAGACGTGCTTAATTATGTAGGTTTGTATTATGTTTTGTTTGTTTGGATCGAAAAAAGTATGAGTATTAAAATGTCCTTTCCAACCTTCTTCTCCTATATGTGAGAATTATACATTCTTATACTCCTATATCCTAATTCAAAAAGATCAGTTAACAAGATAAAGCGTGGAGAAGCAACAAACAAATGAACCACAAACACACTTTAGTTTAACTTTTCTATACACGGCGACATTATATTAATAAGTATAAAATTGATAATTTCAAAATGTCATTGTTCCCGTCAAAGTGGCGCCGCCATTATGAACTTACAAAGGGCAAGGAAGGGTGAAGGGTGGGATGCAACACGTGTTTACCAAGAGTTCGATGAGTTATGTGTATAATTTACCATATTAATAGCACATATAACACCTCTTAATTGCCTTTTCTCGTCTCCTTTCGTAATTAGATAATATTTAAGTAGGTTTAAGGACTCATAAGCCTGTTAATATGGAAATTTATCCCAGTTTGAATCATGGTTCAAGCCGAGTAGGTTACTTATATTAGCAGCACAGTGTCTTCGAGGTCAAACCGGGTTTTTCCTCGAAATACCTTGTGGTTCCCAGCACCAATAGAAAACAGAATACAACCACTCCATCTCTTTCCCATGGATGTTGTAAAATCGACTAAGGGATAGGCTTATAAACTTGGGATTCTTCTTTAAGGCGACAGGCTAGCAACCTGTCACTTTATATGAATCTCAAAATGACAAACAGCTGAAAGTAGCCTATCAGTATTTCCAAAACTGTTGGCTCTGTCTACCCCGCAAGGCATATAGTCGTGATTATATGTATGTATGTATGTAGATAAAAAAATATGTATAAGTGATGTACTAACATAGTATTTAAGTTACTTTATGACCTTTGTAGCAAATTGTTAAAGCTTTTGCCTCCACAAGCTTCGGCTTATTTATTTACTTTGAACTTTTTGTGGTTGCCCAAAAATTAGGGCTATTCTCATTTCTAACCAGTGTCAGGCAGCTGACAGCAAAAGCTTTACTAAACCATTTCACAATAAACTTAACGTAGATATCACTTTGATGAATTCAGCGTTTCGGGCCTCGAGCTTTGTATGCGATCGAAAATAAATAGTTATCTTGAGAGAGAGGCAGGGAGAAAAGTCCCATACATCAAACTATACAATACCTACATTCATTCATGCTTCTTTCCCAGAGAGATGCAGAGATTACAATATCTTCTTATTTGCCGACATTCCTGCGTACAATTTCGCTTCATCCAATTCATCACTATCTTTATGCAAGCTTGTAGATTAAGGATACTTTGCCGTGTGGTTCCCGGCACCAACAGAAAAAAGAATAGGACCATTCCATCTCCTTCCCAAGGATGTCGTAAAAGGCGACTAAGGGATCGGCTTACAAAAATTGGGATTCTTCTTTACGGCAATGGAAAAGAACTCAATTCTATCATTAAGCCAAACAGCTGAACGTGGCCTTTCAATCTTTCCAAGACTGTTAACTCTGTCTACCCCGGAAGGGATATAGACGTGATAATATGTATGTATGTATACTCTTAACCTGACCTTTTGCCAGGACCTTACGTATACTTCCCTATAAACAGATAGTTTCTTTCGCATTTTATTAAATAGGTACAGACTGTATCCAATCACATTATACAAATCCGTTCACGCATTATTACCGAACCCTTTTGCTCGTGAATTTTGTTAAATTTCTAAAAAAAAGGAACGTGATTCCGACCCGGCTCAGACGTTTATACCTATATAGGTTTAATAGGGCAAAGTCACGTCGTAACTGAGGGCTGATAGAGTAGAGTAGATAGAGTCACGTTAAACCTGTGGGCGTAAAATAATTTACCTCATACACCGATAAAAAATATATAAATTGTCTTATGTGTACAAAAAATTTATAAAACTGTGCTCGTATGTCAGTACTTTTGTTTCTGAAGAGAAAAATCGTATGAAATAAAATAACTACATCCCAAGTAAAATTTTGAAAGTAAGTTTAATTTTAACCACGGATAGAAGCTATAAATACGCAAATAAACTTAAGTTAAGATTTTGAATAACTCTAGATAATATCAAGATACCAATAAATAGGTATAACCTAGGTAAGATAATGATGATAATTCATGGGATAAATCTGCCATTGCAAGTGATTTTATTCTTACATAGCTATATACTATTTCATATAACTGTGTTGATTTCTGCTTAATAAAAACATTACAAACAAACAAACCTACGTATCTACCTACTCGTAAGTATTTATCTAATACCCCTAAATACTTTCGACTCTATAGAAAGGAACATAATTTTTCCTTAACTCATCGAATCCCTTTTAAAATAACCTCCAAATATCAAAACTAACGGGGAAAGTATAGAATCGTGTTAAAAAAAAGTGTCTGTTTGTGAACATCTGCACGTCGGGTGCCGCATGCCGCCGGGCCGAGGGATAAATTACCAAGTGACGGAGAGGTTTAATTGGTTGGTGCCTATTCTGCCCGGATGATTGGAGCACCTTGCGTACAAACTCGTATAAAGAGAATTAAAAACGCTTGATATTATGTAAGTAGTTTGGCAAATTTCGAGTTCGTTATTCAAACGTAATTTTTTAAATCGAATGTGTCATAGATCAAACTAACAGCCACTTAAAATTTTATTTATTTTTGTATACCTAGTAAGATTACCTTTATTTAGTTAAAAAAATATTATGCCTATTTACTATTTTTCACTTAGTTTTGTATGCCGAATTATTTCAAGTACCCAAACAAACCAAAGTACTTAGGTAACTAAGTTGTTAGCTGTTTTGCAGGTTGCATCAATGAGACTATGCTGGATGCAAATCCCTTGCTTTGGTTCTACGAGTATTCATAATATATAAGTGGCGGAGACGAGAAAAGAGAAAAAAATAAATAAATGACCGGCTGGAGGGTTGAGATAATAAGGGCCGCTATGCACCTTGCGTAGAAATATTTAGAAAAAAAAAACGCAGGTACTGCACGTGCGTGCGTCCTTTTTTTTCGCTTCGTGCTTGATCCTTGATGACTCTAAAAAAACTTTAGAAGACTAATTTTATTTTTATGTTCATAATAAGTTTAGTCTTAGTAAAGGATAATCCAAACTCTCTAAAGAATGTAGATACTAGTACTTTAACTTTGTAGTAAGTATTTGGTTACGCACAAATAAGTTTCGTATTTCGTACATGGAAAATCGACGTCTTTTCTCAATGTCAGAAAGTTCTTAATATGAAATTAATATTTATATACACCAGAAGATATAACTTCACTACGGCATTTTTCTTCCGTTACCCGTTATATGACTTATCGATAAATTAAAAAAAATAATCTGTTTTGGCATAAATAATTTTTCTTTTATGTAAGTACATACTTAGTTACCTACATCGTTTTATACGTCCATCGTAAATATACGCATGGGTAAGTTGATATCCAGCTTTCGAGATAACGAACCATACTGCAGACTTTATTCCTTTGCATTAGTTAATTGGAGTGGCAGAGGGAAAACATCGGGGTAACTTAATGTCGTGTCCAGTTTTATTAGATAGAGAAAGGATCGCCGGAAATTACCTCTGAACGAATGGGGTGAACATGAACATCCATACTGTCATTTGGAGAAATAACATTATTAATCATTTTTTATAACGTTTCCTAAGAAATTACAAAGGTAATTGGAGCGGTCTTTTTTGGACTTTATGTCCAACAAATAAGTTGGATAAACAAAAATAAATTAAATTTGGCAGAACTATTACAAACCCGAAATGTTGACGAAGCATAGAGTCAGCGTAGCGATGGCACAGCCGGAAGCGAGCGCCGTCGCCAGCAGCACAGCTGAAGCGGAAGCCCCAACTCCGGCGCCGCTGGCGGCCCCACACACTATGAAAACGTACAGAAACGACGCGGCACACTCAGCCACCACGGCCTTCCACAACGACAGGGTCCGCACTTCCAGTCTGGCAGGCACACGACCCGGTAGAGCAGACTCACTATGCCCATCTTTCCGTAAACACTCCAATTTTTCGAACAATGTCACTATATGATGTTCGATGTTGTCATCAGAAATAGTAAAAGCTTGCTCCCCCATAATTAAAAAAGTGTGTTAATAATTTTAAAAAAGAAATTTTTTTGCCTACGCCTCGAACATTTTCTATTTTTGAAAAGCGCGCGAACGTATTCCGGTACGTTCGGAAACGGGCTCCCGGGAGCCACCTACGCGACACGGGTGTCGCGATCGCAATGCCGCCGAGTGAATGCTGAATGAAAGGGATTGAATGAGAGCGGGGGCTCCGCACATGTCTCGGGCTCCCGTCCCGACACTTGTTACGTCCTCCCCGGGACCTGCACTTTCAGCGAGGGTGTAATCAATTCACCGACTCAGCGAAACATGACAATAGGATTTAATTAGATAGATATTATGTGATGCATTTTTAAGCATTGTTGTTGAAAAGATACCCTACTTTTAATGTAACTTTCACCAATTTTCATCAATATTTCTTCAAAAATTTTAGAAAGTGTCCATTAAATCCATTCTAGTCTAGAATATATGTCATGTCTCAAGACACAAAGCGACATGCATCTGATCTGACGATATTTTTTTCGCACTCCGTATGAGCATTGAGTAAGAATTGTAGACCTTTTAGTTAATTTCTTGGTCTAAAGGCTACAAGATAATTTGAAATCTAAGATTAAATCCCTAACAAAAACCTAATTCTTAAATGAGATTTAAGTTTGTGTCTACTGTATTAACTCTTTTTAAAACAATTCCTAAATACTGCGCCGTCTTTATCTTATTAACTGTATTTTGACAGATATCTTTATACAAGATATATAGGTACATATTTAGGGACATAATTGTCTTAACCAAGACAACGGCTAGAATTAGTCTAATTTCCTTCAAGATATCTACAATACTTTTCAAGACATTCGATTGCTACTAAGTACACCATAATAATAGCGCTCTAGCTTTACCTTTAGGTACTTGGCACATATCTAGTATTCTTATCTCAGTGAGCGGGCGGCATAGGTGCTTAACGGTGGCAAGGGCGGGCAGAAACTTTCACAACCGAAGATTAATGAAGCCTTTCTATAATGCGCTGCAGTATTAAGTTAAATGTTTACGCATTTTCTTTTAAGCTTTGGGTTAATGATAATAGTATATAACTACGAAAATTGTGTATAAGTATTCTACCGCCACACACTAGATGAATCTCTGGAACATTTTCGTTAATAGTATTGGTTCAGTAAAATTTACACTGGAAATATCCACAAAATTTTAAGGTAGTAAAACTAGATTACCCGTACCATGTAATAAGGATTTATACAAATCTCTAAATTCACTCTTCATAATAAGGAATACGGAGAAGTACCTATAGGACATAGGGAACTTAGCTTACATCCTTAATTATAACCTCTACCTATTACTAATTATTAATAATTAAGTAGAGGCTCTAAGGGTATTCCCATGACGATAAACGAACTTACACGCGAGTGAAAAGCCGAGGGGAAAAGCTAGTAACACGCTTAAAGTACCTACTTATTCATACTACTTAGTCTTAAACTTATTAAAAACACTCGCACGTATCAGACGTTTCTGACAAAATTAAATACTTGGCGTAAAAGAAAAAGTAGAGGTACTTAGTTAGCTAGTCACGACTCCCAGGGGACTGTCGATAGCGAACTTTTTTATGGTTCTGCAAAAATGCTTCAAGCATTTAACTGAGGTAGGTAGCTATGGTTTTTTTTCTTGAAAGGATAACACTCCATTTAACTGAAGTACCTATTGTTATTTTTTTTATGAATCTATATATTTGTTAAAACTGTTAAAGCAATTAATAACTCTTGGATATTTTTAATAAATCCCCAATACTTTATTAATTGATCTTATTAACCATCTCATGAACTTTTTATTTTGACTAGGTACCTAAAAATCGATATATTTTCAAACAGCAGTGTCATTAATTTTTTTCATATTTATATTGTAACAAAGAGGTCGCACCTAAAAAAACAGTTGTTAGATATGCCCATATTTTGTGCAGTATTCGCTTTTAAAATAAGTAATAAGTCTAAGTTATGTCCTAACTGTGCAGTGAAAAATAACACGCCACTATGCCATAAGATAATATCAGCCAATAACAGCAAGTAGGTATGCTAAATCCGATATCCAAGTTTCCACGAATTGGAGCATCTTCCCATTGTGGCGGTCGAGCCCGAAACATCGCTCCCGCTACAAGTTAATTAAAACTATAAAACGATAATTGGTTCCAACAATATCGATAGTACCTACACGAGAAATGGGCTTTGAGACAATTTCGAAAAATAGTACAGAACACTTACAAGAATCCGACTCGAGCTTGGTATGTTTTATCTGTTAACTTACATTTTACCTGCGAACTACGAAGTTAATCTAGTCCGCTCCTCGGCTGCTTTCATTTGCAATGCAATGTGTACAAAAATAAATAAAACAGCTGAGGAGTTGTTTCGGAAGACTTACAATTAAATTCGCAAAAGTAGTTTCGTATCTTGATAAAAAGGAAAATTAGTATTTTTTTATGTAGGTATGTCACCAAATATCTCCCGTATTGATAATCCGATTTGAAAAATTCTTTTTGCTTTTATAAGAGTAGAATGTCCGATTGATCTCATATAAATTAGTTACAATGTCGTCATAAAATATGGGCAAGATTTTCCAGGGAAATTTATTACGTAGTAATAGGTAGTGAGGGTACCAATTAACCCACTAATCGCCTAGATACAACATATTGTTAGCTTAATTTTCAATTATTTTTAACTTTTCAATGTTTTTTGAAGTTGGTTCTAATTTTTATATACATAACTATATCTATTGTTTGATAAAACCTTTTCACATAAAAAAATATTTACTTAATTTTTTCGTCAAGTTTATTCATTGTGAACATTAAGATGTAAGAATGCGCAATAGAACGCTTGTAAGAGTGTGGCCCAACATTATTTTTGACTGTTGGCTTTTTCTACCTGTGTAAGTTTTGGCAGGAACCCAAACGTCATGCTGTTTGTGCTCTAATAATCCCTATATTATAAATGCGAAAATAACCTTGTGTGTCTGTCACGCCTTAACCACCAATCTGATTTTGATGGAATTTAGTATAGAGGTAGAGTTGATTTGAGGAAAAACATAAATTAGGTTTAATATGTATATATCTTTGCCAGTCCAATCCGTTCTTAAAGAGTAAATGTCATTGCCATTTCTATTATTTGTCAAATTTGACAGGCGAAGTACGAGCGCGCCATCTGGTTTTTTAATTTGTAAACTGAACGTAATGGTGGTGTGAAGATTGTTTAGCCATTGACTGAATTCTAATATTTTTATTTGTACTTTATAATTAATTAGCGTTAATTGTACATTAAGTGTTGTGGCTGCGGCCATATTATGCTTTCTTATGTGGAACCTTAAGCCGCCAGTGTTGGCCGAGGAGGGTGGCAATCAGTGTAAAAAACGTTCCCATCCCAACAGCGAACAGTGTCTCAAAAAAGGAAAATCAGACGATATGAGTGCCAACGAGAAGAAATCGAACTTTTCATTGTTATCTCCAAATACAAATGGAGCCGTAAAATTATCCTCGACCTCTATGAACAAGCCAGGGGCGACTACAAAGAAGCTAATAATCAAAAATTTTAAAAGTGTGTTTACGCTGTATGTGTATCGTCTTAACATAACCTAAACTGTACTTGTACTGATGTATTGGTTTTGTGTTTAAGGTAAACCGAATTTGCCGGAGAATTACCAAGAGACGACATGGAGCAAATTGCGGGAGGCGGTGATCGCAATCCAAACGTCGAAAGCCATTGCTTACTCTTTGGAGGAACTGTACCAGGCTGTGGAAAATATGTGCAGTCACAAGGTAAAATTCTTGCAGTTTCCAGAAAAATACTCGTAAACAAAAATGATAATCATGATAAAACTTGATAGTGTTTGAAGGTGACTTTATATTTACAACATGTCCTAAATGAAAACTTATTAAAACTAAACTATAATTGTCAATTGAAAGTTAAGTGGTCTGAATGATCATGCAAATTAACTAAATCAGCTAATTTATTATCACAGATTTCACTTTAATTTCCCATATCTACATTGTGTTCAAATAAATGACAATGGACACAATTAGAAAACCAGTAGAAAAATAAAAATTAAATTATTCTGTTGGTTTACAGATGGCATCTCAACTGTATGTAAACCTAACCAACCTGGTAGAAGCTCATGTAAAGGCTAACATCGAGCAGTTCCTCTCGGAGAGCATGGACAGACAGGTGTTCCTCAAGCGCATGGATGACTGCTGGCGAGCCCACTGCCGCCAGATGATCATGATCCGCAGCATCTTCCTGTACCTCGATCGCACTTATGTGCTACAGAACCCTAGCATTCATTCAATTTGGTATGGCGTTTAATTATAAATTTAAATAAAAATAATTATTTTATGTTGTAAAATAAATAACATGCTGAATATATCCAATGATTTTGACTGAGGCAAATTTTTTCAACTAGACAAGAGTAATATGTATAGTATCAAAGAGTACCTAATAAGCTGTTGTCTCACAGTACCTAATAGAAATGAACAGTATTTTTCTAAAATATATGAAACACAAACAAAGAACCATTATTCTTTTTTCAAGGGACATGGGCCTAGACCTGTTCCGTCACCACATAGCAATGAACACGTTAGTGCAAACCCGCACTGTGGATGGTCTACTATTGCTCATTGAGAAGGAGCGCGGAGGTGATGCTGTAGACCGGTCTCTATTGAAGAGTCTACTTAGGATGCTCTCCGATCTGCAGATTTATCAGAAGGCTTTTGAGAATAAGTAAGATTAGATTATTTAGTCCTTTAAATTATAAATATTTGTATGTAAAATTTTCCAGCAAAGGAAGTACAAATTTTTTGTCATAATATTCACTGGCTTTTGTGCTGTGCCTTGCTCCCATGGAACCTATGTTACTCCTGAAGCCCTATTCTATCTCTGTGCTAAATTTCGTCAAAATCAGTAGTTTATAATGTGGTAATTTTTTATTGCACTCATCCATATCTGTAATACGCATATTGTTGGCAAAATATAAATAATTCTGTTAATGCCAATCCAAGTCGCCTTCACTTCGAAAACTCAAAGAGAAAGACGAAGAAAGAAAAATTATTTGAAGTCCGTTCCAAAATATGGTCATTAAAATTTTGTTTTAGATTCTTGCAAGCAACAGAAAGGTTGTACGCGGCGGAAGGCCAGCGTCTGATGAGAGAATTAGCTGTACCCCAATACTTGGCGCACGTCGAGAAGAGACTGCGGGAAGAAAATGAACGGCTTATACATTACCTCGACCCATCCACCAAGTGAGTACCATTTTACTTACAATTTACTAACACTGACATCTTAATACACGTTGTTTAAAGCATCAGTAGTAGAACAGTTATGGTGTCAAATAAAATATGTATCAGGTTCAAAAATCCTAATTTGGGCATCTACTTCTCTTTCCTCACTCACTGACTGACTTGCCCAATCCAGGATCATGGTCATAGGCACACTGTATGGCCTTGTATTTATGTAAGCTTTGTGTTTTGTTTTCTTAATGCAGACTACTTTTTTCCTGGAAAATTACTTGCAGGCAAAACCTGATTCTAATATGTGATCATAATAGGATGGATTTATGGTCATTTAGTTATAGGTAATATAAATAAATATTACCTATAACTAAATGAAAATTTTATTTGTATGAAATCAGTTGATTAATTTAATCAACTGATTTCATACAAATATAAATACATTTAATAAATGGTCTTACGGGCTTACAACCAAGTAAGCCTGCATACTTATTTCAGTATTATTGGGAGAGATTTATTGATCGATTAATCGCAAATTACGACAGGTATTTAACATTTCTAGCTTTTTGCATTGTCTTGTTAGTGCTTTATATTAATTATTATCTTCTATATATATTTATATATATATGTATAAAAGAGGATATCGACTGATTGATTGACATATCAATCAACACACAGACAGAACCCAGTTTTGTCTGTGCATTGATAACATAACATATAATCACGTATATATCCCCTGTGGGGCAGACAGAGCCAACAGTCATCATAAGACTGAAAGGCCATGTTCAGCTGTTTGGTTTTATTAAAGAATTTTGATTAAAATACAAACAGAAAATACTAGCCCATCGCCTAAAAGTGGAATCTGAAGTATATATCCATTGATATTTTTGTCAATCAGGGAATTTCCTCTTTTATATATATGTATATAAAAGAAGAACATTTATAAGGTGTACAAAATGGTGGACTTAATGCCATACGACATTGTCCACCAGTTTACCAATGCACCAAACAGAGATAATTTATTGAGATAAATTGCACGCACAAGCATAATCAAAAAGCATGTAACAAAATACTTTTATGACATATATAAGTCACCTACTTACCTAGGTTATATTTGAAATCGCATAAAAAAATATATATACCGCCGAATAAAACCGAATGTAAACTCAAATAACGACCTTATTACAAGTGCATCTAACTTAAAATCCAAAATCAATTTGGCTCTTGCTATCTCACCCATAATAGCAGACAGTTCACTTCTCGGGTTCAAATGACGAGTTCTGATTGGCTCAACCGCTCAAATTTGGCGCCATACAAAAATTAAACTTCTGGCCAACTACATCAAAATTCAAAATTTTTATTCATTATTATAATTGTCAAATCATTTGGTTTCACAACATTGGTTGACGTCAAATAAATAACTTAAAACTAGGCTTACTGCCGCTTCCAAGGCGTCAGTGCAGATGAAGCGGTAACAAACTGCACTGCAGCTTTTCTTCAACAACGTCAACTATCCAAACTTTGAATAGAAATGTGGACGAGAGAATGCATTGTTCAGATTAATTTATTTACATGAGATATTAATAATAAATAAAAAAGTTTATATATAATTTTTTATGGATTGCCAATTTTAAATAGATTTATGTACAGAGTGTACTGAATTTTGATTTTGGTTCAAATCAAACTACAATTCATTACGAGGTTCCTGTGCGAAACTCAAGCCAGATGTTCTTATTATTCAGCTACATCGGTGTAACTTATAAAAGTGGTAATACCGAAAATATCTATAAATAATATTAACAGATACAATTTGTTTTTCAGATGGCAACTAATTCACACTATAGAAAGACAGCTTCTCAGTGAACACCTGTCAGGCATTCTTAGCAAAGGCCTAGAGGCACTTATGGACGGGCCCCGGGTCAATGACCTCACCACGCTGTACAGCCTCTTCAGCAGAGTCAAGGACGGTCTCACTGAGTTGTGCAATCACTTTAACGCTTATATTAAGGTTGGTGTTATTTTAAGAGTACAAAGAGACTGTGAACGGGAATGTTGATAGGTGAAGGCCTTGTTTTGATTAAACATACATACATATGGTCACGTCTATATCCCTTGCGGGGTAGACAGAGCCCACAGGCTTGAAAAGACTGAATGGCCACGTTCAGCTATTTGGCTTAATGATGGAATTGAAATTCAAATAGTGACAGGTTGCTAGCCTATCGCCTAACTAAGAATCCCAAGTCTGTAAGCCTATCCCTTAGTCGTCTTTTACGACATCCATGAGAAAGAGATGGAGTGGTCCTATTCTTTTTGTATTGGTGCCGGGAACCACACGGCACCAATACAAAAAGGGTTTTGATTAAATTAGGGACATATTAATAATCACGTCTATATCCCTCGCGGGGTAGACAAACCCAACAGTCTCGACAAGATAAAAGGCCATGTCCAGCTGTATGCTTATAAAAAGACTGCTATATTTCCTGCTATAAACTGCATATAAAGGGTCCCGTATAGTCTGTTAAATATAAAATAAACAAATAGGACTGCTTCATCTCGTTCCCATGGATGTCGTAATAGGCGACTAAGAAATGGGCTTATAAATTTGGGGTTCTTCTTATAGGCGATGGGCTAGCAATTTATCACTATTTTAATCTTAATTCTATCATTAGGCCAAACTGCTGAACGTGGCCTATCATCAGTCTTTTCAAGACTGTTGGCTTTGTCTACCCCGCAAGAGCAATAGACGTGATTATACGTATGTATGTATAGTCTGTTAAATGTGATTAAAGGGGACATTATATATGCAAATAGACTATATATTGAAGGGGGAGGCAGGAAAAAAAAGTTTTCTCAAAATTACTGCTAATACTTGTAGGAAATATAGTAACAAAGTTAGTTATTCCTACAGAAGATAGAAGGAGAAAAGAGGAGAGAAATAAATAGTTTAAAATTACTATATTATTATTGAACATAAAAATTAAGAATATTTTACAATAAAAATTATTTTGGCATTCTTTTCTAACTAAACAAATCCATGGCAACCGTTGCTATGGCGTACAAGAAGGTTGCCCTACATCCACACATTTACCTTCCAGAAAAAAGGTCGTACGATAGTAATAGAGCCCGAGCGGGACAAGACGATGGTCGCCGAGCTGCTGGAGTTCAAGGAGCAGCTGGACCACGTGGTCAGCACGTGCTTCCAGAGGAACGACAAGTTCCTGTACTCCATGAGGGAGGCCTTCGAGCACTTCATCAACCAGAGGCAGAACAAGCCAGCGGAGCTTATAGGTAACATATATCTGTACAATCTATATCAGTCAATACATACATTAAATAAAGCCGTTTTCCCGGAGATCTAGGCAGAGACTACATCTTTCCATTTGCCACGATCTCTGCATGCTTATTTCGCTTCAACCAAATTCGTTTCGGGTATTCTTGACCCTGACCTTTTGCCAGGACGTCCTTAATTTGGTACGTTCGTCTAGGTCTCCTACTCCTACCTTTCCATCCACACTCTTCATATTTGCTTAGTTAAGTATTTCATATATAATCTACATATACGCTTGTCCTTGGCACCGGAGATTCCGGGTTCGAATCCCGGCCAGGGCATGATGAGAAAAGAACTTTTTCTGATTGACCTGGGTCTTGGATGCTTATCTATATAAGTATTTATCTATACTAATATTATAAAGCTGAAGAGTTTGTTTTGTTTGTTTGTTTAAACGCGCTAATCTCAGAAACTACTGAACCGATTTGAATAATTCTTTCACTGTTAGATAGTCTATTTATCGAGGAAGGCTATAGGCTACATTTTATCCCGAATTTCCTACGGGAAACGTCAACAATGCAGGTGAAAGTTGAATGAGTCGGCCATCTGCGAGCTTTCCACGCGAACGCTGCGCAAACCAACAAAGATATAGTAAAACAATGTACTAAAGATATGAAGTACTCATTTTTTGCCACAAAAAAGTCCGCGAGAGCATATATCTATCTCTTAAGGTTTACTTACAATAACCACTTTTATGTTCATTTTTTAATATTATTTTTTCATTATAAACATAAGTTATTTTGAAACCAATTTTCTTTAATTCAGTATTAATCCTTATCCAAATAAATATGTTTATTACTTTCGGCTTTTCATGTAGACTAAAATTGCCATTTACAGTATATAAATCAGACGAATAGGTTTTGAGATATAGTCGTTATAAGCAATTTGCAGCGAAACATTTAATACGGCGAACGCCTGACCGCCTGACTAGGACTAGGAAATAGCCGAGGAGGATGTTTGCAAAAATAAATATGATGCACAAAATAACTTTTCCACGCGGACGAAGTCGCAGGCACATCTAGTTATAAAATATAATATCGTTGAGGTAGTATCTCCTAACACAAATCTCGAACTTACTTCGAGGCTAACTCAATCTGTGTAATTTATAATTGGTAGTAATGTTTTTCCCAATAGATAAATTAATAGCGATAGATTCCAATTCTCAATTATTTTATTCTGATTTAATATATTGTTTTAATCAAAGTTATTATAATCTTTATGCAAATAAATGTGATAGGTAGATTGCGTTAATATAGATTCATACATCTTCTTACCTCCAGTTAAGAAGAGACTGATATTATAAATCCTACTACTATTATAAAGGCGAAAGTTTGTATGGATGTTTGTTACTCTTTCACGCAAAAACTACTGAACCGATTACCATGAAATTTGGTATGTAGGTAGCTGAAGACCCAGAATAACACATAGGCTACTTTTTATCCCAGAGTTCCCGCGGGATTGATAGGGTTTCCATGCGGACGAAGTCGCGGGCGGCCTCTAGTTTATTAATATTTTCAGCGAAATTCGTGGACGTGAAACTGCGAGCTGGCAACAAGGAGGCGACGGAGGAGGAACTGGAGCGCTTGTTGGACAAGATCATGGTGCTGTTCCGCTTCATACACGGCAAGGACGTCTTCGAGGCGTTCTACAAGAAGGTGGGAATTGACAGAAATAATATTGAATTTGTTTTTTTTTTAATAGTAAGGTGAGATCACGTGGAAATTGACAGAAATAATATTGAATTTTTATTTAAATAGTCTTGTTCTTCCTCACCTTTCAGGAGTTACATACTCACCGCTCTGGATAGGTGTCCGAGATGCGTGTTTTGATCTCTTTTTAATTTTTAACCCCCGACAGAAAAGGAGGGGGTTTTATAAGTTTGACGTGTATGTCTGTAAAATAACTTTAATCTTTTGAACTGGAACTACCAGGCCATAATAGAAAATATATTTTTTCTTTAATAAATAATTTATCCGATACAAGACAGAGACAGATAGATAGAGCAAACAGTCTCGCAAAGACTTGAAATGCCACGTTCAGCTGTTAGGCTAAATGATAGATTTTAAATTCAAATAGTAACAAATTGTATGCCCATCGCCTAGAAGAAAAACCCCAAGTTTATTATCCTATCCCATCAGTCCCCATTTATGACCATCCATGGGAAAGCAATGAAGTGGTCCTGGCCTTTTTTCAATTGAAGCCAGTTACCACACGGGCCGTGTCGGTCTCAGTGCCGTGTGGTTCCCGGCACCAATACAAAAAAAGAATAGGACCACTCCATCTCTTTCCCATGGATATCGTAAAAGGCGACTAAGGGATAGGCTTATAAACTTGGGATTCTTCTTTTAGGCGATGGGCTAGCAACCTGTCACTATTTGAATCTCAATTCTATCATCAAGCCAAATAGCTGAACGTGGCCATTTAGGCTTCATTGGCTCTATCTACCCCGCATGGGATAAAGACTTGACCATATGTATGTATGTACCACACGGCATATAATGTTCCTCTACTCCTCTACAGGATCTGGCCAAGAGGCTGCTAGTGGGCAAGTCGGCGTCCGTGGACGCGGAGAAGTCGATGCTGAGCAAGCTGAAGCAGGAGTGCGGCGGCGGGTTCACGTGCAAGCTGGAGGGCATGTTCAAGGACATGGAGCTCAGCAAGGACATCAATATCACATACAAACAGGTATGGATTGATTCCAAGCTTATGTATGTATGGATAGTGTATGTGGCGCAGTGCCGGTAGTGTCGAGGTCTGAGTTCGAATCACGGCCAGGACATGATGAGAAACGAACTTTTTCTGGTAGTCACGTCTTTTTTTCCTGCGGGGTAGACAGAGCTTTGACTTGTCTTGACGACAGTGACTGATAAGCCCCGTTCAGCTGTTAAGCTTAATGATAGATTTGAGATTCAAGTAGTGACAGGTTGCTAGCCCATCGCCTATAAAAAAGGATCACAAGTTTATAAGGGATAGGCTTATAAACTTGGGATTAAAAATATTTCACAACAGAATAAAAATATTTGACAAAATAGGTAAAATCTCTGCCATTTTTTTCTAACTAAACAAACCATGGCAACCGTTGCTATGGCGTACATAACATAAAGGAGGTTGCCTACAATCATGTTACTCATCTCGGCCAGCACCTGGCGGCGTCTCCGGAAGGCGGCCTGGAGCTGTCCGTGTACATCCTCACCATGGGGTTCTGGCCCACCTACCCGCCCGTGGACGTGAGACTGCCGGCCGACTTGACCCGGCACCAGGACCACTTCAGCAAGTTCTACCTCGCCAAGCACTCGGGCAGGAAGCTGCAGTGGCAGGCCACTCTTGGCCATTGCGTGCTGAGGGCTCACTTCACACAGGTACCGCTAGAACCATCTTTCTATCATCAGACGATTAGGTCAGAGACCCATATGTGGTCGGTATCCAGTTGGACCTTTTGATATGATTAATACTAAATAGTATTATGAATTTAGCATTCATAATGTATTCAGTATGTTTATTTGTTCGTTTGTTACCTCTTTACTGGTATTCTAATGAATTAATCTCCTTGAAATATAGCGTATATATAATTAAGTGTGGCGAAGGACATAATGGTACCTGTCATCCCGGTAAAGATTGCGAAAAAACTGTAGTGCATGTATGTAGATCTAAGTATAAAAAGTACTTAATTATAAAAAAAAAATGGTGTATGTGACGCTAATAAATCATTTAAATTCGCACGTGTGGATATGAATAGCGTAGTACTTTATGATGTGGACCGCTAAGATTTGGAATCTCAGTTTGTTTTCTACGATACCGTCAACTTGTTCCCATTTTGCTGACAATTACTCAGATTAATGTGAAACACACTCAATACATATAAACTAATTCAGCAATTTCTACTAAGAACCAAATTTATTAAGTGCCGTGTGGTTTCCTGCACCAATAGAAAAAAGGATAGGACCACTCCCACTCTTTCCCATGAATGTCGTAAAAGGCGACTACGGGATAGGTTTATGAACTTGGGATTCTTTTAGGCGACGGTCTAACAACCTGTCACTTTATACGAATCTCAATTCTATCAGTAAGCCAAACAGCTAAACGTGGCCTATAAGTATTTTCAAGACTGTTGGCTTTGTCTACCCCGCAAGGGATATAGAAGTAATTATATGTATGTATGATGATCACATCCACTTTTATGTCCATTTCAAACCTAAATCGTCTCACATACACATAACACCGTCACATTTTAACTACTTAGTTAGTTACCTAAGCACTGATCAGTGCACTGGCCTTAACTGTTAGCTCAGATCAGCGCTCGCCCGACTTACCTGTCACGTTTTTATTTTATTTTGAGTATTAGATACATTACTATAAATTTGAAAAGTGTCAACTCCATGTAACGTCACTGGATTTAACGACAAACTCTAAAGGGTCGAAATCAATTGGCTTTGGTTGGTTTAGCTCGGCCTCTGTGGCGCAGCGGTAGTAAGTAAGCTTGTCTGTGACATCGGGGGTCCCGGGTTCGAATCCCGGCCAGGGCATGATGAGAAAAGAACTTTTTCTGATTGGTCTGGGTCTTGGATGTTTATCTATATAAGTATTTATTATTATTATAAAATATAGTATCGTTGAGTTAGCATCTCGTAACACAAGTCTCGAACTTACTTCGAGGCTAACTCAATCAGTGTAATTTGTCTCGTATATATTATTAAAAAAGCTTGTATTCAATACAATGATTCACTCTACATAGCATTACACTTACTCTATATAACGACATAATACAACGTTATCATATTCTTAGTTGCTGACAAACTTTAAAACTGTAAACATGGCTAGTAAAATAAAATCGATTGTTTTTTATATACATAACTTCTAACACTAGACTGAAATAAACTTTTTCTTTTTCTTTTTCGGATTTTTCTTCTCTCCATTTAACTACCACTCTTTATAACGCCAAAAAATGCTCAGTCCCTTCAGTGTCGTTATATAGAATTTACACTGTACTCCTTTCTCGCTCGAAATATTATTTCTCGCGGCAGATGCGCGTGGAAATCGGCTCGCGGTTTCGACAGCTCAAAGGTTAATATGAATTGTCAATCAGTAAATGAACTGTCTTCGTTCCAGGGTAACAAAGAGCTGCAGGTGTCGCTGTTCCAAGCCCTAGTCCTACTTCTATTCAACGACGGCGACAACCTATCCTTTGAAGACATAAAAACTGCCACTAACATTGAGGTATGTATGCGTTTACGTACGTGGGATCGTGGTTACTGGAAATATGTTATCTCTGCCTACCCCTTTCGAGAAAGAGTCGTGATTTCATGTATACCGCCACCAATAGAAAGAGGAATAGGACCACTCCATATTTTTCCCATGGGTGTCGTAAAAGGCGACTAAGGGGAAGGCTAATAAACTTGGGTTTCTTCATGTAGGCGCCATCGCCTATATGAAAAAATCCAAGCTAGCCCATGCTAGTGACCTGTCTCTATTTGAATTTTAATTCCATCATTAAACCGTACAGTTGAATGTGGCATTTCAGTCTTTTCAAGATTGTTGGCTCTGTCTATTCCGCAAGGGATATAGAAGTAACTATAGATATGTATGTATGTATACAGCTGAATATGTATAAATGTACTTGTTATATCGTTTCAAAACTTATCATCTATCTTATCATATATCATTTCTTACTTTTACAATCTCATCTAAGATGTTACTATATTTTTACTTACTGTGTAACACACACACTTTTTTTTTTTTAATTTATTATTATGGTATTTTCAAATGAGTCATCCCATATCATACAAACATGAATGAAAATGAAAAATATTTTATTTGGAAACAAAAACAAGTACAATTTAAGTAACATAGGATAACGATGACATCTGCAGAAGTTATGAAACTGTGTCGCAGATCTCAACGCCCACCTCCAGAAAACATTTATATAATGTGTTTCCTTAATCTTAGCACCTAATCCATTTATCACAACAAAAGAGAAGGAAAAAAAAGATTTAATGTTTAATATATGTATTGGGTGCAAATGTGTTTTGTTAGTGTGTTGTGTGGAAAACGAACACTTATTCTCTTTCTCCTTCTTCCCCTCAGGAGGGAGAACTCCGGCGCACGCTGCAGTCGCTGGCGTGCGGCAAGGCGCGCGTGCTCAGCAAAACTCCGCGCGGGAGGGAGGTCGCGGACGGCGACCACTTCGCCTTCAACGCGGACTTCACCAACAAGCTGTTCCGCATCAAGATCAACCAGATACAGATGAAGGAGACTGTGAGTGTGTTTGTCTGTTGTTATCAATTATTTTTTAGGTTATAGGAGTTGAATTTGACATTTGGTTAAATTGTAACTATTAAATCCCAATTTTGTAATTTCGTGTCTTTTCAAACCATGACATTGGCAGAATCACCGAAAGTCCGGTGGAAGCCATAATATAGAAAGAAAGAAAGAAAATCTTAGTTATCGGTTTAAATCTTTCATCGAACTAGTACTTATTTATTATATTATTATAGAAGAGTCAAAATACAAAGTCATCTAAATATCTGTAGTATAGAAGTGTTCACTTATAGGTCTGTCTAAAGGTTATTTATGTCAAATTTCAATTTCCTACCTACATTTAGTATTTTCGCCTGTACGTTGTAAATGTTTGTTAGTCACTAACATTTTATTAAAATTAAAAAGGATTAAAAAGTGGTCTCAGGGATGAGAAAAATTAAGTACCTATGCATTAATATTTCGAACCTGTTTCAATCATGAAAATTAGCCGAATATTCGTTACATCACTTATAGCCACAAGTCAGTCACTAGTACTGCCGTGGTATAACTAAAATGCCGTTATCTGACATCATCATCATCACCTTTTTTACCAGTAGAATGAGAAAAAAAAATATCCTGCTTGTATCACGTCAGTCAGTAACTCAACAACTCGACAAAATTTAAATTGTTTTTCCTCTCCAATTCACCAGAGTGAAGAACAGAAGGCGACCGAAGAGCGGGTGTTCCAAGACCGCCAGTACCAGATCGACGCGGCCATCGTGCGCGTCATGAAGATGAGGAAGGCTCTCTCGCACAACCTGCTCATCTCGGAACTCTACAACCAGCTCAAGTTCCCGGTCAAGGTAAGGTATCTCACCATCTCACTCGTGTCCACTACTCTACTGACTCGTGGTAATATACTTGGGAACGGAACGGTCTTTCTAAACCTTCTAGCTGAACGGGTTACGTCATTGGAAGTAAGACACAGGTTCAAGGAAATAAACAAGCGTGTAAAAAACGAAAACATACTCGTTCTATTATATGTTCTTGAAGCTTGATTCCGGGTCACATGTCCAATGTCCATGTAGGAAGTATAGTAGAAAGTTAGTTATTCACTACAGAAGACAGGAGAAAAGAGGAGAGAAATAATCAAATAAAAAGGACTTAATATTTTGTTGGTAATAAAATGAAAATATTTGACAATAACTGTCATTTTTTCCTAACTAACAAACTATGGCAACCGTTGCTATAAGTCAGGTTGCCTCGTTAGCAAAGTCCCTATAGGGTCTTTTGACCCTGGAACGTGGACAAAGGCCGGGCCCAGAGTCCTGGGACTCCGGAACTTAGGGAACTCCAATAACTTTTGTTTCTAATGACATACTTTTTTTTTACAGCCGGCAGACCTGAAGAAACGTATAGAATCACTAATCGACCGCGACTACATGGAGCGAGACAAGGACAACCCCAACCAGTACAACTACGTCGCGTAATCCCCCCCCCCCCCCCCCCACTTTTATCCCTTCTTCCGCCCTTTTATCCCCTCCTGCCCCCCACTGCCCCAGTGGAACGTATGCCGACTCACGATTCTCTCTCGATAACGGACATATTTGTATGACTTTCGTGATAAAAAAAGAAAAGATGGCCATAATTCTGAGCAACATTCTTTTATGACTAAGGTATGTGCTATCTCTGTCTAGTTCTCTTAGGGAAATATCGACAAATTAATTTTTTTATTTGAAAAGTTTCTTCAGGAAAGAACTGTTTACAGTCAATATCGCAGACCTAATTGTAAAATAACAGACAGTTTATTATATGTAACCGTATGTTTCATCAACGGAGAGCTTGATTAAAATCTGTTTCTCTCTTGAATATGTCGCCGGTAATTTAGCTGTATTGTAATATAATTTTGTACAAATATTTTGCTGTTGTTTTAACTTGACTCTAACATTTTTTTCTCATTTACTATAACTATCAACACTTCAAATTTATTGAGAGTCATTGGTAATACCCAATATAATGAGAATACAAATGACAAATTAAAAATGTTCACTTCAAAATAATCTAGTATATAATTTACTTGATTATTTTGAAGTGAACATGTTTACTTCTTGATCTATGGACAAGCATTTGAAAGCTACATGAGAAATGTCGCCCGTTTCCTGCGACAATTCGCGGTTTGCATTAGTGTTGACCCGTGTCAAAGTCTTTAGTCCATTGATAGAGAATTAAGGACAGGACACATTAATGAATTCAATATCGAAAGTTAATTAAAAAGGTACAGCAAGTGATTGTTCGTAACATTTTAGTTACAATACTAGTTTTCAAGACTTACATAAGAATTTCTGCTCTTCGTAATCGAGATAAAAGAGAATGTGGGTAAGCGGCATACAGAAGACGACGCTTTTAGTTAGTTAACCGCTCTATTCAATTGACAAAAGTAATCTGCTAGATTAAAGTTTGTTAATGTTAAGTACGACTTACGATTAACTATAAGTATGCCTGCCACGATTTTAGAGCCACGTTTAGGATAATATCTATCGGAAACGATTACTAAGAAACCTCTTTGTATTTATTATATCTCTCTCCTGATAGTTTGGTTTGTGATGCCAAATAAAACGGACCAGATGTGGGAATCTGCCGGTGTTGTGCGTGAAAATTTATTAATTACTTTCTAAGACAAGAAACTGGTTCACTGATGTATAATAAATATTTATAGTTAAGTTTCATTTTTTTTTTCGTTTTTTTTTTCTTTACCTTTCCTAAATTTCCTTTTGATTGATTGATACCCATCACAGATGTCCATCTCGTGTAGATGCACAGATTGGTTGCTGTTTAATTAAGATGACAGCTAATTAATCGATAAAGTTAGTGTATGATAAGTGTAATTTAGTTGCATATGTGTGATATTAGAGAATCAACTTTTACCCTCCAACGACGACAGATTTTGAGACTTATTGGCTACCTGCATTAAGGTATACCGCTGAGGGAAAATGTAATGTTGGCTGTGTACACTACGAATGATAAATCCTTTACAAATACAATAATATTTTACCAGATAGGTACATGACGTTTTAGTTTTAAATACAGTATCCACTTATTTCGCAATAACTATATTTCAAAATCATATATACTTACTTAGTTTATTCATATTATTGTGTATATCCGTTCATTACATGTGTGTTGTGTCAGTATGGAGGGATTACTAATTAAAATTACTATTTATAATTTTCAGATGTAGTTTTATTTCAACTTCATTCAAAATAATAATCAAATAAATAACAATGTACATTTTTAGGACAACCTTCATCACTTTATTAATACTACAAATCACGTTTACAAAGCGAGTGATTTTACAACAAGAGTTTAAAGTTTTGTCTTTTGTCTTGCAGTATTTACGTTTAAGAAAAAAATAATATATTTATTTAACAGTATGTAGAAAGAAAAACCGTACAGATGAAATGAAAATTAAACAAATAGACACCATGTTTTCGACCATTCATTTCATATAAACATTAAAATATTTACATCGAAAGTACCTAGATATTATATACACATACATAGTGAATTGGAAGGAAATAAGTTAATGAGAACTGCCACCATTTTTAAGACAATAACATAGCATAAATTATTGTCTTAAAAATGGTAAAAAGCGAAATCCGCTGTCTGATTCAGCGTAGAGGTATGATTTGCTCAACCTGTGATATATTCCGCTTATATTTGTGTCCACTGTAAATTCTGAATAAAATAAAAATCGCAGAAAATATTGTTATCAAAAAAAATATACCTACGCCATTTGTCAATGGTCAGCGAACCATAAACAAAATTGAAATCGCACAGATAAATTCATCTAAAAGCACCATTATACACTACACTAGATTCATAGAATTATCAACAAGTTCTAACTATTCACAGATCTTTCAATCAACAAGTCCAGTTCATTTGTCGGTAATTTTGAACACTGTGTCTAGGTGATCCTTGTGGTAATCCAACTCGTCGGCCAACGCGTTGGCCAGCGTGTTGGGAGTTATTTCCATATCCAGATAATTTCTGAGTAGTTTCTGTAAAATAAAAAGATAGTGATTTTAGTTACTTGTGTTAGTTAATGATACATACATACGATCACGCCTCTACCCCGGAAGGATAGGCAGAAACTACATCTTTCCACGAACCCCACATTATGAATGATCGTTATTTAACTTGTGAATTTGTTTTCTTGCAATGTATGTGTAATGTGATGTCACCAAAAATATAAAGTGGCCTTCACACTTATCGAGACTGTTAGCTCTGTGTACCCCGTAGGTGATGACGTAGATAGTAGTAATAGTACATGTTTTGCTTGTACGAGATCATGACATAAGAACAGACTACATACATACATACTTGTACATGCGTCTGTCTTCCATTGGGATAGGCAGAGACTATGAATTACCCCTTGCTGCGATCCTTAGACCTCTCCCGCTTCCTCCACACTCATTACTCTTTTCAAGCATATTCGACAATTACCGGTACTCCTAACATCTTCCTTTTTTGAGACATTCTAAATTTGGTCCTTAAAATTTTTTTGACCCTGTCCCATTTTTATTCCTTTTGTTATAATGTCCTCAACCATTCCTTCTATAAAGCAGACTTAAACTGCGGTAACTAAAGGCATTGCTAAGTACATATACATATGGTCACGTCCATATCCCTTGCGGGGAAGACAGAGCCAATCGTCTTGAAAAGACTGAATGGCCACGTTCAGCTACTTGCCTTAATGATAGAATTGAAATTCAAATAGTGACAGGTTGCTAGCCCATCGCCTAAAAAAGAATCCCAAGTTTGTAAGCCTATCCCTTAGTCGCCTTTTACGACATCCATGGTAAAGAGCTGGAGTGGTCCTATTCTTTTTTTGTATCGGTGTCGGGAACTACCCGGCACACTACACGGTACTCCTAACATCTTCCTTTTTTGAGGCATTCGAAATTTGGCCATTTTTATTCCTTTTGTTATAAGTACTCTCTCTATAGAGAAGACTAAAACTGCGGTAATTAAGGGCATCGCTAATGTCACGTGTAAATGAAGTTGACGGCCTCTGTGGCTCAGCGGTAGTACGCTTGTCTGTGACACCGGAGGTCCCGGGTTCGAATCCCGGTCAAGGCATGATGAGAAAAGAACTTTTTCTGATTGTCCTGGGTCTTGGATGTTTATCTATATAAGTATTAATTATAAAATATAGTATCCTTGAGTTAGTATCTCGTAACACAAGTTTCGAACTTACTTCGAGGCTAATTCAATCAGTGTAATTTGTCTCATATATATAAGAAAAAAAAAATGAAGTTCAATGACCTGCGGCGGGACCGCGCCCCCGTGCCGCAGCAGCCCCGCCCGCAGCCCGTCCCCCGCGCCCCGCGACAGCGGCTCCCGCCGGAAGTGCGCGCTCCAGGCGCTCCAGGCGGCGGCGCGCGATATCAGATAAGAGTAGTACTTCGCGCCGTAGCCTATCAGGTGGCTGAAGCGGTGCTGCCACGCCTGGGGACAATTTTTTATTTATTTTAATAATTAATGTACATACATACATACTGTTGTCTATTAAACTAACCTTTTTTTATAATACGAAACGTCAAACGTAATGATGTCGTCAATGTAGTTTTCGTAAAGATTGAATCAGTCACAATACAGTTTTTGCACCTTTCCACAATTTGTTTGACTCAATATTCCTAGCAATCACCCAAGAAACCTCATCATCTTTCCATGTGGTCCTTCGAGCCGGATGCTTTTTATAAACATACATACATATGGTCACGTCTATATCAGACAGATGATTATATGTGAACGTATGAGAAGAACAGATACTATAAATATATTATAGATTAAATGTTTGACGGCCTCTGTGGCGCAGCGGTAATACGCTTGTCTGTGACACCGGAGGTCCCGGGTTCGAATCCCGGTCAGGGCATGATGAGAAAATAACTTTCTCTGATTGGTCTGGATCTTGGATGTTTATCTAAGTATTTATTATAAAATACAGCATCGTTGAGTTAGCATCTCGTAACACAAGTTTCGAACTTACTTCGAGGCTAAATCAATCTGTGGAATATGTCAAAAAAAAAAAAACTATAAATAAGAAGAAAAAACAAATACATTTGATACAATCGGATACGTACCGTGTTCTCAACGTACGGCAGGCCGTAGTACTGTTTCTGTACATCTTGCAGCACGGCCGTGGTCCGGCCGCCGCACGACGCGTCCGGCCCGTGGTAACGCTGGTCCAGCGCCGAGTAGAACACCTGGGAAGTACAACATAAATATATATATATATATATATATATAATTGTATATATATACCGTCCCGTATATATATATAATATATATATATATATAATATATATATATACGGGACAAATTACACCTCCTTTTTATACAGTCCATGAATTTCTCAATTTTAGATAAAAATTAAATTTATTCATAACTATTTTATTTTCTTGAAATCAAATATTGATAAGTATGAAGTATTTTTTTTTTATTTATTGGAACAAATTGACATTATATTTTCATCATTTTAATAAAAATTAATTAATTGACTTAGGTATAATTTTATAATAATTTGCATGCTATAATTCATGGCTTGTAAACCCTAGTCAAAAGCAAATAAATATTCTATTCTATTCACTGATTGAGTTAGCCTCGAAGTAAGATCGAGACTTGTGTTACGAGATACTAACTCAACGATACGATAATTACAATAAATACTTATATAGATGGCCTTGTATGTTTAATACAAGACCAAGGCCAATCAGAGAAAGTTCGTTTCTCATCATGCCCTGGCCGGGATCCGAACCCGGGACCTCCAGTGTCATAAACAAGCGCACTACCGCTGCGCCACAGAGCCCTCAAATCGTAAATAGATAGCATCAGTTAGTATTCAAACTATCATTCAAACTATATCTCGTTATAATTCTTTTTACATACATACATTAAACCACGCTTTTTTCCCAGAGTGGTAGGCAGAGTATAGGTATCTTTCCACAAATTATTTCTATGTGCAATAGAGAGAGAGAGAGAGAGAGAGAGAGAGACAAACAAACCGACCTGCAGCTGCATCTCGCTGGCCCCGAACAGGTACTTGGAGGCGCACAGCCGCTGGAGCATGTCCTCGGGCATGGGCGCGCGCGTCTGGAAGTGCCGCGCGAAGCGACGCACCACCTGCGCGGGCGCCGGGGACATTATCGTTTTTATTTACTTGCTAGTAAGTGACCCGGCCAACGTTGTTTTGCCATATAAATAATTTCTAAGTAATTTTTAGTAAAAAAAAGTTAAGTGTGGGTAACCCTTATCACTGAGTGTTATGAAAAATAGATGTTGGCTGATTCTCAGATGTACTCAATATGCTCACAATATTTCATGAGATAGGAACATTGTGACACGAGAATTTTATATAAAAGATTTATCTTTATACTTACTAAGCTAAGTTCAGTAGCTAGGATCACTACGTCTAGTTCCCATGGATGTCGTGAGCGACCAAGGGATTCTTTAATGAGTGATGGGCTAGCAACATGACACTATTTGAATCTATGAAATATATGTATTATAAAGAAAATTACCGAATGGCAAACAAGGAACGGACAAAACTATAAGCAATAACACTTAATATCTGTATATAATCTGTATCTAACTGTAACAGTGTAATAGAAAACTAAAGGAACACTAAAAAGAAAATCTGAAATAGGGATCTCTTTATAGGCAGTACAAAAAAAGGGCACTGTTAGGTAGCAATCTCTAATAAAGATCTCTCTCTAGGGACTCAAAAAAGGGGGTTCTCTCTAACAGACAGCAAACGCTAGACGACCCTGTACATGATTCGGCTCGTATATACATATAATCAGAAGACTATTAGAGTCACGGATGATATTAAGATACCCCTCAAAACTGGACCCACCTGAGGACTGCTAGCGAAGTACTCCATCAGCACACTGGGCACTTCAGCCAGGTCGGTGGGGCAGCGGGTGCCGGCCACGTGCTGGTGGCGCGCGCGGCCCAGCATGGAGTGCAGCGCGTGCCCCGCCTCGTGGAACAGGTTGTCCACCGCGCCGGGGGGCAGGAGCGCCGGGCCTGAACGGTGGCCTCCGCACAGGGACAGCATCACCACCACGATTGGGTTCTGGAAGGGAAGTTATGTCAAGTGCCGTGTGGTTCCCGGCAAAAAGAATAGGACTATTCCATCTATTTCCCATAGATGTCGGCATCTCCACCACGATTGGGTTCTGGAAGGGAAGTTATGGCAAGTGCCGTGTGGTTCCCGGCAAAAAGAATAGGACTGTTCCATCAATTTCCCATAGATGTCGGCATCACCACCACGATTGGATTCTGGAAGAGAAGTTGGGAATGTCAAGTGCCGTGTGGTTCCCGGCAAAAAGAATAGGACTACTCCATCAATTTCCCATAGATGTCAGCATCACCACCACGATGGGGTTCTGGAAGGGAAGTTAGGTCAAGTGCCGTGTGGTTAACGGCACCGATTAAAAAAAGAATAGGACTACTCCATTTATTTCCCACGGATGTCTTTAAAGGCGACTAAGGGATTTGATTTGATTTGAACTTGAGATTCTTATTTTTGGCGACGGGCTAGCAACCTGTCACTATTTGAATGTCAATTCTATTATTACGCCAAACCGCCGAACGTGGCCTTTCAGTCTTTTCAAAACTGTGGGCTCTGTCTAGCCCGCAAGGGATAAAGACGTGATGATATGTATGTATATGTATAGGTAAATTATGTCAAAACGATAGAACAATAACAATGTTGTTAACGTGCGGTTCCCAGCACTTTAGACACTCTCACTCCACATCTTACCCATGGATGCCGTAAAAGGTGACTGAGGGAAAACTTATAAACTAGGGATTCTTCTTGTAGCCGACGAACTAGCAACCTTTATTTGAATCTGAATTCTATCATTAAACCAAACAGCTGAACGTGGCCATTCAGTCTTTTCAAGACTGTTGGCTCTGACTACCCCGCAAAGGATATAGACGTGACCATATGTATGTATGTATGTATAGACAGAACAAACCTGATAAGTGCCATCAGGCAGCAGCTTCCCGCCCTGTATAGTGAAGTGGCAGTCCTGGTGGGGTTTGCCCGGCCTCTCGTACAGGTCGCAGTAGATGTGGCCGAGTAGACCTTCCGTCTCGTGTACCACGGCCAGCTTGTACACGTCCGGGGACCAGGATTCACCTGATAAGATAAAATAAAAAGATTTATACATATATACATGTAATACACGACGGCCTCTGTGGCGCAGCGGTAGTGCGCTTGTCTGTGACACCGGAGGTCCCGGGTTCGAATCCCGGCCAGGGCATGATGAGAAAAGAACTTTTTCTGATTGGCCTGGGTCTTGGATGTTTATTTATATAAGTATTTATTATTATTATAAAAATATAGAATCGTTGAGTTAGTTAAAAAAAAAACATGTACACATCCCTTGCGGGGTAGACAAAGCCAATAGTCTTAGAAAATTAAAGGCCATGTTCACCTGTATGGCTTAATGATGGAATTGAGATTCAAATAATGACCGGTTGCTAGCCTATCGCCTTAATGAAGAATCCCTAGTTTTTTAGCGGAACACATAATTATTGTGACATTAAATAATTGTAATTGTAATGCATATTTCTACATCATTATTTCATTCATTCATCACAATTAGAGTTACAGTAGACATTTAATTGGAGTCAAGCAAAATATATTTATTTTGTAAAAAATGTAAGTAAATAAATGCTTTATTGTTCACTATAGGAGGCAAGGGTGAACAACAGTTCATTTACTGAAACGCTTAGTAGTGCCTAAAATAAAAGCCTAAAATAAAAACAAAGCTAAAAAAAAAAAAAAAACAAATCATAATTCCATTTACCTGGCAACATTTCCTCAGACTTCAAAGTAATGCCGTACAGCTCTTGGCACAGCATATTCAACCCTTCCATGCAGCCGCCGAGCGAGAAATAAGGGCTGAAATCCGAGTTCGCCACATTCAGTAACTGGGTCTTCGCTTTATGAGTAAAGTACGGTGTGTCCCAGCACATTAGTTTGTCCATATAGGGAGTTTCCTTCTTCTTCATGGCCAGCATGGCGTCGAAGTCGACACGGGCGCGGTCGTGCAATTTATCAGATAGTAAGTCGAGGAATTGGCGGACGTTGGAAGCCGTTTCCATTGTACTTGCGTTTATCGCTCTGAAAAATTACAGAATTTGTGATAATTCTGTACTGTATAATAGAAAATAGCTATGTTTTTGAAAAATGAATGATTTGATTGATTTAATAATTAATAAATTATATACGTTTATTTTCCTCTTTACGAAGGTGAGCCTTAGGATTATTTTAAAACTGGGTTTTATACATTTTATTTAATTGCTTGGTATCAACAATTATTTGAATGATATAGAATAATAATACGTTAAGAAGTGCTCTGAGCTTATCCACTTCAGTTAAAATGTATACACATTGTGTCAAAACATTTTAACACTAAGTTAAATCAGCAGGCAGTTCGTATATGTTCTAGTGTATAAAGAAGTCAAAAAATACTTATAAATGGAGAATTTATTTAGATAATGGGTTAGCAAACAACATGTATGTGTTGTGTGCCGTGTGGATCCCGGCGCCAATAAAAAAAGAATAGGACCACTCCATCTTGTTCCCATGGATGTCGTAAAAGGCGACTGAGAGAAAGGCTTATAAACTTGGGATTCTTCTTTTAGGCAATAGGCTAGCAACCTGTCACTATTTAAATCGCAATTCTATTATTAAGACGGGCAGCTGAACATGGCCTATCAGTCGCTACCCTACTACCCCGCAAGAGATATGGACGTGATTATATGTATGTGATGTTTGTTTTAATTCTATATTTAGGGTTTAGAATTGAGAGACATTGATTTAAAAAGTAAATACATAACCACAAACATACCTATCGGCATAGCACTGGAAACCGCAGATGGAAGCCATCTCATGCCTCGCATCCAGAGTGGTGGTTAAAAGCTCGTCTTGTCTCTGGTCCGGAGCTAAATATAGTCTGTAGGCCGCCTCTCTAGCGGCCGCCTCGCCGCATTCAGCGTACACGCCGCTCACGATTATATCATCACCTTCTGTGCTGAAACTGGAAGAGGGATACAATTGAATTTTTTATATCTAATATAGTATTTAAACGAGCAATTCTTGTATATTTATAATCAGGATCTCGGAAATGGCTCCAACGATTTTCATGAAAGTTACAGATTAGGGGTTTTTCGGCTCAAGGAATCGATTTATCATGGTCCTAGGTTCGAGAAAAGCTCGGTTCCCAAGATATATTAACATTTTAAAAACGCGTTTTAAGAAACTATATCAGCGCCATCTCTGGTAGACTCTTTACTTATACCAGTAATACTTACGTTGTAAGCACCAACAGTAATAAAAGTGAATTAAATAGTCTGTCCAGTCTATACTAAGAAAATCATTAATCAAATCCCCTCTGCTTCCACTTTCAGTCTTCTTCACCTTAGCGTTAATCCTTAAGCGAAAAAAAGATAACCAAAGTGGAACTTGGACCCTAATCCTGGATAAAGTCAGATTTTTACACTTAGCGACTACCTACCGTCTGACCTCCATAACCTTTTCACATTTTTTAAGACAATCGAAATTCGATCGACGAGGCCGGCCCTGTCCCACTTTTAGAGTATATATATGTATGAAAAAGCAACAATAAATGTATGCGACTATTCAAATAAACACCTTTTTATTTTACGACACATAGGAAAGACGATAAATTGGCTTGCTGTGACACCAGAGGTCCTGGGTTCGAATCCTGACCAGGGCATGATGAGAAAAGAACTTTTTCTGATTGCCCTGGGTCTTGTATGTTTATCTATATAAGTATTTATTATAAAATATAGTATCGTTGAGTTAGTATCTCGTAACACAAGTCTCGAACTTACTTCGAGGCTAACTCAATCTGTGTAATTTATCCAGTACATATATATATATTTATTTATTTAATCTGAACTTTTCTATTATCATTGCTGGGAACTAACAACAGCACCAATGATTCGACCTACAGTAAACCAAGATCAAAAACCAATATGGCCGAATTACCAAAAGGTTACTTACAACTGCCTAACGTTGGCGGGAACTGCGGCCCTCGGTACCCTCCTGGGCTTGGCCGCGCCCGCCATGAACCTCTGTCCCGTCTGCAAGATGACGTCATTCAGCGTCACCACACGTCTCCTCTTCCCGTCCTCAAGCTGAATGCCGCTTTGTTCGAAATCAAACAGGAACAATTCTGCTAAATGCCGATCACCACAGGTACCTTGCTTCACTGTAGGCATAAATTATTTTTTCAATACAAATAAGCTTATACAAACGGGATATGGATTATTTGACATGTACTATTATTGTTCATATTTACAAACATTGAACATTTTTGTAATTTTTAATACATATACTTACATACATATAATCACGTTTATATCCCTTGCGGGATAGACATCCAGCAGTCTTAAAAGACTGGTTTTTTTTTGAGATTTCTGAGAATTGAGTTTGAATTGATAGAGAATTGAGATTCAAATAGTGACAGGTCGCTAGTCCATCGTTATATCCTACAAGATATAAATAAATGAATAAAGGATGTTCGCTATAAAGAAAACTGAAATCCGAGGATGCCAAAAACTGTACAAAGTGGAGAGAGAAAAGTCGGAAGACAAAACCCTGGTCCCTAAAACACTTCTGTGGTGGATGCAACCAGAAACATACAGAGATAAAAGAATATAACATAAATATGTAATGTCACGCTGTGACCCATGTCTGTGAATAATAATTTAGTTCAAATGAAAAATCAACTAGATTTTGACAATCACCTGAATCTCTCAAAGCTTCATATAGACGTTTATCAGTATTCAACTTCTCGACCACACCGCTGACGCTAATACACGCATCCTCTGCAGCATTCGCAAAGTGCGATTGGGGGTGGGCTATTCTCACAAACTCTGCTAGATCGGCTACTTTGCACAGTGTGTCGGAGAGTTCGTCGAAAATCTCAACCATAGGCCTGGTGGGGTTAGTAGTAGCCTCTTCTATCAAGCGGTCAGTGGCAGCAATGGCCTGCTCTTTGAGAGTATAAAAACCTTCGAAACTAGTGAGCTCTGGTTTGTTGAAGAGACCCTTGAAATAACAATTAAATAAAGATAAAATAAAAACACAAATCTGAATTAAAATTATATATAATATTTTATTGATTCAATATATTTTCATGTTTAGTGCCCTGTAAATGGAAAAAAAGTCAAAGTAGATAAAGCTTTAAAGAATTGCAATTGAAAGTTGGTATATTGAACCTACTTTTTAACCCCCGACAGAAAATAAGGGGTGTTGTAAATTTTGTGTCTGTCTGTAGTTTCAAGTAATAATAGTAGTCTGTATGTATTAAATAATAATGTTTAAGAAATAGGGATGAGGGTCTCCCTTGCACATCCAAACCTAAAAAATTACAAATACTTTATCTTACCTAATTAAGCAATTTACTTTTAACTTTAACACAAAAAATACTTATAAGTTAAAGACTTATAAATAGGTAGGCATATGATATTTTAAAGGGAAGTTCAACTTGTGTCAGGGTTTTATTAAAAATTTAAATTTAAATATAGTATAGGTTTCACTTCAGATGGAGCCAGTTAAAATTATACTTACTGTTCTTTCTCTCAAATTATCAAATATTGGTCTTGTGCTGGGTCTTGTATTAAAGGCAGTGGCCAATGGAGACCATGTGCTGACATTTCGGCCTAACTTCCGCCGAGTGGAAGGTGTCAGCATCCAGAGCGACTTTGGTAGCTTCATGTTGACAACACCTATGAAAATCAATGTTGATAAAGTTTTTTTAAAATCCTACCTACCTAAAGTAACAGTAAATTATCATGTTTTATTTTTGTTTTGATAACTAGTCAACCTAATGTGAGTATGGACTTTCACAGAAGCAACTATACATAAGGAGTATGAATTAATAGGAATATCAAAGTGATGAACTAAATGAACTTGATCAAATTGGGCATGTTCTGGCAAAATTTTAGGTCAAGAGTACTACAAACCGACGAGCTTGTATTTAAAAATTATGAATGTGGATGAAGCGAAAAAAGTATGCAGAAATAGTAGGAAGTCCTACTCTTCAGGGTAACGGGATTTAATGATGATGATGATGATGAATAGTCACCCCAAATACCTGGTAATTAAATGTCAATCCCGAAGATAGACTTTTACATTCTAGGGAAAATGAAGACAATAAATATAGGTACCTTATAACTGCTTTTCTTTTTCGAATGTTGAACAATATAGTAAGTACACGAAAGTAAATATTTTACGAAAGAAGGATTAATTCAAATGGAAAGATCCCATTCCCGATTTGTTTGCAACTTTGACACTGACTTGACTAAACATGATTTTGTCATGTCCGTCAATGTCAAATAGTCGGAAGTTGTCATTATTGTACTATATAGCTTTTACCCGCAGATTCGCCCGCGCGAATTTAGCACCACTTACAAAAGACTACAGGTTTTTCTCAAACCCCACGGAAAGTTTAGTTTTTACCATGATGAAAACTACTTTATGTCCTTTTCCAGGCTCCTAATTATATAAACGCCAATTTCAAGAATATTTATTCCGTACTTTAGCATTTATAACATTATTAATTCTTTAGAAATTTTATATTAAAGTCTATACGTGTAAAGTGTACGATTTTTAACAAAGGTTTATTTTTTCTATGGTATTTTTATCGTGGCTGGCAGGGTCAAGCAAAAAATAAAAAAAGATATATATTTACGTCAATGCCAAACTGAAACTGCTGTCTGTCATTGTCAATTTCAAGTCGAAAAATTCGAAGCATTCCGCAGTATTATTTGCAGCTGCAACTAAATACCTACCTACCTATCCAAACCAATAAATCCATGCAAACAACGCAATCTTGTTTTTGCAATTATAAAAAATGCAGACTATGTTAATGTGAAATTGATGAAATGTTAATTTATTAAATAACAATATATTAGAAATAATGTTTCTATAGATTTCTATTTAATAGAACAAAGATTACAATGGTAAGTTTATTTGTTTGGTAATATCTTTGTGTTATAGAAAAGGAACGAAAATAATTTGTTTAAATTTTAGTCAACCCCGCCGCCTCAGTCTCGTCGATCTGGCGGCGATAGTAAAAAACCTTCCCCACCGCCTTCGACTATTGTTACAAGAAATGGAGCCCGGAAGGCCAAGATTCAAACTCGTGCCATGTCTGCTGGTGCTAAGGTAACGATAGCTCATGGTTTGGAAACCAAAAACATGACAACTTTGGTTGATCCAATATATGTACATAGAAGGTACTGACACTATAGCCACATTAAAATTAGAAAATACTACTAACAAATAAATTAGCATCTGCCAATTTTTTTTTTCATTATTTTAAACATCAAAATAAAAGCTAATGAAATAGAATTAAATATAAGATTTCTATTAAGATAGTTGTCTCACTTCAACTCGAAAATTGGCTTTATATTTTTTTTATATTTAAAACTGAACATTTCACCTATTTCCCAAGGGTAAGGCATAGATTAAAGCTTTCCACTGGCATAAATCCCTGTTTAGGTACCTACTTTCTTCATATGCGTGTAATAAGTAAAATATTTTGGCTGTGTGGTTCCCGGAACTTTTGAATAGGACCACTCCACCTCTTTCCCATGGATTTAGTGAAAGGCGACTACAGAAAAGGTTCAAACTTAAAACTCTTCTTGTAGAAGTTCCACTGGCAACCTGTCACTATATAAATCTCAATTCCATCTTAAGGCATACAGTTGAATGTGGCCTTTGAGTTTTTTCAACACTGTTGGCTCGTGTCTTCAAAGACATTATTATATGTTTCTAAATAAAAGCTTTTTATCAACCTCATCTATAGACTATGCATAAATTATACAGATATTAAACACGCACGTAACATACCTGTAGTGATACCCTTACCCTCCGGCTTATCGTATCTCAGACACATTCTCTCTGTACATTCCATCATGAACTGTTGTCCAAATTCTATCATAGTGGCATGTACCTTTATGTACATACATACATATAATCACGTCTATATCCCTTGTGGGGTAGACAGAGCCAACTGTCTTGAAAAGACAGACACAGGCCACATTGAGCTATTTGGCTTAATGATAGAATTGAGATTCAAATAGTGACAGGTTGCTAGCCCGTCATCTAATAGAAGAATCTTAAGTTTTTAATCCTATCCCTTAGTCGCCTTTTACATCATCCATGGGAACGAGATAGAGTGCTCCTATTCTTTTTTTTATTGGTGGCAGGAACCACACGGTACACCTTTAATACCTGTATTATTTGTAAATAGTACAATTAACAGCTTTTGATGTCAATCCCAGTTACATCATCTTTCTGGAATGAGGCCTATGGGATTCATTTTGACCATGAATTCCATTCATGTAATATTAATATCAAGTTTTGTGACCAAATAATTGACCCTAAATAGTAACAAAACTCTTAATTACCTTATCCACCACAAATGTTATGGTATCCACATTTTAACACAAACAACACTAACACCAATTATACTTCAAGAAAAATTAATACATTTCCTAGATTGCATCAAATGATAAACATGAAATAAATAATATTCTAATTACAAGTAAATCAATTTAAAATGGTACTGGACTGGACCAAAATCTCAGCTGTTACTTATGAATATTGATCCTAATTGAGGATAGTTTAGTTATAATTTATTTTTTTAGTTCATTAGCTAACCATTTGAAAATATTTAATTAGTTTAAATCACTCAGCGGATGAATTCTTTCAGCAATCTTATTCTCTTATTTAATGTAAGAAGGTAATTTGAATGATGTTTACATTGTCAATAAGTAAACTCATTTGTTTATTTAAACTGAAGTATCTTATCTTGGTCACAATTACATAATAATAAAATAATCTTATCAACCTTCTGCACTTGGCTCATTTTATGTTATAATTTTCACAAGATAGCTCTGTTATTTAGTGATTATTTAAGTATGTAATTTATTTATTTTTTACTTTTTAGCCATCTGCTTTAGTGCTGGCAGCTAAGAAAAAAGCTTTACAAAAGAAAAAACAGACAGTGGATACTTTTTTAAGGGATCACTATCAAATTGTAAGTATAATTTCAAATAGTTTATAACAATAAAGTTTTGTACTTCTATTTTTAGCAACACTTATCACACAACAATTCTGAGAAAAGTTTATTGAAATATTCTCTAGAAGTATTTGTGCCATATGGGAAACTACTATTTAAACTTCATTAAAAGTAAGTGCATAATATTCTCTACCTTTCAACTTTAAAAAAATGCAAACAAAATATTGATTACACTTGAGGCTGGCATTCTGTGGTCTGTGCTTTGATTGAACTAAGATGTGTTAATGTCCGGTTTGTACTTTTTTTAACTGGCCATTTAAATATGGTTCAAATCACAGAAGAAGAATATATTTTCATAATTTCTTTCAGTGAGCCTCCTTTTTTTTCAATTCTGCTTGATGTCAATGGCTCTTGGTTTTCCCAAACGCTAACGTGACATGTGACAATGATGGACATAATGGAATTTATTAAACACTATTTAATCGTAAGCTTATAAGCTATCAGTATAACATTTTATGATTGTAGATTAATAGATAACACATATGATATGGCTTTGTCTCACAATACACCACAAAATGATACAATAATAAGTGAATGAAATAAATCATTAGCGGGATTAGCGAGGCACGCGCGACGGTATTTTTATCGCGCGATAAACTATCGCTGATCCTTTTCACGTCATAATTAATGCGAGGCAGTGATATTTTATCGCGCGATTAAAAACGTCGGCGCACGTGCCATACTGGTCTGTTATATTGTCTGCTTTTCTTAAGGACAAGCTGTGTCACTTACAACTTATCTAGAATATTATATGTATTCAAATCATTCCATTAGCTGTGCCCGCGACTTCGTTCGCGTGGAATGAATAAATAATTTTCCCCGTTTTTCACATTTTCCATTATTTCTTCGCTCCTAATAGTTGCAGCGTGATGTTCTAAAAGTCCAAAAGCCTTCCTCGATAAATGGTCTATTCAACGCAAAAAGAATTTTTCAATTCGTACCAGTAGTTCCTGAGATTAGCGTGTTCAAACAAACTCTTCAGCTTTATAATATTAATATAGATTATAATATTAGTATAGATTACCCAAAACCAGATACATAATTGCATTAATTTTCGTTCAATAACAATGCCCGGTATCAAAATCATTATCACCCTATATGTAGCACATATTTCGTCTATCCCACAAATTTCATTGAGTTGTCTCATGGTGGGACAATTGGGCGATTTTGCCCCAGAGTTCCATGGGACGTGGGACATTAACAAAAACAGATCAGTTCAGCAGGGCAGATCCCAAAAAGGGCTTATGACTACGATTCAGGAGTAATGCTTACTTTTATAAATTTAAACGTTTGCCTGTGTGTCTTTCACGTCAAATCTACTGAATCTAACTTCATGAAATTTTGCATACATATAGCGTGGTGCACTAAGGTATAAATAGGGTACTTTTCACGCATGCGGAGCCGCGGGCAAAAACTTGATTCGGACAAAAGAAAAATGTTCATCGAATGTATTTGTTTGTATGGTTTGATTGTCGCCTCTACTACACCCACGCCATAATGTGTCCATATTTTATGTCAACATTGTTTGTGTGTGGGTGACGTCCATTCATATCGTAAGCCGTATTTGGCTTTGGGAGATATATTTCGTAATTCAATCCTTGAGACTCATAATTTATAGAATATTATGGTCATTGATAGAATGGAATGTTGTTTTATTTCGAGCAAAATAAAATATTTTTTGCCGAAGAGATTATACTTTTTTCAATCTCAATATATTATTCATCCATCTCGTTCCCATGGATATCGTAAAAGGCGACTAAAGGATATGCTTATAAACTTAAGATTCCTTTTGTTGGCGATGGGCTAGCAACCTGTCACTATTTGAATCTCAATTCTATCATTAAGCCAAATAGCTGAACGTGGCCGATTTCAAGACTATTGACTCTGTCTACCCTACAAGGGATTGTAAGCCTATCCCTTATTCGCCTAATACGACATCCATGTGAAAGAAATGGAGCGGTCCTATTCTTTTTTTGTACTGGTGCCGGGAACTACACGGCACAAAAAAAATAATTAATAGATAGTTATCATTGTATCAACAGGCCATGGAATCAAAACACAAAGTGAAAGGTCCAACCGGCTTCGTGACGGAGCCCCGTATGGCTGAACACCGGTGCTTGTGGGACGGCAACTATCCCGAGTGTCCGGAGCGACTCATCAGCATCATTGAAAGGTGAGGCGTGTCAATAGACTGGCTGGTCTTGTTTTTAACCGCCTTCAAAAATATACATACATTCATACATAAAATCACGCCTCTTTCCCGGAGGGGTAGGCAGAGACTACCTCTTTCCACTTGCCACGCTCTCTGCATATTTCCTTCGCTTCATCCACATTCATAACTCTCTTCATGCAAGCTCGACGGTACGGTTTCGGGTACTTTTGACCTGACCCTTTACCAGGTCCATTTCAAAAATATGTGTGTGCAATAGTGCCATGTGGTTTGCGGCACCATTAGAAGAGGAAGAATAGGACCACTACATCTTTTTACAATGGATGTCGTGAAAGGCGACTAAGGGATAGGCTTATAAACTTGGGGATTCTTCTTTTAGGCGATGGGCTAGCATCCTGTCACTTTATATGAATCATTATTAAGGCAAAAAGCAAAACGTGGCCTATCAGTCTTTATAAGACTGTTGGCTCTGTCTACCCCGCAAGGTAGGTATATGGACGTGATTATAGGTATGTATTTAAAAAATATATATACTCTACGCATTTTGATGAAATTTGATACACGGGTAGAATTCTCCTGATGGCTTTAGTCTCGGTGGTATCCTCACCTTTCTGGAGAGGAGCCCGTGGTATGCCTTTGACCATGGCTCCTGGATTGGGTGAGTCAGGTTTTTACACAAAGCGACTCCCATCTGACCTCCGCAACCTTTGCAGGTGAGCCTAACCCGTATTGGATCCATGGTTACACATACAGTTGACTGAATGTACAGGTTTCCTCACGATGTTTTCCCTTACCTTAAGATCATCGGTTAGTATTGAGCTAATATACATAACTTTGAAAAGAGTCATTGGTACACAGGCGAGGCGGGATTTGAACCTGTAACTTTTTGCGCATCACGCATTTCAACCGGGCACCTTACTAATTCGACCACCGACGCTCTGAATAGTAGAACCTACTTTTTATCCCGAAATTCGCACAGGAGTTAATGCTCACTTGATTAGCTTATAAAAACTATTTCATGTGCCGTGTGGTTCCCGGCACCAGTACAAAAAAGGATAGGACCTCTCCATCTCTTTCCTATGGACGTCGTAAAAGGCGACTAAGGGATAGGCTTACAAACTTGGGATTCTTTTTTTTAGGCGATGGGCTAGCAACCTGTCACTATTTGAATCTCGATTTTATCATTAAACCAAATAGCTGAGCGTGGCCTATCAGTCTTTTCAAGACTGTTGGCTCTGTCTACCCCACAAGGGATATAGACGTGACCAATATGTATGTATGTACTACTTCATAATACAGATGCCGAGAACTGAATCTCATCGAGCAATGTCAGGAGTTTGCGCCGCGGGCGGCGACCAAAGAGGAACTGTTGACGCTACACGACCATTCAGTTTACGAGATGCTGGAGAAGACGCACAATAACCATGATGAGGAATACCTTGAGAGGATCTCGGCGAAGTATGATGCTGTTTATATACACCCGGTGAGTTTGTTGTATTTTTGTAGGAGAGTTTACAACTGATTTAGCGTTTAGCCGCAGCGAATATAGTACCATTTTCATGCGCGAAGTTAGGGCCACCTACTCGCGCGAATTAAGCGCGTTTTGCAGGTGACAATAAATAAACGTTTTGGCAAATCAATATGGACCATAGTATAGTACGAAAAATTTCAAGAAGATATTATATATTCAGTTGAGAACGCGTGAAGTGACAAAAACAAACAAATAAACTTATTTTTGCATGTATAATATTACTACGTAAGAATTTCCTAAACGCATTTTTGCTTTATGATATAAAGTTTTCTATAATTATAGTAGCTGTCCCGGAAAACTTTCTTTTGGCATATAAATAATTTTTAAGTAATTTCTACATACATACATATGATCACGTCTTTATCCCTTACGGGGTAGACAGAGCCAACAGTCTTGAAAAGACTGATAAACCACGTTCAGCTGTTTGGCTTAATGATAGAATTGAGATTCAAATAGTGACGGGTTGCTAGCCCATCGCCTAAAAGAAGAATCCCAAGTTTATAAGCTTATCACTTAGTCGCCTTTTACGACATCCATGGGAACGAGATGGAGTGGTCCTATTCTTTTTTGTATTGGTGCCGGGAACCACACGGCACTAAAGTAATTTCTAGTTAAAAAATATGTTAAGGTAGACCACCCTTATCACTAAGGGTGTCTAGGGTATGAAAAATAGATGTTGCCCGATTCTCAGATTTACTCAATATGCTCACAAAATTTCATGAAAATCGGTCGAGCCGTTCCGTAGGCGTACGGGAACGAACATTATGATACGTGAATAGAATAGATCTATTTTCAAAATAGGAAACAAAGTATCACTAATTGACGTCACATCACTTAAATCTAGTTATAACTACTACCGCTTCCAAAGCGCATGTGTAGAAGAAGCGACGGAACAAACTACACTGCAGCATTTTCATCTGACGTCATTATACAATTGAGAGAATTTTACATAATAAGATTTTCTTTTCAGAGCACGCACGAGTTAGCATTGATCGCGGCCGGTTCTACCATAGACATGGTAGACCGCATTGTCTCTGGTCAAGTTCAGAACGGCGCCGCGTTTGTGCGGCCCCCGGGACACCACGCCATGGCGGCCGAGCCGTGCGGCTACTGCTTCTATAATAACGTCGCTTTGGCGGCGAAACACGCTTTGGATAAACATGGCTTGAAGAGGTAGTTATATAATGACATACATACATATGGTCACGTCTATATCCCTTGCGGGGTAGACAGAGCCAACAGTCTTGAAAAGACTGAATGACCACGTTCAGCTATTTGGCTTAATGATAGAATTGAGATTCAAATAGTGACAGGTTGCTAGCCCATCGCCTATAAAAGAATCTCAAGTTTGTAAGCCTATCCCTTAGTCGCCTATTACGACATCCATGGGAAAGAGATGGAGTGGTCCTATTCTTTTTTGTATTGGTGTCGGGAACCACACGGCACAGTTATATTATGAATGAAGAAAATTAAGTTGTTACCTTTTCACCGTGCGGGGTAGATGGAACAAGTACTTATATAGGACTATCCCTTAGTCGCCTTTTACGACACCACGCCATGGAAGCCGAGCCGTGCGGCTACTGCTTCTATAATAACGTCGCTTTGGCGGCGAAACACGCTTTGGATAAACGTGGCTTAAAGAGGTAGTTATATTATGAATGAAGAAAATTAAGTTGTTACCTTTTCACCGTGCGGGGTAGATGGAGCAAGTATAAAGGACTATTCCTTAGTCGCCTTTTACGACATCCATGAGAAAGAAATGATTCCCGGCACCAATAAAAAAATAGAATAAGACCACTTTCTTTCTAATGGATGTCGTAAAAGGCGACTAAGGAATAGTTTTGTAAACTTGGGATTCTTCTTTAGGCAATGGGCTAGCAACCTGTCACTATTTGAATCAATCAATTACGCCTTACAGCTGGGAACACGTCATTGATCGTGCTGTGTGGTTCCGTATAATGATGTAGTCTCAGCCTTATTATATGTATGTATGTTTGTGACTCTGCTTTATTTGTTTAACAATGGCCATTTGTTTCAGGATACTCATAGTGGACTGGGACGTTCATCACGGGCAGGCGACGCAACAGATGTTTTATGATGACCCGAGGTAAATAACTATATCCTGCCTCTTTCCCGTAGGTGTAGGCAGAGACCACATTTTTCCATACATACATAAAGTCACGCCTCTTTTCCGTAGGGATTGGCAGAGTACACATCTTTCCACTTGCCAAGATATATATTCTTTCTTCCAATATAGCGTGTACCCGATTTTATTCACAGCTTTTGGCTATAAACCTCTCAAGTCCGCTAATAATAAAATAATCGTCTAGGAATTAAAAAGTCGTCGTCCATTAAAAAAATGGTTATGCTTTTGCAAAAATCTTTACGTGAATCGAAAGCACGACATTCACCACTACACGGTAGGGGTGGCAAATTAAAAGTTTCTAAGGAACATCTCGTTACATTTTTTTCGTAACTGCTTAGTAGTTGGAATAAATAAATAAATAGATATATACGGGACAAATAACACAGATTGAGTTAGACTCGAAGTAAGTTCGAGACTTGTTGTCACGAGATACTAACTCAACGATACTATATTTTATAATAAATACTTAAGTATATAGATAAACATCCAAAACCCAGGCCAATCAGAAAAAGTTCTTTCCTCATCATGTCCTGGCCGAGATTCGAACCCGGGACCTCCGGTGTTACAGACAAGCGCACTACCGCTACGCCTTAGAGGCTGTCAAACGAAATGTCAAGACGAAATCAATTTTCCGATATTATTTATCAACAGAGTGGTATACTTCTCCATACATCGCTACGAACACGGTTCCTTCTGGCCGAACCTGCGCCAATCTAACTACAACTACATCGGCGCCGGCGCAGGGCGGGGGTACAACTTCAACGTTCCCCTCAACAAGACAGGAATGACGGACCGGGACTATCTCGCCATTTGGCACCAGCTGCTGTTACCCATGGCTTTTGAGGTGAATCTCGTACATACATACATATGGTCACGTCTATATCCCTTGCGGGGTAGACAGAGCCAACAGTCTTGAAAAGACTGAATGGCCACGTTCAGCTGTTTGGCTTAATGATAGAATTGAGATTCAAATAGTGACAGGTTGCTAGCCCATCGCCTAAAGAATCCCAAGTTTGTAAGCCTATCCCTTAGTCGCCTTTTACGACATCCATGGGAAAGAGATGGAGTGGTCCTATTCTTTTTTTCATTGGTGCCGGGAACCATACGGCATTCTGAGGTGAATCTCTTTGGAAACAAAAGCTTTTAAAATGGTATGTTTCATACTTAAACAATTCATAAGTGCAATAGTCATCATCTGTAGTTCTAGTAGTAACTTTCATGTCTTTAAAAGTTATTTCATGCTATTAATGATAGCTAAGCTAGTGCACTTTGACCAAGTTTTTTTCAATCAAAAAAGAGGTTCTTAATTCATCCGAATCTCTTTAACTGCCTTGGCACCCATGGCTTTTGAGGTAAGTCTTCATGGAATCAAAAGTGCAATAGTTATCATCAGTAGGTCGTAGTAACTTTCATGTCTATAACATTTTCGAAATTATTCTTATAGATACAGGCGCAACTGTTTATGTGCTAAAAATACCTATAAACGAAAACACTAAAAAAACTGTGAATAAAAAATTATTTCATGCTATTAATGAAAGCTTAGTTAATGCACTTTGATCAAATTTTCTTCAATTAAAAACATACATACATAAAATCACGCCCCTTTCCCGGAGGGGTAGGCAGAGACTACCTCTTTCCACTTGTCACGATCTAAAAGAGGTTCTTAATTCATCCGAATCTCTTTAACTGAAGTTACTGCCCACCTGCGACAATCTTAACTACAACTAAGTACGTCGGCATATTTCAACGTTCCCCTTTAAAAGACTGGAATGATGAACCGGGACTATCCCGCCATTTGGAACCAGCTGCTGATACCCATGGCTTTTGAGGTGAATGTTCATTGAAAATGGAGTGGTTCATACTTAAACAGTTCAAAAGTGAATTAGTCATCATCTGTAGTTCTAGTAGTAATTTTAATGTTTTTAACATTTACGAAAATTTTCTTATAGATACAGGCGCAACTGTTTGTGTGAAAAAGCTGTGAATAAGTTATGACATGCTTTCAATTATACCCCATGCACTTTGACTAAGTTTTCTTCAATCAATAAAGGGGTTATTACGAAGGTTATATGATACTCAGGTTTCCCCCAGTACTGTATATGATTTATAAATTTCTACTTCCTAAATTGTACAAAAGTTTTAATTCTACCCTTGTTTTTTTCTTACAAGTATCAACCGGAGCTGATTCTAATATCAGCGGGTTACGACGCTGCGATTGGATGTCCCGAGGTATTTCCATCTCTTTCTTACTCACTCACAGTAGATATGTCTGTCTCTTTCAGTTCTCGCCCGAGTTGGTTCTCATCTCGGCCGGGTACGACGCAGCCTTAGGCGATGAGAAGGTGACATGAGAGTAAATTTTAATAATCAATGCTTTTGTATGTTTTTATGAGTTTTGCCAAGCTTCATGACACTCTCATCATTCTCAGCTGATATTTAGGGGGTGCCTTTTGATTTAGACTTTGTATTGATTTGACAAAGTTAAAAAATACCATTATCTACGTTAGATGGTGTTAATATTATTGCTGCAATCTTTTTTTTTTGTGCTTCTATACCCTTTTTTAGATGCATTTTATTGTGTACATTATCCTCTCTCATGGTGACCGCTTAACTTAATGCCTGGTGATAATTGCGTTGTCACTGTACGTCTACCAATTTGTATTACATCATATCACAATAACATAACAATAGCTCATACGAAAAAATCCTAAATCGATGACATAATTAAATTTTTAATTTGGGCTTTCGCAATTTATTTTTACTACGATTCGTCCACGATTTATAATAGATTTAGAAGATCTATATCTGACAGATCTATGCACGTGTGAATTGACGTTCAGTGAAAACGCTGCAGCGTAATTTGCTCCGCCGCTTATTCTACATAGCACTTGGAAGCGGTAGTAGATGTAATTAGATTTAAGATTTAATCTGGACGTTAATAAGCGATACCAATTGTATTCAATAATGAAAAATCAATTTCCATTTATTGGGTTAATGTGTTAATACCACGTCTCTCATTGGGCTTGAACCGACCCTGTGATATGACCTCGATTATTAATTTATTAATAAGCGATACCAATAGTATTCAATTTTAAAAATCAATCTTTTTGTGTGAATGTGTTGATTAAACCACGTCTCTCATTGGGCTTACACCAACCGTGTGATTTGACCTTGATTATTAATCAATTTCGATCAGGGCGAGATGGAAGTGACCCCGGCATGTTACGCTACCCTCCTGCACCAGCTGAGGGCGGCGTGCCCGGCCGTGTGCGCGGCGCTGGAGGGCGGCTACTGCCTGCCGTCGCTGGCCGAGGGCGCCGCCCTGACGCTGCGCACCCTGCTGGGGCACCCGCCGCCTGTTCTGCAGCCCGCCGGGGAGCCCTGCGACCAGTGAGTGTGTCCCCCCCCCCCCTGACCCACAAGTGAAGTGATGGTTGGTAGTTTGTGTGTTTAACGTCGTCAAAAAGGTGGGATAAAATGTGTTTTGTTGGCAGCAAGTTAATCAAGCGTTATCTACTGAAGCAATATTCTTGAAATTTTGTGTATGGATATATAACTTGCTTAGGGATTTGCGATTCTTCCACGCGAACGAAGTCGCGGGCAACAGCTAGTAATATTATAAAGCTGAAAAGTTTTTTTGTTTGAACGCGCTAATCTCAGAAACTGCTGGTTCGAATTGAACTTTTTTTGTATTGAATAGACCATTTATCGAGGAAGGCTTTAGGCTATATAACATGCCGTCGCTGGCGGAGGGCGCCGCCCTGACGCAGCCCGCCGGGGAGCCCTGCGACCAGTGAGTGTGGCTGTTCTGAGTGTGTCTCGTTGGTTGTTAGTTCCCCCTACTTCTGACCCACGGGAGAAGTGATGGGTGGTAGTTTGTGTGTTTTACGTAGACAAAAAGGTGGGATAATATGTGTTTTGTTGGCAGTAAAGTTATGCTCTTAATCTGCTCCCTCAACTCTGACACTCGCTTTTAAGTTATTACATACATACATATGGTCACGTCTATATCCCTTGTGGGGTAGACAGAGCCAACAGTCTTGAAAAGACTGATTACCCACGTTCAGCTATTTGGCTTAATGATAGAATTGAGATCCAAATAGTGACAGGTTGCTAGCCCATCGCCTAACAAAGAATCCCAAGTTTGTAAGCCTATCTTTTAGTCGCCTTTAACGACATCCATGAGAAAGAGATGGAGTGATCCTATTTTTTTTTTGTACTGGCGCCGGGAACCACACGGCATAATTCTTCCGATAACCATACGACAAAAAGCCTGTAATAATAATGTTTTCAACAGAATATTAAAGTCGTTTTTTCTTTTCTTTTTTACAGAATTATAGACGCGATCCTAAACTGCATATACGTACACAAGCCATATTGGAAATGTTATAACTACCAACCAACGTATAGCATAGACGCAACAGTGCCAAACGTGTGCGATGGAAAGAAACAGAAGCATACGGTAACGCTGAGGTGGGAGGGAGACGAAACGAGGCCGGAGACTTTCGCTACGAGGAACTGTTATCCGCTGCAAGATGATAAAACTAAACGAGAGATTGCGCAACGGCTCAATCATTTGAGAATAGGTGATACTATCCTTCTAATTAATATATTTCCTATAAATGCGAAAGTTTTTGAGTATGTCAGTATGGATGTTTGTTACTCTTTCACGCAAAAACTACTGAACCGATTACGATGAAATTTAGTATGTAGGTAGCTGAAAACCCAGAATAACATATTGGCTACTTTTTATCCCGGAGTTCCTGCGGGATTGATTCCACGCGGACGAAGTCGCGAGCGGCCTCTAGTATTTCTTAATTGTTAGTAATAGTTTTTTAAGAGCGTCGGTGGTCGAATTGGTAAGGTGCTAGGTTTGAATGCGTGTGGCACAAAAAGGCACAGGTTCGAATCCCATCTCGGCCATGTACCTATGACTATTTTCAAAGTTATGTACATTAGTTTGAATGCTAACCAATGCTCTTACCTGCACATTCAGGCAACTGTATGTGTAACCATGATCGATCCAATACGGGTTAGGTTCCCCTGCTAAGGTTGCGGAGGTCAGATGGGTGTCTGGTGAAAATGCTGCAGTGTAGTTTGTTCCGCCGCTTCGTCTACACATGCGCTTTGGAAGCGGTAGTAGATATAATTAGATAAGTTATATGACGTCAATAAGTGATACCTTGTATCCAATTTTGAAAATAAATCTATTCTATTCAATATGTTTATAATCCGTTATCCGTTCTTTTATAGAATTTCTTCTCCAACATCCATCGTTGAATTATATTAATACATACATACATATGGTCACGTCTATATCCCATGCGGGGTAGACAGAGCCAACAGTCTTGAAGGCTAAATGGTCACGTTCAGCTATTTGGCTTAATGATAGAATTGATATTTAAATAGTGACAGGTTGCTAGCCCATCGCCTAAAAGAAGAACCCCAAGTTTATAAGCCTATCCCTAAGTCGCCTTTTACGACATCCATGGGAAAGAGATGGAGTGGTCCTATTCTTTTTTGTATTGGTGCCGGGAACCACACGGCACTGCCGGGAACCACATATATGTGTATTAATACGTATACTATTATATGTACGATATTTAACACAAATTCTTCTGTTACAGTGACGGAACTGCGGTCTCCGCGGCACGCAGTCGGCTACGTGTACGATGAGGCCATGTTGAAGCACAAGAACATTTGTGAACCGTAAGTTGGCATGTTCAAAATTCATCATTCAAGTTACCCAAACTGATTTAAGAATACATTACAATACATATAAAATAATGTGAAAGAAGATGTAGTTACAGAAATAGAAAAGTACCCTTTTCTAAGTTTTGTTAAGATGGTTCGGTCATGTGGAGAGGATGAATGAAAGCAGGTTGACTAAGCAGATATACATGGAGAGTGTGGAGGGAAAGGTCGGGGTGGGAGGACCTAGACGAACGTATCTTGATCAAATTAAGGACGTCCTGGTGAAGGGTCAGGTCAAAAGTACCCGAAATCGCCGAGCTTGCATGAAGAGAGTTATGAATGTGGATTAAGCGAAAGAAGTATGCAGAGATCGTGGCAAGTGGAAAGAGGTAGTCTCTGCCTACCCCTTCGGGAAAGAGGCGTGATTTTATGTATGTATGTACATATAAAAGAAGTATGTGTCGTGTGGTTGCCGGCTCTGTAGAATAGGACCACTCCCATATAAATATTTCACATGGAAGCCGTGAAAGGCTTTATCGCTTACGGGGTAGATGGAGCCAACTGTGTTGCAAAGACTAATGCCTGTATGGCTTAATGGTGGAATTGAGACTCAAATAGTGACAGCTTGCTAGCCTATCACTTAAATAAAAAGAATCCCAAGTTTATAAACTTATCCCTTAGTCGCCTCTTAAGACATCCATGTGAAATAAAGGTAGTGGTCCTATCGTAAAACGCTGGGAACTTACAGGACTATTTCTCTTCCTCGATCTTGTTAAAAAAAAACCGATTTGGTTTAGTTCTAAAATTTATTTACACAATTGCAGTGACCACGTGGAATGTCCGGAGCGTATAATGAGGATACATGAGAGACACCGCGATTTCGGACTATTGTCTCGCCTGCATATGGTGGACGGCGCACGCGCATCCGATGAACAGATACTGGCTGTGCACTCGAAGAGGCATCTGAACAAGTATTATTTTAGAGCTGTAATTGTTTTGTACATAGTTAAAATACTAGATGATTCCACTATGAAATGTGTCTGTCTGTCGGGTTTATTACGTTTTATAGTCACGTCTGTCCCTTGCGGGGTTGACAGAGCCAACAGTCGAAAAAAGGCCACGTTCAGCTGTGTGGCTTTATGATGAAATTGAGATTAGAATAGTGACATGTTACTAAACTATCACCTACAAGAGGAACCCCAATTTTATAAGCCTATCCCTAGGTCGCCTATTACGACATACGTGGGAAAAATATAGAGTGGTTCTATTCTCAAGTTCCGGAAACCACACGGCGCGGTGAGGATGTAATCGGTACAAACATCAGCAGGTAGAAGACATTTACACAACTCCGTATCGTAAATCGCTATTTTTATGATTCAAGCACGTCAATTTTTGGCAAATATATTATGTCTCTCAATTCCCAATATCAATTTTCCTAAAATAATCTTATCTTGTTCTTTCATAGGCTCAAAGAGTTGGCGACGACCAAACTGCGTGATCTGAACAACCAGAAAGAAGCATATGACTCTGTCTACTTCCACCCTGACTCGTTGGAAAGTGCGGCCATTGCTGCCGGCTGTGTCATACAGGTATATGTTTAAATATAATCATACTAGAGGCCGCCCGCAACTTCGTCCGCGTGGAATCAATCCCGCGGGAACTCCGGGATAAAAAGTAGTATGTTATTCTGGGTCTTCAGCTAAATACTAAATTTCATCGTAATCGGTTTTTGCGTGAAAGAGGTTACTCTTTAATATAGGTCAATATGGATGTTTGTTAAAACATCCATATTGACTCACAAACTTTCGCAATTATAATATAAGTAGGATTTACTGTCTAGTACCTGGGTGACAGAGAGGTGCTCGATGTTTTTTGTTGACAGTTTCAAATGACATGAGAATAGGCACACAATGTGAGATATTGCAACGTGATAAAGCAATCACGGTAAACACCATCAGTTATGTGCCCGCGGTGTCGACATTTTGTAACCTAGTAATCATTTTACTCCACATAAACTGTACACCTATACCTATATCCATCGGTTTTCAGCTCATTCAAAGCATTTTCTTTTATCAACACATTCCAACTAATATTATATATGCGAAAGTAAGTTTATTTCTTACCTCTTCATGGGTTATCTAATAATTAAGAGTTTGGTGAAGGACATAATACCTGTCATCCCGGTAAAAACAACAGTTCCCGCGGGATTTGCGACAACCCTTATTATTTTGTTACATACATACATACATACATAAAATCACGCCTCTTTCCCGGGTAGGCAGAGACTACCTCTTTCCACTTATTATTTTGTTGATGGCGCTAAATTCTGCAGCTTTCCGCGGTCGAAGCTGCGGGTAAAGTCTTTTAATATTTCTTAAGTCTATGGTCTTATCAAATAGCAGACACCCATCAACACGCTACTCTTTGCTTACAAATCTATACTAATATTATAAAGCTGAAGAGTTTGTTTTGTTTGTTTGTTTGTTTGTTTGTTTAAACGCGCTAATCTCAGAAACTACTGAACCGATTTGAATAATTCTTTCACTGTTAGATAGTTTATTTATCGAGGAAGGCTATAGGCTACATTTTATCCCGGATTTCCTACGGGAAACGTCAACAATGCAGGTGAAAGTTGAATGAGTCGGCCATCTGCGAGCTTTCCACGCGAACGCTGCGCAAACCAACAAAGATATAGTAAAACAATGTACTAAAGATGTGAAGTACTAATTTTTTGCCACAAAAAAGTCCGCGAGAGCATATATCTATCTCTTAAGGTTTACTTACAATAACCACTTTTATGTTCATTTTTAAAGATTATTTTTTGATTATAAACATTAGTTATTTTGAAACCAATTTTCTTTAATTCAGTATTAATCCTTATCCAAATAAATATGTTTATTACTTTCGGCTTTTCATGTAGGTAGACTAAAATTGCCATTTACAATATATAAATCAGACGAATAGGTTTTGAGATATAGTCGTTATAAGCAATTTGCAGCGAAACATTTAATACGGCAAACCAGCGTTCTTTCTAATACGCGTGACCGCCTGAAAAATAAATATGATGCCCAAAATAACTATTCCACGCGGACGAAGTCGCGGGCTCAGCTAGTATACAATATAACTAATCTTTTAAAAATATTGACAACATAAATTTTTTTTATTAAAAAAAAAGAAAGTCTATGGTCTCTCGTACCTTTACTGGTATCTTTTCTCTTTCGTGTTTTAAAGCGAAATTTCGTAACCTCAGATGGTAGACGCGGTCCTTACCAACGTGGTAGGCAGCGGCGTTTGTGTGGTGAGACCTCCCGGTCACCACGCGGACGACGACTGCCCCAGTGGGTTCTGCCTGCTGAACTCGGCCGTCGCGGCGGCCGCGCACGCCGTGCAGGCCCACGGGGTGGACAGAGTCCTGTTGCTCGACTGGGACGTGCATCACGGCAACGGCTCGCAGAGGATCACGTATGCTGATAATAAGGTATTGCGTATTGAACGCACAGTGTTATAATCTTAAGGATTAAAATGGAATGAGCATTCTCTGATATATTGTTTTCACACAAATTAAATATGACGTGAAAAACTACACAGATTGAGTCTCGAAGTAAGTTCGAAACTTGTGTAACGAGATACTAGCTCAACGATATTATATTTTATGATAAATGATAAATACTTATATACCTATCCTTACTCGCCTTTTACGAAATAATTCGTTAATACTCTATGTATATCCTTTTCACAGATACTGTACATGTCAATCCACCGTTACGACCACGGCTCTTTCTTCCCGCACTCCACCGACGCCGACCACACCGCGGTGGGGGAGGGGAAAGGGGAGGGGTACAATGTCAACGTGCCTTGGAACAAGGTACTTCTTTTGCTTATCTTTTATCTCTCTTTCCCTCATGGCTTTAGTCCCGGTGTGACGAGCACACTAGAGAGGAGGCCGGGGTATGACTTTGACCATATGGATCCTGGATTGGGTGAGTCAGGCTTTTACACGAAGCGACTCCCATTTGTCTTCCGCAATACATACATACATACTAACATAAAATCACGCCTCTTTCCCGGAGGGTAGGCAGAGACTACCTCTTTCCATTTGCCACGATCTCTGCATACTTCCTTTGCTTCATCCACATTCATAACTCTCTTCATGCAAGCTCGGCAATTTCGGGTACTCTTGACCTGACCAGGACTTCCGGCGGTCTTCCGCAATCTTTGCAGATAAACCTGTATATTGGATCGATCATAGTTACACGACCAGCTAATATTTTTTTTGTTTTTTTGTTTTATTTCAGCGTGGCATGGGCGACACGGAATACCTAGCTGCGTTCACGCAAGTGATACTGCCGATCGCGTACGAATATAACCCCGAATTGGTCATCGTTTCAGCCGGATTCGACGCTTGTGTGGGTGACCCGCTAGGAGGTAAGTTTGAGTTAGCGGCTATCAAATTATATCAATACTAGCTTTTATCCGCAGCTGCGCCTGCGTGCATTTAGCGCTATCAAATACACAATACAATTTACAAAAACTATTAAAAAGATTAATATTCAAAAGCATTACATTTTTGGCGCCTTTACTTCCATGCTCCTAAGAAAAATCCTTATTTTGATTAAAACATTTTGTTACATTTTCTTTCATTTTAGAAAAAGAATAGGACCACTCCAACTCTTTTCCATGGATTTCGTAAACGGCGACTAAAGGATAGGCTTATAAACTTGGGATTCTTTTAAGCGATGGGCTAGCAACCAGTCACTATTTGTATCTCAATTCTATTTTAAAGCCAAATAATTGAACTTGGCCTTTTAATCTTTTCGAGACTGTTGGTTCTGTCTACCCAGCAAGGGATGTAGACGTGATTATATGTATGTACGAGTATGTATGTACATTTTGTTACAGGTTGCAAAGTATCGCCGGAATGCTACGGCCGTATGACCCAACTCCTACACGGGTTGGCGGGCGGCAGACTGGTCCTATGTCTCGAAGGTGGCTACAATGTCACTAGTATATCCTACGCCATGACAATGTGCACCAAAGCCTTACTCGGTGACCCCATCGGACACCACTACGAACAAAGAACAGCCCCACATTGGACCGCGATAGAATCAATCAATAATGTTATCACAACACACAAAAAATACTGGAAAAATCTCAAGTTCCAACTAGCGTTGCCCATAGAGAATGTTCTAGAAGAACCTTTGCCATCCAGAGGGTTAAAAGTTGATGAGAAGTCAAGTATGCCATTGGCAAATGCAGACTCCAAGATTGAAAGCCATTTGGACGGTTCGTTAGAGAGCAATATGGCGGATTTGGCCATAGATAAACCTATGGATAGAATTGACTGTGATGGCGATCGAAATTCGAATGTGAAAGAAAAATCAGAAGACAAGTCTGTAAATATGAGCGTAGACAAACCAGTCTGCTCTGATGGTATTCACTGCGGTACAGACGACGAGGATGAAAGTCCAAATGTAAAGGAGAACATAGACAAAAAATCTGCAAATACGAGCATAGATAAACCAGCATGCTCGGGCGGTCATTGTGGGATCGGCGAGAAGGATAAAAGAAAAGACAATGAACCGTCAAACAGCAAGCAGTTAGACAAAGTTGAACCGTCAAGTATTAAAGTATGTAGTTCCAAAGACAAAATTGGTGCCATAGACACAAGTGGTCCTTCTTCAAGTACAGAGAAGACTACATTAGTCGATTATTTAGCTGAGAACATGCAAGCTATAGTGAATGGTGAAATGTTTGCTGTGATTCCGTTGGCTTGGTGCCCTCATTTGGAGACTATGTATGCCATTCCGGCCTCGGTGAAGTTTGAACAGGGAGTCAAATGCGTGGAGTGTGAAGAGACTGTTGAGAATTGGGTGTGTCTGCACTGTTATGTTGTAAGTTGCATTTTGTTTATTTCATCTCTTGATTACTGATTAGTGACCATAGATGACCTATTGCCGTGTGGTTCCCGGCACCAATAGAAAAAAGAATAGGACCACTCCATCCCTTTCTCATGGATGTCGTAAAAATCGACTAAGGGGTAGGCTTATAAACATAAGATTCTTATTTTAGGCGATGGGCTTGCAACCTGTAACTATTTGAATATCAATACTATCATTAAGCCAAACAGCTAAACGTGGCCAATTGGTATTTTCGAGACTGTTGGCTCTTTCTACCCCGCAAAGGAATATAGACGTGATTATATGTATGTATGTATGTATGTCATCTCTTATTATTAGTGATCATAAGTGACCTATTGCATGTGTAGATGTGGGTTATGAAGATCGAAATCTGTCAAATGGTTACTTTTATTCTGGTAAAAGATTTCACAAAATGTTCATTTTCACAAGATATTTGGTCAATTTGGTACTTTGATAAGATACTGCTTTAGCCCTTAAGTAACCTCCTACATCCACAGGAAGTAGTAAGGACACGAATACCCCTTCATTTATCGATTTAAAAAAGGAGGTGGTTCCCAATTCATCAGTATGTATTTCATATTTAATCATACTTTTCAGACGGCATGCGGTCGCAGTATAAACGGGCACATGCAATCCCATTACAGAACGACGCAACACCCTCTAGTTTTATCGCTAATTGACCTGTCAGTTTGGTGCAACGAGTGTGACGCATACGTCGACAACGCACTGCTATACGACGCAAAGAACAACGCACATTTGTGCAAGTTCGGCGAGGAGATGCCTTGGTGCTACAAAACTGATACTATTCATATGCAATAAAATAAATAGTAATGATAATTTACAGACCATAATGCAATACCCTCTAGTTTAATCACTAATTGACCTGTCAGTTTGGTGCAATGTATGTGACGAATGCGGCGACAACGCAAAGCTGTGGGCACATGTGTGAGTTGAACAGACAAGGTGGTGCTACAAAACTTTGATATATTTTAACAATTCTAGATAAAACCCCACAACACTATAGAAAATTGATGATGACTTTTAACCTCTCTTTTTGTAGCGCACAAGTTTGCTTAATTCATTCAACGCATATTTGTGCATGTTTGTAAAGAAGGTAGGCCCGTAAAGAAAACACTAAAACTATTCATTTGCACCGATATTTTTTGTTTTTTTTTAATTTTCAACCGCCTATTTGAATAACATCAGTATTATAAATTGGTGCTTATAGCGAAAATACGGATAATCAGAATGCACACGAAGTATTTAGAAATTTCTTTTGATAGTATAACATTTTTATATTAAACATCTAACAATTTTAACATATTTAGGTGGTTGGGATATAATTATAGTGATTAATGGGGATATTCACGATATAGCTTTTCATCGGTACCTTATCCTTAATAAGGCCGATGTCTTATCAAAAAACGTGAATAGTTCTACAGAGTTAATGGCGTATTTTTACTTGAGAAACAACTACCTATCTAAAATTGAATGAATAACATTATAATTTTTTATCGCAATCGTAATCTATCAAAAGCATTTTATATTATTGCTGATTGTCATTATCACTGAATTGATTAATAATTATAATGATATTTATTCATATGAATATTTATTGCGTATGTTTTAATCACTATGTATTTATATTTTTGATATTGGTATCGCACAATTAGATCTCTGTTAAAAACAATCATGTTGAAATACCCAAAATCCATACAGATTAAGGATGTAGAATCTTAATTTGGGTTAATTACAGAAAAACAAAAGAAAAACTCCATTCATTCGTTTCTTAAACTGTTAATTAATTTACCTACTTAATATTTATTTTTAGTGACTTTTTATGTTTTTTAAATCTAGAACTAAAAAGTACAAGTACCTACAACGAGTGGCCATTTTTCACTATTACGTATTGCACACTAGGTATTAATGACATTGTAATAATTAACTACAAATTTGCTATTTGCTGCAAATACAGTATTACCACGTTTATAAGACTAAGGGAGCACAACCTACAACCTAATCCAACCGAATGAAAACGCATTAACCTTATGTATTACAAGTACATAAAACTTAAAATCCAAAACCAAAATGTTTCCTGCTATCTCGCTCGCTAGTAGGTTCAATTCGCGGGGCCAAATGGTGGTCTGTGATCTGACAGGATATTTTGGCGCCATACAAACATTGATTCCTTCGCCTTTACATATAACATCATCGATGTAACTTATAAAAGTTGTAATACTGCACAAATATCTTATTTTCCACTAATTGGAAGATTCAATGCAGAGACGGGGATATTGGCGAAGAAGTGTTTTTAACAAAATATAAACATGTTACTTGGTTGGTTGGCCTTGGCGCAGATATAAGCCACAAAATTTTCAGGTGACCCGTAAAAGGTGTCACAGTCTGATTGGCTTTTGTGTGCGACTATGTTAATAATATTTTCAATTGGAGTTACATTACAGTATCTATCTTACGTTAAACTTGCTGAAAACAATACTTAATTTCAAAGAATGCTAACCACAATATAACGAAAATATCTCCTCTCTACTTTGATAAATGATCAGTGTATATTTATTGTAAATACTTACATTTTTTTTGCATATTATGTATTTAATATTGTTATATATATTTATTTCATTAGATAATAAGTCTTTTAACTCTTAATGTGTTTATGTGCATTTATTTGCAACTTGTTGTCAATATTTCTTATATTGACACCGATTACCGATTTCTTTTTAATAAAATTTGTTTCAAAATTACGTCAGTATAGAATTGGAACAGTATTTCATGATGAATTTAACTTTTTAAAATAAGTACTATAAAATTAAAGAGCTCTGAAAATGTTTTGTTTTTAAATCTCAGTAGTAAGTCAATAAAGTAATTAATATAATATTATAATAATCAGCGGTATATACAACACACCTTGTACATGTCTCATTTTGTTTATTTATAATAATTAATAGTTTTACTAATAAGAGTGGTATGATAAAAAATATGAATCTGAAACATTTTGAATTTTTCTCGTGTAACAAAACTAATGTACAACAAGAAATAGATAAGTAACAAACTGATTTTATAGAAGTTTCCTTGTTTGTAATAGTTTTTAAAAATGTAACATTAATATTTCTTTCTGTCCTTCAAGACCATTGATTTTGTAATGTTCAATCTGTGCATCTTTTGTGCATTATTTTCTCTATACCTTGATGTAGGTTAGTATAAGTTATTGGCAAGATTGTCAAGACAATAAAATTGCTCATTCTAAATCGATGTTAACGTATTAACGACACAATAAAGTCATATCATATATTTACATATTTGTTTTTTTTTTTTGTAAACATAATCTTACTTAGTTTGTATCACTCATGGTCTCATGGTTATTATTGTTTCACTTTGTGTGAGTGCTTATTTCCTTGACGGCCTCTTAAATCTATCGGATTTAGGCCTATTCTGAAGTACGAGGAACTAGAACAAAAGTTTACAATAATGTTGGTATATTACAGAGTGTCACGTTTTCACAATCAAACCGCTAAAGATTTTAAAGAAATTTGTATAAAAAAATATTTTCTCTAGTAATAAATAGCTAAAAATAAAGATAAATTGTTTATGAAACTAATTATTTCAATAAAATTTTATACACAAATAAACTAGACCTTGCAAGAGTAAGAAAGAGTATTCCCACGGGAGAGTCCTGGGTATTTTTTTTTTAAGATTGCTATGTATTACACTCTAATTAAAAAAATTCTTGGCAAATGTCAAAATATGTCAATGTCACTCAGGCAGTTTTTTATCAAATCAAATCAACCTAACAACAACAATGAAAATAGTGCTGTCTGCTGATAAAAAATGTTATCAATTTAGATAACCCGCTGTAACCATTCCGATTCGCTTACCGTTATCAGCTCCACCTCCGCGCCGAGGCGCGTAGATAAAATGTTTTTGAAAACGGAACTTTTAAAAGCCATCTCATTCAAAACCCCAGTGAAATTACCTGTGTCGTATTGGATTTTGGTGGTGTTGCGGTTTGTGCTGACACTTCTGCCACAACGAGGATATATCCACCCCGATGAGTTCTTTCAGAATGTTGAGATTATTGCAGGTATATTTACAAAAATACTTACTGGATTATGTATAGGAATAAACTTGGAAGACAGCTTGATGTTTATACTTGATTTAAAGCGGACTCCTGGTTTCGAAACTTAACGGCTGAAGGTATAACTGACTAAGAACACACAAAGATGAAGAGAGAGCGTTTACATGCTATTTCCCTTACATATTTTTAATGTATTAAGTGATAAGAATAATTTGTAGTTTTGTAAGTTCAAAACTAAGTTAACTATGTACCTACCTAGTATTAATTCATCAATAACTTATTTAAATTCTGTTATTTACAGGTGATATTCTCAATGTGGATGTTTCAAAAACATGGGAGTTCAACCCAAAGTTTCCAATCAGAAATATTCTTGTACCAAAAATGATATTAGGGCCACCAATCCACTTCATCCGCCTCGCCAACCCCTACAGTATGTACTATTTCAACATAGATCTCAAAACTCCTTACTATTTGCTGGTCATACCTAGACTTTTTATCTGTCTCTTGTCTCTCATTAATGACTATTGTCTATACCAAATATGTGTACTCTATGGTCAAAATTTCAGAAGTCGTTTAAAAATATTTGCCAGTTCCTATGTAGTCTTTGTGTACTGTTGTAGAAGTTTCTCAAACTCTTTCGAAATGATATTCTTCTCACTCCTACTTTTATTGGTTGCCCAAAGCATGGCAAAGACTGATAAAATAATTTATCATGATGAGTTTCTTACGGAGAAGTACCATCAGGCGTCATCACCAGTAGAGAAAGTTAAGTTATTCAAATTGAAAACTCATTTGCCCCAGCATTCTTTGAATCATGTCATTATACTAGCCACTTTAGTAGTTGTGGGGATATTTAACCGTCCTACCTTTGTTGGTTACGGTATTCCACCAGTATTCTTCTGGCTCCACCGAGGCTTAGGTTCCAAGGTGGTGGGATTTCGAGATTTTCATTATAGAATCTTCATGTTTATACTTTGTGGAGTGCCCACTGTGCTACTGTTTATCATAGCTGACTCTGTGTACTACGGGTACTTGACCATGGCCGATGTGGAGTCTCTCAAACTCTCGTGGGATAATTGGGTTGTGACACCTTTGAACTTCCTGAGATACAACTTGGACTCGAGAAATCTGAAGCAGCACGGCCTCCATCCGTGGTGGTTGCATTTGGTGGTGAATGTGCCACTTCTTTTCAATGTGTTGGGGATTTTAGCCTTTGGCACATTGGCTAAGCACGCCTACAGGTAAGCATTTAAGAATAGAAAGAATGAAATTATTAGTTGTTGGCAAGTATTAAAATATATTTTACGATGGAAGACCAGCATCGTGGTTTCTACTACAGATAGAGTTAATAAATTCTTGTAGCTGAAGTAACTTTATCTGCAGTAACTTTATAGATAGTCTTATTATGTTTTTGCTTATGCCTTTTTCATTTAATTTAGCATTGTATTGGAATACTTCTGAAAAAAACAGTTTAATTTACAGATTCATTCGAGGCCAATACAGCAAACTGCCAAGGATCCAAAGCATCACCGGTCTCATGCTGCTGTCCCTCATCATTCCGGTTAGTCTCCTGTCTCTTTTCCCGCACCAGGAGGCGCGCTTCATCATACCTGTATTGGTTCCACTGGTATACCTTTTCGGTAGTCATCTCCACCCTAATGAAGGCGACGGGCCCACTTCGAGAAAGCTCAAGAAAACATTTCGTTACAGCTGGTACATCTTAAATATTCTGTTCACAATATTTTTCGGCTTCGTCCATCAAGGCGGCATTTATCCATTCTCGCGCAGCCTTTACAGGGACATAAAGAGCGTGTACGGCATACATACCCACGTGATAACGACGCACAGTTACAGCATTCCAACTTATTTGCTCCAATTAGAAAGTACCACGACGGTGTTCAGAGATCAAAAGACGGGTCACAAGTACCGCTTGGCGCCCAGCACGTTCCTTTACATGTACGGTTCACTCCCCATCGAAGACTTGTTCACTAAAATAGATGACGTCCTTAGCAACGCAGAGATGTTGCTGCATAAAAATAAGAAGAAATACAGGTTTTACGTGACGTCACCGTGCTCGTTAGAACAGAAGATTCGAGACGCCGCAAGGAAATATCATTACATAGATCTAGTTGAAGACGCTTCGTACTACCCGCATTTTTGTACGGAAGCATTCCCGAAGTTTCCAAGTGCTCGCGACCAATCTTGTATAGAATATAGTTTAAGCAAAAATGAATCTAATGTCTTAGATCTGAATATACTACAAAGGCTCGCGTGTTTTTTTAATAAGTTTTGTCTTAGGATATATAAAGTAAAGCTAGCAGCGAAATAGTTTAAGTGAAATGTCCACCGATTAGAATCTCAGTTAATTTGTCTGCACATTCCAGGGTCTAGTCATTTGATAGGTTTATCAACGTAATGTTAATTTTGAAGATTTCATCTAAGTGCGTATGGAATATTGAGATGTGAAATTTTCTCGATATTCTTACCACATTAACTTTTGAAAGACAACGAACAATCGACCAAAGTTGAAACAAATGTGCCACACTAAACAAAAAATATTACTTTGTTTTATTGTTTCTTTTAAGCCGGTATGTACGCTGTTTACCAGCGAATGTGGCTCACAGTGTAGAAGGGATAGAGTCGTGATTATAATGTACGTATGTGTGTACCTATGTTCAGTCAATAGAATGAACGTGCTTTCTAACTTTCGTGATTTTATAAGAATTGTAGATAGACACTCTTACATGATACTCGTAATGTAAATAAATTTAGGAAAACTTCATATTTTCCACGACTCTGCTAATGTTATCATGAAGTTATTTGTGTAGCAATTAGCTATATTATTTTACAAGGTATTTTATATTTTACACTGATACATAATTTTGATATAATTATAAGTATACAAAATATAATCGAGTTCTTTAATATATTTTATCACGGACGTGTATTGGCCTAGTAAGCGTCAGTTGCTGTAAATAGAAAAATGAAACGATTACAGAATTATGATACACATTTGCCTTAAACCTGTGTTAATAATTATATATTTATAGCATTTATCAAGACAATTTTGTTGTAAATTTTTTCATCACACCATTTGTTACAAATCATTTTAATAATAAGTTTATGTATGACTTTTTATATGTGTTGCTTTGAAGAGAGTGTTATCCTTTGACCTCTGTAATATTAGGTGATAGTATATTTGTCACAACAGTAAGCTAATTTAATTTTTTTTAACAATACTTGTTTATTGTCTGATCTGTGCTACAAAGCACCAATGCTATAATTAGTTGACAAGTCTAGAAAAAAAATGCGTAACCATGATCCAAATTGGATTCCTGTAAACTAATTGCGACCTTCTGTAGTAAGCATAAGGTGGTATCAATTGTTAAGCAAGGATGATATTATTATTTCCTTTTACGGGATACAATGTAGGTGTTCTAGGAGTAACAATAACGGTATAATTAAAATGTTATCCTGTAAAATAGATCTGATCTATGAGCCATAATTAGGATATGACATTATTAGAATAAGAACATTAGATCGCTTTACTACAATAATTTTTGATACCGATCATTACTAAGTTTATAAAGTAAAGTATTTATGCATCAACTCCTGCTGTTGTTTATTATAAGCGCAATAAAATATGTATACCTAAATAAATCAGAGGGCGTGGATGACGATCCTTGCATACTAATCCATTTAGAAAGCAGGGTAGCTGGTAGACAATTTGCGTTTTTCATTTATTATTGTATGCTTATTAATAACATTGGTTTTTATTAAATACTAAATTTAAATTATTTAGCTTTTAGATGTTTTTAAACGGTGCATATTTTCTTTTTTATTATGCAGATGTTTGCTGTACTTTTATTACATTAAATAAAAACTGACTTATTAAAAATTAGGTATCTTTTATTTTCTGTGAATTTATATATTTTATTGGACTTTTGCCTTGTCAGATGGCAGGCGCTTCGTGTAAAAACCTGACGAACCCAATCGAGGATCCATAGTCTCCATTCTAGAAAGGATAAAACTGGGACAATCCAACAGGAAAGAAGAACATTAATGTAAAGTCTGTGCCAGACTTATTTAAGATCGTCCTTGGACTCGGTCTCATCTTGGTACCTATTTCTTGAATTCATTTCATTTCAAACAATAAAGCAATACAAATTACGATTACCTCTAAATAATCATCTTTCAGGGTGCATTGACTCTGATGAAAACGTACAATTTTCCTTTTGGATGTTGGCTAAAATTTGGCTGTATGAGATGAAATCTATTCCCTTTCAATGTTAACTGTCAATTATAGTCATTTCTGGAGAATAAAAACTGTAAACAAATCCCATGAAATGTTAAATTGGTGTTTGTGAAACTTTATGTGAAACGTGTAAAACTGCAAAGCAAGTTTCTTTTTCTCAAGAAAACAATTTATTTTGATAAAATGTGCTTCGAAGAAACCGTAAAATGTTCTCTAAGAAAATCATTGAATATAGTGAAAATGTACGAATGGCTTTTGGATCTATATGTTTTGGTAAGTTTTTATACTTTCAATATGTTAGGTACGTACCTACTTTTTTTCTTTGTCTATTTTCTACTTAGATATGAAAATCTTAACTACATAGCTATGTAGAGCTCTTCAATTCGACAAAGTATTGTTTATGGACCAAAAGCAAAATTTTTAACATTGAAGTATTTGCGTAGGTAGTCGTAAAGTTGTATTTTATGCATTGTTTCTACAGGATTTCTTCGTCGATGACCATTGGAGCAAATTACCACTATCTTGGCAAGAAGTTTTTCAAGATATGAACCCTCAAAGTATTGGTGCTTTAATATCCGGCAAACACATAAATCACATGTTACCATTGTCTTTTCTTGCTTTGATAAAATCAGTGGCGGCTTTAAGTCTGCCGCGGAAAAGGCAGTGTGAATTAGAAAGTAAAATTCTTAATTCAAATGATGCATCGGGTCTTCCAAAGTTAAAGAATTTGTTTTTGAAGCATGTGAAACTGAAGAAAAGGCATGAAATAAGTGTAATGGCAGACATAGTGAAGATGACGGGTTCAGAAGTAGATTGTGATGCTGTGGTGGACTTTGGCTCAGGGTTGGGACATTTGGTGCGTATGCTGGCGTACAAACATGAGTTTCACGCGGCAGGCATAGAGTGCCAGACACAATTGACTGAAGAGGCGAGGTCTGTACTGTTGGTATGTAGTATTGAAGAATTAATTACCTTACAGACCTTATTTGTAAAGTTACTGAAGTTTTTCCAATTTAGTTTATTTTTATATTATCAATGGATTTCTAATTAAGTTCACCTAATATTTAAGTAGCTTTCACTACCAGAACTTTAAATATTTGATGGTTATTTTTTAATCAACCAAATATTATTACTAGACCAAAAGAATAATGTTGTTTCTTATTATTGTTTCAGAAAATTAGACCTGGAACTGGAATACACTGCAAAAAAGCATTTGGATGGAGAAAGTGTAGCTAAACTACGCCAACCTTCTCATTTCAATATAACATTATCTTCTATCAACCAATTAGACCAAATGCCGCTACCAGAGACAATGCAACACTATGGTTTAGTGGGTCTCCATCCCTGCGGAGACTTAGGACCTCTATTGCTAAAACATTTTGTTAACTCAAAAAATGTAAAGTTCATATGTGTGGTCGGTTGTTGTTACATGAAGCTGACGTGTGGTAGCTCAGGGTATCCTATGAGTTCTTATGTGGCAACCCTGGATAGTGGGCTGTCATTTGTGAGCAGAGAGATTGCCTGTCACGCTATTGAGGTGTATTGCGAGAGGTTGATAAAAGGAGACTATGAAGATTTGAAGGCAGGTGTCAGTTTTAAGAAGGTTTTTCTTTCTTATTGATATAGTTAGTAAGGGATGATAATGTCAAATTGCGACATCATAGAATTCTATAGAGGTTGACTGTACCTACAGAAATCGCTTTTATTTTTCTTTTACTTTAATGGATATCCTAATATTATATTCACACATACATGCTTAAAATCGTGCATCTTTCTCAGAGGGGAAACTTAAGCAGAGATAACATCTTTTCACTTGTCAAAATCTCTGCAAACTTTTTTCGCTTCACTCCTAGATCTTTTGTTATTGTTCATGTTATTACATGCTTTAAAAATTTCAGGTACATGCATACAGATCTGCTCTTGAAAGGATATTGTTGGCCAATGATCCTAAACTCAAACACGCCCCTGTCAGAAGTATAAAGCATACAAATAGCCTGTCTTTTAAGCAGTATGTATCAAATCACTTACTGGTTAATTTTTATGGTATAAAATAAGGTAGCGTTTCTACAGTATCTTATCCTAACGTGTAAAAACTTATTAACGATAAACATCCAAGGCCCAGACCAATCAGAGAAAGTCTCATCATGCCACGGGCGGGATCTTCAGTGTCTTCAAGCAAGCTCCCTACCACTACTCCACAGAGGCCGTCAATATATACTCAAGAGTTCCCTAACTCTTTGGATTTAATTCCCTTTCCTAGGAAATGACATCCTCCTCTTGTTCGCAAATCGATATACATACATACCTACATATGGTCACGTCTATATCCCTTGCGGGGTAGACAGAGCCAACAGTCTTGTAAAGACTGATAGGCCACGTTCAGCTACTTGGCTTAATGATAGAATTGAGATTCGAATAGTGACAGCTTGCTAGCCCATCGCCTAAAAGAAGAATCTCAAGTTTTTAAGCCTGTCCCTTAGTCGCCTTTTACGACATCCATGGGAAAGAGATGGAGTGGGCCTATTCTTTTTTTCTATTGGTGCCGGGAACCACACAGCACAAATCGATATAAGGAAATGAATTGCCTGAATTTTTCAGATACTGCCATTTAGCCACAGAGAAATTGAACATCAATTTGCCCACTGCCCACGCGTGGGCGCGAGGTGAAGCCGACTTGGAGCAATGGCGGCGCGTGGTCACCGTTTATAGTCTACGGCTGGCATTAGCGCCACTGGTGGAAACAGTGATCCTATTGGACAGGGTGCTTTATGTTTTGGAGCATGGTAAGTTTGCGTGATCGTTTTTCTATAATATTAATAAAGTCAGAATTGTAATATCTGTACTGAAGCAATTACCATTACTGTTGTAATGGTAATTGCAATGATTGTAAAGTTATGTTCACACTGTGTAAAAGCGCTTATACTTTATATGATAAGAAATAGCGTCTAACGGCAGCGCGAAGCCTGCTGGTCACTTCTGATATGAGATTCAACTGCAGTATTTAGTGAAACTTTTCTAAATTCAAAATCCAGTAACTGTTTTTTTTAATTTGATATATTTATTTTTATGTGCAATAAAAAGTTTACAAACAAACAAACTTTTATAATAAATTATATTGAATCGGTTGTGCCTAGATTATATAATATCCGCTATTGTATTACCGTTAGGAACAAGATATCAGTGGAGACATTTTGTTTTGGATTATACCTATGTTTAATTCAATTGTTAATAAGACCACTGTTTTATTTAGTTTTTATTCGGCGGACGTATAAACTTTAGAGTACTCTATGTAGTGTAGTTGTTTCAATAAAACACAGCACCTGCGACCAATTGATCGAGTCTCTTTAATAAAGGAGAAAATATGTATAAACACATTTAATAACATTAAATACTTTACACATATACATTTGTACAACAACACACAGGTTACATTCACAGTTTCAATTGAACTCAAGCATACTTAGGTAAGTTATAAAGAAAACATATTTTCATTTTGTTTTCACCGCGATTTGACTTCCGTGTAATTTGTTGTAAGAAGATCTATATGTCTCCCAACTACTTATGTAAAATTCTGTTTAAAAAATTAGTGTCCTCCGTTCAAAGGGTCACAAACAAACATTCAAAAATTTGTTCAAATATCCTAACAACCAGGTGTAAAATTCATCGCTAGTTTGTCTTTTTATCTTTGGCACTTATAATTTTAATATACTTAATATAATTATGTATTGAAATGGCGTGATATATTTTGTGAATAATGATTTGATTTGCTGAACAATTGATTAGAATTAAAGTAAATAAATAAGAATATTATTATTATTTTCTCAGGTTTATCGTGCACAATCCATCCTGTGTTTGATCCTAAAATATCTCCCAGAAATCATATAATCATCGCCAAGAGGAAATGAAAAAGATGAGACGTGTATGAAGAGAGTTATAAGAACAAAAAAGCCTGTTAATATCTCGCTGCCTACCCAAGGGAAATAGGTGTGATTTGTTTTTTTTTATGATTGTAATAGGAAATGACTAAAAACCGAATTTATAAATACCGAATAAAGTTATTTATATAATCTAATCTGATTGTTTTATTAAATCTTTGTGGTAACCATACTCAATCAATTAATATTTTCATTTATTCACACAGTCAGGTTTTTAATAACTAAATAACTTAATATGATAAACAATAACGTAATGATTAGGAACTATTTAAGTAAGTACTGGTCATGTAAATACGTTCATATTCAAAGATTTTCTGACTTGGTGCGTTATTCTTTAAATGCAATTTTGGCACGTTATTTCGAATAATTTGAACTATATCCGGCCATTGTATCTGACGCGGTTTCAACTCTTCGATATGTGAATGTAGCTTTATATGTATATAACTCCTATTGGTAAATACTAATCTTAGTACTATATTAAGTATCTTACTTGACATAATTACATTGATTCCATACATGTTTATCACGGAACTTCACACAAGCGTAAGTACAGAAAGGCCGTTAACTAATTATTCTTCGCAGTTTTACGCAAATTAATCACTGTTAGATCATGCTTAAAATATAGTTCCTTTATGGGGTTTATAATAGGGAAAAATAAGTTTTCTTTGTACTTTTATAATTTCTATAAACTTTTTAAACCTATCGACTGCTCCATGGCGCAGTCGTAAGGCGGCCGTTCAGTACTTAGGTATAAATTCATTCACACTGATTTTCAACAATTTTGATGTTGAAGCTTCGATGTTAATTGGGATATTCTAAAATTCAACATTTGTTTCTACAAAAAGTATGAACAGAACACATTTCTATAGAAATAAATAGCACCTTTGAAAAATCCCTATTTTTTAGTTCTAGGAAATAAATATGTAGGCTTGATAAACGCACATCAGTGAGAACTACATGGGCTGTAAATGATTGCAATTGGGTTTAACATATGAGTGTGTACTAGTAAATCTTTCTGATGACGCGTCCATCAGTAGGCGTATGGACTGGCTGAAAGGATTAGCCTTTAGTAACATTATAAATAGTTGGGACTGATTCGATACAAATTTGGCATGTATGCCTACTTAGTTAAAAACCCTCGTTCTACAATAGGATACTTTTTTTTAAATCAGCCCCTAAAATACCGGAGACGGGGTGAAGGTTTGAAATTAACTATCAGTCTATTATAGTCCTGGTTAATTGTATTTTCCAAGTTACGCGAAAAGCGACCTACTTACACTCTCAAATAAAACGTAAAATCCCGTCTCACATCGAAGCCCCATCCTATACCTAGTTTACATATAGCATTCCATTGGCGTGCGGCATCATGCGTTGGCGGGCGGTTGCTGCGGCAACATCGGCGCCGGCTCGTCGTCGGAGTCGTCCGAGTGGACGCGGGTGAAGCGACGACGCTCCAGCAGCCGACGCAGTTTGAACTCACCGTGACTGTACTCCCAACGCCGTCTGGTTATGCTTTTGCGACCTGAAATGAATGGGTGTACGCGACTGTACGTTTCGGATTGCAAAATTGAATGAGGTGTTATAGAAAACTTTTTTAAGAGGCTTCGCACCGGCCTGTATTAAGTTAGGTTTAATTAATTACTTATATTCCAAAAATTTTAAATTAAGTTTTTTTTTAATTTGCGAACTGTAACTTTTTTTCTGTAAAATAATTTATAGGCAGGTATTTTTAAAAATACTTAGTTTTTAATAAAGATAAAAAATTACTCATTCTGTAGAAATTCTATGGGGATGATTGACTTAAACATACATGTATTCTTCCAAAACGTCTTATTTATATTAAATTGCTAACTAATGGTGACAATCAGCTAAGATACAGCCAGATTGTAAAAATTCTTAAATATTTAGTATGTGCTACATTTAATTAATAAAAATTCTACGATTTTGAGAAAAATATGTGGAATAACTGTGCGACCAACAAAATTGTGTAAAAGAAGCGGATAAAATGGAAAGGCCATGCGATGCGAAGTGCGAAAAATAAAAATCCAAAAGCTGCTTCCAATAAATATATTTCAATAAATACCTTACATCACAATACAGTTGTCTACTTACGATCACAAAATATAAGCGACACAAAAAAATATTTTAAAACATAATAAAATTGTAAAATTGTGACCTTAAAAACTAAACATGCCTAAAAATAGAACTATGCGCGTTTATTTCACCATATCGTTCTAGGCCATGATACCTGGGTTAATAGATTTCTTTATTTCAATCTATCTCAGATCTCTTATAATAAAAATGCACAAAATCATTAATTTCACTGTAAGAAATGTATTTCTTGAGGGGCGCTGTTCACCATTACATTTTATAAAAGGTACTTGAGATTACCAAAAGGCACTTCATTCACCCAAGTGAACATAGTGATACCTACATGAGTGATTTAAATCAGACCTAAGACCCTAATTGAGCCTTATGTGGCGACACTATATACTGGTCACATCATAAAAGTGGGATTTGTGCGGAATCGAATTAATTAACGGGAATGCTTTAATATTATTTGCAGCCGCTCAAATAATTAATTACTTACTAGTAAGTCTAGTAGCGAATAACTTAAAATAAGATCACAAAAATAAAAGTCAAATAAAATTGAATCTCAGATCAAGTAACTGGAGATCATTCAACTTTCTATATACGTATTACTTTCTTATCACTAATATAAATAACATGTACTTGTACGTAAGTACATTTTGATTATAATTCGGGAACATGATTCACATACGTTTTATATATTGTTTTAGGAACTTTTAGTCGTTTGTAAATTCGGTTGGCCATATATTTATTTATTTTTGAAAATATTACGACACTATTAATTACACGTTAACAATAATGAACATACATACTACATAATCTTGTAGCATTAATTCAACATCAATATCTATATATTTTACTAACCTATACAAATTAATAAAATTATTGTATATGTTATAGTTATTATATGTAACTATGGAATAGTTGAATTTTAAGTAAACACAATTTTAAGTAAAAACATGGATATAAACATTATAGTGTAATATTGTAAAGAAAAATATATTAAGTACATCACAAAACAAAAAATTAATAATATTCGTAGATTTAATCCGTCATCAGTTTAAAAATTAAATTATATTCATAAGTAAAACACAATGAATAAATTTATTTGAAAAATATTTCAATAAAATATTAACATAAAATAATATATTCTCACTAAGCAAAATAAATAACTACAATCGGAATGTGTCAATGTGCGACGAAAGTATAATAAAAATAACCAAAAATAATCTTTCAATGGATTATAATCTTATGTATACGTACCTTATAGTAAGTTCTTGGTACGGTTTATGTGCTTTTTATCAGAAGAATTTTAATTAGGTGTATATTTTTGAATTTTGCTACTCATTTAAAGTAGAAAATCTATGAAAAATAAATTTAAATTAATGAAGTGGAGCGATATAAAAAAAAAACAAACATTGAGGGTAATAAGGTAGCCCCTCTGAATAACTTAATTCAAAAATCGAATCCAAATCAAAGTGCCAACTTCTGAAACGAACATCTTTGTCTACTGCGAGAAGCAAAATTCAAAAATGGAACAGGAATCAAAGTGAACATAAATAATGAAAGATCTACGAGACTAGCGGTTGAGCTTCGCGCTCTTTACCGGCGTTTCTGGCGCTGCGCAGAGCGAGCGCGGCCGCCAGCGCGCCCCCCACCGCGCACACCCCCCACCCCGCGCCCCACCACCACGACATGCTGATGCCGCCCTCCGCGGTGGGAGCGGAACTCGCCTCTGAAAACATCATACATAACAATTTACAAGATTTATATTTACTGCCTATAGTGACACTGAAAACGGCATTTTAGAATAGGCCCTTTACATACTAAAGAAGCCATAAAGGCTTTCCACTGACCAACCATAATTAAACCTGAATTTGTTGTACACTATATAATATTTTTTCCGTAAACTTTGGAAAACATATCCCTCTACATATCGTTTCCGTGGATATATATCTATATAGAAAGAGGCGATATAGACTTTCCACTGACAAATTGCAATATAACCTAAATTATAACCTAACTACACAATTTACAAAAACGATATTCATAGTCGAAAGTGATAGCGAGAATGGCACCGCAAAAAATGCAACAACCATGAAAACACTCACATTTTTATTCACCACTTAAAGTTTCTTTGTTTTGATCAAAGAACATTATAAAAAGAAATTCAAATGTTGCTTGTTAGGTACGTCAAAACGATGTTAGTAGATAGTTATAATAAAACACAGAACAAACGACACAACACACCTACTTACCGCTGGTGACTGTCGGCTTGGCTCGTGTCGTCACGCTCTGTGCAATCTCTCGCGTTTCATTCTTCAGACTGTCATCCACAAACTTTATAACTCGATGCGGGTCTAATTCTGCTACGTACACCTGCCAATTATGAAGAATTTATTAAAATACTACACATGCACTTTACATTATATTTAAAAATCTCGGGCAAATGAATGATTTTATTCGGCTAGTCTACTATCTTTAGCGATAAAATAATATTATTAATTCCCGCGCAATTCCTTTATTTTTTATTTTTTTTTTACAGATTGAATGTTTCTTTTACAAATTGCTAGTTATGAAATCTATTACCAGACTTTAAAGAATTGAAATGGTACAATGTCAGTCCGTTATTCCGTTTTCAAAATTGCGAATCATATAAAAATGTAGGTATACTTTTAACAGATAGCATAGGCTGTTTTAGGTTAGATTTATTATACCTATGTTCCATTATATATTTTTGTTAGATATAAGTATTATAGCTTGTTATTATACCTATGTTCCCAAACAGATACTCACGGTAGACCCATCGTTGGAGACGACGATATCATGTGGATTCCGGAACCCACCGGTGGGTGCGAAAGTAGAGATAAGCCTCCCCGATGTGAAGTCGATGCCGAACCCACGCACCGCCGCCCCGCCGTACGGACCGTTCACTATGTATAGACGACCGCCTGACCGAGAAATACAAGGATAATAAATAAATGAAGATGACGATACATACAAACATACATAACATCACGCCTCTTTCCCGTAGGGGTAGGCAGAGACTACCTCTTTCCACTTGCCACGATCTCTGCATACTTCCTTCGCTTCATCCACGTTCATAACTCTCTTCATGCAAGCTCGGCGGTTTCGGGTACTTTTGACCTTTACCTTTGAAGATGACGATTAATGACAATAAAGCGAAATCAGAACAGCCAACCCCTCAGTTTTAACTGTAGATATAAAAATTATTATTTTTTTCTTTGTTATAATATGTTTTGCAATAACACTCGTTCTGTGAAGAATTTGGTAGAAAAGATGTTGATGATGTCACACACGTTGAAAGCCAGTTTGCAAGCATGATGAAGACGACAGACCATCTTGTGGATAATTCAAGAGTTGGTTTTCTAAAGTTACTTTTGTCGATACGTTAGCTACCTCAAAACCCTTCCACTCCATGTCTGATCTACTCTTCCCACTGCTACTTCAGCAAGCAAATTCCACTGGAACAAGACGGCAACTATCTTTCTTCTGCAGCAGCAATAAAAACTCACCATGCACAGGAGCGTAGGCCACGCTGAAGAGCCTGGTGCCCAGCAGCCAGGAGCTGAAGCCGGTGACGTTAGCTACCTCAAAACCCTTCCGACTCCCTGGCTGATCTACTCTTCCCACTGCTACTTCAGCATGCTAATTCCACTGGAACAAGATGTTAATTTCCTTTCTTCTGCAGCAGCAGCAATAAAAACTGACCATGCACAGGAGCGTAGGCCACGCTGAAGAGCCTGGTGCCCAGCAGCCAGGAGCTGAAGCCGGTGACGTTAGCTACCTCAAAACCCTTCCGACTCCGTGACTGACCTACTCTTCCCACTGCTACTTCAGCATGCTAATTCCACTGGAACAAGACGTTAATTTCCTTTCTTCTGCAGCAGCAGCAGCAACTCACCATGTACAGGAGCGTAGGCCACGCTGAAGACCCTGGTGCCCAGCAGCCAGGAGCTGAAGCCGGTGACGTAGGTGCCGTTGTCGTGGCGGAAGCAGGCCACGCGGCCGCGCTCGCGGTCCGCCGCGCACACCAGCCCGCGGTCTTCAGCCAGGGTCAGCGCGTGGGGAACGTTGAACACGAACGGGTCGCTGCCGGACCCTGGGTACGGGTTAGTAATGTCTAATTGAGGACCGTGTGCTGCCGACAGGGTGGAATAGCGCCACCTTATCCCTGGGATTTGACGGGTAGTAATGTCTCTACAAGACATTACTACCCGTCAAATCCCAGGTGTGGTGGACCGTGTAGTTCCCGCCACCAATACAAAAAAAGAATAGGACCGAGTGGTCCTATTCTTTTTTTGTATTGGTGGCGGGAAGATGGAGTCCATCTCTTTCCCATGGATGTCGTAAAAGGCGAGTAAGGGGTAGGCTTACAAACTTGGGATTCCTTTTCAGGCGATGGGCTTGCAACCTGTCACTAGTTGAATCTCAATTCTATCATAAAGCCAAACAGCTGAACGTGGCCTGTCAGTCTCTTCAGGACTGTTGGCCCTGTCTACCCCGCAAGGGATATAGACGTGACTATATGTACCTATGTATCTACAATTAGATATGGAATTGTGTAAACAATTCCAAACAAAGGGCAGGTTCCATTTCCATGTTTTCCCTCATCATGAAGTAGTAATATTGTTTTTTCTGTTTCAATTGTTTCTGACATAGTCATGAGAGAGTAAATAATCTCTGTATGTAATCTGCTGCAAATATATATATATATATGTATGTTTAGTGTAGTATATAGGTATATATTATGTATAGGATTTTAGTATAAATCGTATAGTAAGTATGTTTATTATACATTATTATTATCACCCACAAAAAGGTTCTCCGCTCAACTCAATGGTAGACTGTTAGATAATGCTATTAGCATTAAGTCCGTAGGTACTTTACAAATTGTAATTGTTACAAATAATATTGTTATTAATACACGGCCACTTCGACTCTGAAGAGAACTCTGCTATTATAAGTCTTGCTCAATTGACCAACTAAAATCTTTTTAATAACTAAACAACGAAATAATATATAAAAACATACGTTTCCCCCACTGCAGTATGATCTTCCCAGCGGGCGAGAACTTTATGATCCGGTGGTTACAGTAGCCGTCAGCCACGAAGAAGTCGCCGTTCGACAGCACGGCCACGGCGCTAGGTTTGCAGAAACGACCGTCACTGTTGCCCGGGATGAACCTGGGTGGAAAAAAAAGAAATTAATTAAAAAGTCTACTATAACAAATTGACAAGTTATTGAAGTAGGATCGTAAATATTTCAATTAATCTATACTATCTATACTATATACTATTAATATTATAAACTGTAGGTAAAGTTTGTTTGTTTGAACGCGCTAATCTCAGGAACTACTGGTTCGAATTGAAAAATTCTTTTTGCGTTGAATAGACCATTTATCGAGGAAGGCTTTAGGCTATCTATACTAATATTATAAAGCTGAAGAGTTTGTTTGTTTGAACGCGCTAATCTCAGGAACTACTGGTTCGAATTGAAAAATTATTTTTGTGTTGAATCGTACAAAAACCTATCGCTGTTTCGCCCTTTATTACGACGTTAAACGGGACAGAAATAGTTGATAAAGATGGCGTCGCGTGTGCGATAAATCTGAATAAAAATAGGAAATTATCAAAAAAAATACTCCTACAAGTCACTTGAGGATCTCTACTCGCTCAGGTCGATATATGTATTTGTAAGAGAAAAGCTTAAAACAATTAGTGCATCGATATACAAATAAAAAACTTTGCCAAATCTCTTCATGCCATGTGACGCTATGATAAAATTTTAAAGTTTTCTATAAAGACCAGTCTGTGGTCTTAGCATAACCAGTTCTCATTCTACGCAATTTGTATGCATCAAAATTATGTAAGTATTTTGTGTCTTTAATAACAATTATTTATAAGGTCACGGGATGTATCTGTATATAATTTGGTTTCGAAATTGAAGGATGCCAATGGAAATTGAACCTCTGAAAGTTGATAAAGTAGCTCTAATGGATCATGGCAAGTGGCGAGATTCTCTGCCTACCCGACGCGGGCAAGAAGCATGGTTTTACGCATTCTTCTTCTACGGTAGGTAAGTACATCTTTCGATGTGTCGTGTGGTTCCTGGCACTACACAATAGGACCACTGCCTCTCATTCCCATGGACGTCGCTAAAGGCGATTAAGGGATATGATAGTAAACTGGGAATTCTTCTATTTGAATCTCAATTCCATCATTTAGCAATACAGCTGAACCTTTTAGTTTTTGCGAGACTGTTGGCTCTGTCTACCCGTAAGGGATAAAGATGTGATTATATATGAATGTATATACTTGCCACGATACCTCATACTTTTGCATTACTTCACATTAATCATCTTAGGTGCAATAGTTAATAAACATATAAAAACGTTTTGTTCACATGACAAAATGCAGTTGTGTGTGAGTGCAGATCTTACATGGCGAACGGACTCGCGGCAAAATACAGTATACTACCTATATTTAAATACCTATTATAATACCTATATTTAAATACCTAGTATAATACCTATATTTAAATACCTATTATAATACCTATATTTAAATACCTAGTATAATACCTATATTTAAATACTCACTTCTCCCCAAGCGTAAGCGCGGGCGCCTGTCTCTGGGTGGGAGTAAACTTGAACACCTGATGCAGAGCTACATCTGTCACCCAGACGTTGCCGCTGTGGTCCACCGTGATACCGTGGGGCATGAAGAACCTGAGGGTTGTACGGCAGAGAAGTTGTAGTATAAATAATTAAAAATATACCAGACAAATTTTTCTAGACATGTCTAGTAATGTAGCATGCAAAATGCAAAAAAATTACCAATAAAGAACATTTTTGAAGACATATGTTAATGAGTTGCCATTTTTAATAAATTATTCATGGTTTTTGGGGCAAAACTACTAGAATGGCCTTAACATTTAACTAGATCTTTATACTAATCTGTTTGGTTTCCTTCCACCCAAAGGTTGACTGGAAGAGATTGCATTAGCGATAAGTCCGTCTTTGTACCATCTCTGTCTGTTTTGTGCTGTTTTACTCTTATGGTGCAATAAAGAGTTTTATCTATCTATCTATTTAATTAGGTATATTTTACCTATGGGCAATTACATCCATACATTTTACAAACATTCTACCAGAGAGTCCTTCTTCCTACTTGCTTTTAGTCCCGGTTGCATCCTCACCACTTTGGAAAGCAGCCCAGGGTATGCCTTTGACTGACCATGGACCCTGGATTGGGTGAGGCAGGTTTTTACATACTCCCATCTGACCTCGCACCCTTTGCAGGTAAATCTAACCCGTATTGGATAATATGGTTACACATCCATTTGCGTGAATGTGCAAGTTTCCTCAAGATCTGTTCCCTCACCGTTCATTCTAATCATTAGTAATGTAAATAATATTTGTTATTGAAATATTTTCTTCCTACATAAGGAAAACAGTAAATCTTAATATCGCTTTTCAGTGGAAATTCCAATACATTTTTAATCATACAGTAGGTACATACATACTTACTTAGTAGGTAATTAAAATATTGTGTACTCACAGATTTTCTCCCCACTTGTCAACAAGTTCTCCCGTGTCATTGAACACCAATATAGTGGGGTCCGGTATAGGGGGCTCCCCAATGTTCTGGTACACTTCCCGACTAGTGAATGAATTTACATCCCAGATATTTCCCGCTCTGTGGAACACGAGTACGCGGCCTGCATTGTCAATTGCTACCCCTGACACTTGTCCAAACTTAATGGAAGGATCTGGCCAATCGCTGACCATCTGAGGAACTAAAATTATTATATTTTTTAATTTGATCTATCCTCCACTTGGAATACTACAGAATTCACTTGGAATATTACAATTATTTTATGTTTATGTAAATTAATAATTTTAAGTTCCTACTTAATATATTTTTAAGACATACTAACCATGGTCTAGTCTTTGCAAAGCGGCATTTATCTTCTCCACAGATTGTACTTGCTGTCCATCGTAGTAATTATTAAAGTTAAATCCCTCCTCGAACTAATGAAATAAATTACGTGAATTACATAGTCGTTAAAAAATAAATTTCATTTTAATAATGATACGAAATATCACTCACCCTTATGCCATGAGTTTTATCAAAACACAGTGCCACGAATACGTAGACAACAAGAATAATATCAGACAAACTCATAATTTAAAATTGCACAAAACTTGTTGGTTGCCCGAATCTTCGATTCGTTTTAATAAAATAAAACTTGATTGGCTTGGTTTAATCAACAAGTCAATGATGCCTAATAATAATTTTATCAGTCTATCACGCACACAATGATAATAATGACGTTAATTCATTCATGACGTTTTGTTTGGTGAATTTGGTGATGACGTATGCACGTTTTAGTGATGCACCTACGTCGAACTTAAGGTACAGTTACACATGCTCATTACTAGCATGCTAAAAAACGTGCTATTAGTATGCTTAATATGAGTATGCTTATGAACTGTTTACATTTGCTAGCAATAAGCATGCTAGTTTTAAGTATGCTACTAAATAAGCATGCTCAAAGCAAACACTCCAACACAAATGCGATTTTAGCATGCTCTTTGTTAGTTCAAACAAAACCATGGACGATGAAACAACCATCCGTACGGAGCTTAATAAAGTTATTCTTTTGCTATCGTTGCAATGCATCCGAAGACTTCTCTCAGGTAGAAAGAGAAAAAACCAATGTAAAAGGAATAGGAAGATTTGGGTCCGTGATTGGCTAAGTAGAAGGGAACAACTTGGAGCAAGTACTCGATTGCTAGTAGAAATGCGAGAAGAAGATATTGATGGTTACAAAAATCATTTGCGCATGTTACCGCATCAGTTTGACGAGTTACTATCTAAAGTTGAAAGCGCTATAAAGAAACAAGATACACACATGCGAAATGCTATTCCACCAAAAGTGAAACTGGAAGTGACATTGAGGTATCTAGCAACTGGAGATTCGTTATACACATTAGAAGCACTTCACAGAGTTGCAAGGTCTACTATATCTCTATTTATACCTGAAGTGTGTGATGCAATATACAATGTTCTGATAATCCTTCATGCGGGTAAGTAAAGTAAACCAGTGATTATTAGTTTAAATCAAGTATTTATTGTTTAAAATCTAGATTAAAAACTTACTAAACTAAATTTAACTTTAACACATTTTCCATGCTTTGTTCAACAAATCTTCTTCAGAGACAGTAGAATCTGATTGGGATAACGCGTAAGGAAGTGTGTAAGTGACTGTATTTGTGTTTGTACTGGGAGGTATGAAAGTCATTGTCTGTGTGTTTGTAGTAGGAGGAGTGTAAGTGACTGTATTTGTGTTTGTACTGGGAGGTATGAAAGTCATTGTCTGTGTGTTTGTAGTAGGAGGAGTGTAAGTGACTGTATTTGTGTTTGTACTGGGAGGTATGAAAGTCATTGTCTGTGTGTTTGTAGTAGGAGGTGTGTAAGTGACTGTATTTGTGTTTGTACTGGGAGGTATGAAAGTCATTGTTTGTGTAAAGGGAGACAAATTTGGGTACTGGCGTCGACGTCTTGCTGCAGTCAGAATTGTTTGGATCTCATGTTGTACATCTAATGCGTCGTACAATGGTAGAGTTCGCAATTGAGCTGCAACATTTTGAGCAAAATAATGGAATTCGTCGTAATTAGGCGGTGCATTTATAGCAGAACTAATATTTTGTAAACGATCGAGAGCATATGTAATGGGTTCTTCTTGTAAGCTTCTTTTTCTACGTCGTGTTGATGAGTTATTAGATGAACGCGATTGTGATCGATCTTCTGTAGTTGGACTAGGAGAGGGTGATAACACATTCATCGATTGCGGCGTCAACGAGTTTGAATATGAAACAGCGTCACTTGGTTGTGAATCTTGCGATGGCTCGTCTCTGTCTTGTATCTGTAAAAAAATATATTAAGTTTATAAAATACTTATTTGTTTTTTTTACAGATTCCCGGTTCTGAAGATTGGAAACGCATTGAACATGGATTTAGAACTAAATGGAACTTTCCAGGTTGTGTCGGAGCGTTGGATGGCAAACATATAAATATATTCGCCCCTGATGATACTTCTGACTACTATAACTACAAGGGCGCTCATAGCATCATACTTCTGGCATTAGTTGATGATGACTATTGTTTTTCATACGTAAATGTTGGGACTAATGGTAGAGCTTCTGATGGAGGTGTTTATCAAAAATCTAATTTAGCACAAGCTTTGGAAAATAATTCTCTCAATTTTCCGGACCAATCAGTTATTGTGGCAGACGCTGCTTTTCCTCTAAAGTCATACCTTATGAAGCCCTATCGAACAACTCCAACGCGTAAAGAAAAAATATTTAACTACCGTTTATCGAGAGCCAGACGAATCGTTGAAAATGCGTTTGGTATTTTAGTGACACGATTTCGAGTTTTTATGGATGCCATAGATATGGCCCCCAAAAATGTCGATAGAATTACATTAGCTGCCTGCTCTTTACACAATTGGCTTCGGAAAACATCTGATATGTACATCACGCAAAGATGCGTCGACTTTGAAGATACACAACAACGTGTTGTGGTACCAGGATCATGGAGGGCACAACTACGGACTGCTTTGGAAGGCTTACCACCTACACGCTACGCTAACCACGCTTCTCGACAGGCAGGAGCGATAAGAGACACCTATGCGCAGCTCTTTGAAACTACAGAGGCGGTACCGTGGCAAGGTCATATGATTTAAATTAATAACTACATAGAAAATGCTGTACTACTTATTCTATGATATTAAATAATTGTGTGTTACTAACAGTTACGTGCATTTTTATTTAAGTATTGTAAACCAAAACTCACCAATTCCATAGAAATAGGGTCCCTGTAATCGCCAGTGTCTCCAAGGAAAGAATGCATTTCGTGAAACCAGGACATAGATGGGTTGTACACAGTAGCGGCACCAGAACCGGATCGCTTGGAATTCTCAATTTTTTTTAATTCGCTGTGGTAAACGGACCTCAAGTTCTTGATTTTTGATTTTATAATTTTCACAGTCAAAGTAGAATCGTCCATGTTGGTTAATAAATCTTGATATGCATTATTTCTTGCAATATTGTTTTTGTACTGTGGTATATGCGGATTCCATAGGCACTCGTTGTTCCGATATAAAATTACAAATTTCAACGTTTTTTCATCGCCCCAGCGAGACATTTTTGGCGAGAAATTGTGCACGCGCATCTACTGTGAACGACTGATCGCTACTAGCATGCTCAATAAGCAAACCTGTTTACACGCGCTAAAAGCACGCCCCCTTCCACCCGCGCCGCAGGTAGCATGCCCAAAAATCGCACGGCCGTCGATTTTTGAGCATACTCGTAATTAGCATGCTAATTATTAGCAATGTTTCGACACACATACCACTAAGTAGCAATTGCTCAATAGTGGCATGCTTTCGTGCTAGTAATGAGCATGTGTAACTGTAGCTTTACGGCTAACGGGTTATTGGAACCGAGCGTTTAAATAACTGTTATGCAAGTTGGGTGCTACAGGAACAGTAGTTTAGCAATTACTCTTTTACGGTTTGCAGAATTTGAAGTTACTTCCTGGATATAAGAAAACTATAAATAATAGTAGTTTAAATAATATATATTATTAACCCAAATTTATTGTAGATTCGTGATTCAAATCAAACCGTTATCGTCAACTAGATTTAGGAGATTCGATTCTGTTTGGCACATTTCGAACTTAGATCATATTGTTTTCACTTAGATCGCACATTTAAATTGCAATTAAGATTTAATCCATACTAATATCATAAAGAAAAATTATTTGGTCTATAACAAATAAACTCAAAATTTTTGGACCAATTTTGACAAATTTGGTATAGAGATAGAATAGATCTCCACAAGGCGCTCAGCAAACGCCTGAGGGAGGCAACAGGAGACCCTCGCGCGGGCAGCTTTCTTGCGCAGCGTATTGCTATTGCAATACAGCGCGGGAATGCTGCCTGCGTGATGGGAACCCTTCCTAGGGGTCAAAATTTAAACAATAATGTTTTTGGCTTGTAATTTAGAATAGTTTTTTTTTATTATTATAAAATAATTAATATTAGTTTAAATTATTTAATTAGGTATATTTATTATTAGTACTTTTCTGATTAATTATAAACAATTGTATGTAATATTTATAAACAAGTAAAGAATAGATCTTCAAGATATTGAGAAACATGATAAAAAAAGAGGTATTTAAAATATTTTTTTTTCTTAAACGTGTTTTTCGAAGTGGACAGTGAACCGGGTTTTATTATTATCCTATTTCCTATAACTTGTAAGCTAGAAAATGATGGATCCTTGAGCTATAAGCCAATAGCTGGCAATAAAGTGAGAATATTTGTTTTCATTCCCAACTAAGACAGAGACTATAATATGAAATTGGTAACACAAAACGTAATGTAACGCATTTGGGACAGTATCATAATAAAACGAAGAAATGCTTTACACTAAGAAGTTTATTTCACATGCACAACATATAATGAAGTGCTATTACCCCGGACAAGTATACAGAAAAACATAAATTTGTCCCATGGATTTATGGGATCAAAATATTACTTGCCAGTGCACATGCAACGCAGCACAACAGTGCGCTGTTTAGCTTATATTATAATATCGATATACGATATGCAATCCGCTTTGTCATGATCTATACATTGGACATTAAAAACCGACAAGCATCCAATTGTACTCTCTTCAATTTTTTCGCAAGTTTTGCGTTCACTTGTTCTTTCCGGAAAAGACAGTTTATGAAAATGTGTAATCTTCGTAATAAGTTGTTTCGATAATTTTTTTGTAATTTATCCTTAGGGTGAAATTTTCGTACCTTCTGGCGGTATGATACTAAATTGGATAATGCACCATGCGGAACTTTATTTATAACGTTGGTGTCTGATAAAGGGGAGTTTTCTTGAACAGGCTCGTGAGTAGCAGGATTAGGTGATCGAGGCGAAATGTTGCTGTTGTTTTCATGATTTTCTGTTTTACTGTGTTGTAAATCAATTTTATTACGATTCAGTGTGTCATTGCTACCTTGGTATTTTTGTAAAAGTTCCGAGTAGTCATTTCGTTCAATTGCAACAAAAATCGATTGATAATGTTGCGCGATTTCTTTCCGTAGCTTGACCGGCAATGTTTTTCCACTCAGCTGTATAACTTTTTGCTGCAGAGCGTGTAATTTTCTCAACGATTTTCGGCCGTTAGCGAGGCCTGCTTGGCCCAGAAGTACCATATTCAGTTTTTTTAGAACCATTTTTAAATTATCGGTGCTGTTAGAAAGTTTATCTGCACTTATGACTTTTTGCTTCAGCAAAAGTTTGCGTTGCTTTTGCAGATAAGTCAACCTTTTATAGAGTTCATTTGGTTCGCCCAAGTCATCATTTAGTGAATCTAAAGCTCGACCAATTACTTTCAATACCAGTTTTTTACTTTTGGGTATATGTCTTAAAGCAGTCTCGCCTGCATTTGCTTCTTTATTACTATTATGTTCATGTTCATTATTTGAAATTGATGATGTCCAGTTACGTAATTCTGTTTGGAAAGATTCTTGGTCGGCTACTTTCCCTTTTATGGTCAAAAAGGATGACAGATCAGAATTTTGAACAATAACATCATACATATTCGAAGTTTTATTCAACCACTCTTGGCCCTCTACTGTTTTGAGTTTCTCTACAATATCATTAGTGATATATATTCTGGCTAGAGTTACTACATCGCTCGTATCCGACACTTCATTGTCCTGGATCATGTGACCTTTTTTATCGCGATTGTTAGGTGAAATTGGAATAAAATCAAGCGCTTTTTCACTATTGACACTAAGATTAGCAGTGTCATTATCGTCTTTACATGTTGAAATATTACGTACTTTTCCATTCTTGTTTACCGTGCTCTCATTGTCTTGATGATTAAATTCTGATGTTTCCGAGAGCGATGTTTGTTTTTTCTTTTTAAATTCTTTTTGCGTTTCGTATAAGCACGGGGATTTCGATTGACGTTTATTTCGTGAATATTTAGAATTGGATGATGAAAATGACGTGTCTTGTGAATTATTCTTAGGTGTCTGTGTTCCCTCTTCTTGACTATTCGTATTTTCTGAATTATCGTTAGTAGGTAGATATAATGGTCGATAAGCCGAGACATATGGTGAATTGATCGGAAGGCCTGAGAACGGTATCGTTACGCGGCAAGTGTGTACTAAATGGCCACGACGGGTACACCCACTGCAATATTGTTGATTATATTTCTTAAATTGACGGTTCTCTTCCAGAGGCATGTTGATATCGATCTGAAATGAGAAATATTTTTTTATTAAGTCTATAAGATATATTTAAGTATTGATATTAAAACAAATAATACTTGTTCAAATTTGGGTTTTTGAACTTAATATATTTTTACTCGATTGAAAAACTGAATGATACATAGATGGAATAGAAGCACAGACGTCAATTACCGTTGCATCATCATTACCCAAAACTGAAAGAAATCCCAAATTTTTACAATTAAAACTATCGAAGAATAATAAAATAAAATAATGCCTTACCGTATTATGGTAGCGGCGCCACAGATCGGGACAGTGCGAGGCGGGGTGACCGAGCTGACCGCACTCCGCGCAAGTGATCCGATGCCACGAGGAGCAGTTGCGACACATCGAGGAATACATCTGATTTGGTGATCCACACTGGAATCAAAATATAGTAAAGTAATCGATGAATATCTTTGACGTTTTATATGCGAAAGTAAGTTTTTTGATACCTTTTCACAGTAAAAACATTGACCCAATCCTAACGAAATTTTGTATTCATACATATAGTGTAGAAAAGGACATACTAGTAATTAGAATAGAATTATACTACATTATTACTTACATTGACACAAATTTTAGCAGGGCATCGCGGCTCATAGTGTCCCGTGGAGCCGCACATGTAACACACCGCAGGCTTAAATCTGCAGGTGTCGTCTCTATGGCCAGGACGGTCGCAATAGTGACAACTGAAATAAAAATAACGTTATTTATCCGTTTTTTTATTACACGGTTACGAACAACACTACGCTTAAATATAGTTGATGAAATATTTCGCGGTAATTTTAAATAAGATACGTACCTTAGATAATCGAAAAAAATAATCAGTCTGTCGCTTTTTTCATTGTGGTAATTAGTTATGATTATTTCCACTTCATTAAAAAAAAAATATGACAGATTTTGAACCCCCTTTGATGAATAGTTGATAATTATTATGATCAAAAGGGACAGATGATAAGTCCTAAGTGTTCATTTAAGCCTTGTATTGAGTATAGACTCCCTGATTATGGGGCATAATAAATGTTTTTATCTACAAAAGGTACAGATTAAAACTTACGTTTGTCTTCTTTTGGTTAGGCCCGGCGTCCTGTCTTTAGGGTCGATAACCCACAAATTTTTATCCCCTGAAATTTTTTAATTATAATTAGGCACATGATTATAAAATTAATGACTGAAATACTAATAAATGTAAAATGTTACGAAAAAGGCAAATTAAGCTTATTATTATCTTTATTCTACTGTTAATCATTCCTTGATTTAATTAAAACATTACTTTCATTTTTATAAACCAACTTCTTACATAACATCAGCAATGTTATTATCATTATGTTGAAATATAAATAAATATAGAAGTTTCATAAATCCTGTCGACAGAACTTGCATAAAGGTTTTGCACTATGCAAAAAGAATTATTTTATGACTTATTATCTTATATGAATTCTTAATATGGGAAAGCATGGTAATAAATGGGCATGGTATGAAACACATAGAAATAATCGAGTCTTCAATAAAATATATGTTGTCTAGCTTTAGAATATTCAACTTACGTGACATGTATTTCTGTATCTCCCTGTGGTTGAAATCTTCCCCGCCCCAGCTCTCATTGTAGAACTTTTCCATTTCTGCACGGAGAGTTGTCAGCGAGTACTTACGCCGCTTGCACACCTTCTCGTTACCCTTCAGATTGTCGAAATCAAGATTGTCATACAAAATTGGGGGTATTTTCGTGGAGCCTAACTTTGCCAAGTCTGGATTTGGGGACTCGGTAGGCTCATCTTCATAATCGTTTGATTCAACAAAGCCTGTGACATTCGCCATCACTATACTCTCACTAATGGCTGTCTCGTCCAATGTGACATATTCATCAGTCAAATCAACCACAGAATCAGTTGTAGTATTCAAACTCTTGTTGTTAACCGATTTTGTTGTGTTCGGAGTGCTTGTCGTTAGTGTAGTTTCTTTGAATATGCAGCTGTTATTGATGTTCCTTCTTGCCGGTACATTTTCTTTTACAATTTCAGACTGATTTGAGTCAGAATCGTACACGTCTGCACTCGGCAGGCTTTTTTCTGTTACGATGTATGAATTTTCAGTTGTTTTTGTCAAAACTGAGTGCTCACTGTCCGAATCAAACACATCTGCAATGGTGACAATTTTGCCTGATACTATTGATTTAGATTTTTGTTTCTTTTGCTTTACTTTACTTTTCGGTGTAGCAAAGCACTCATTGGGACTCGTGTTTGTTACTGCCACAGGTGTCGATGCAGTTATTTCTTTACCTTTCTTCTTCTTTCTTTTTTTTGATGGTGTTGTTTGTTCCAGCAAATCAGAACCATGGAGGCTGAAATCAAAAGTATGGTTGTCTGCGTGGCGAGATGAAATATTCAAAGCAATGCAGTCTCCACGGATAAAATCATCAGACACTGAGGAAACTACAGACGGGACAGGGCTTGTTGATTCTCTATCAACATTTGCTTTAGGTCCTTCCTCCTTTTGATCTTGAGCTGGTGAAGCAGATTTTGTGACAATACATACATCATCATCATCTGAACTTTCAATGGTTATAGTGGGTTTAGGTGGCAATGCTACTTCAATAACTTCATCCTCATCACTTGATTCAAGTTCAACTGACTTGATGGGCTCCTCATTATCCAAGATTTCAATGGTCTTCTGAATAATCCTTGGTTGTGGCTGAAATATTGACTGATCTGTTGTTGGTGATACACTTTTTTCCTCTTTTGGTTGTTGTGGAATAGAATTATTTACTGTCTTGTTGGTTGGAGGTTCTTTTGGTACATTATTTTTTTGGTACTGCGTCGATGTTGGCGGCGTGGTGTAATCGCCACTCGTGCGCCAATAACGACGTATGGTGCTTCGCTGGGCATTCTCTACGATATTAATGGTCTCACTTTCTTCAGTTGCCTTTACGTTAGCCTGTGTCTCGTCCACATAATGCAGCATGGCATAGAGCCGTTCCTCCAACTCATTTTCGTTAAGCTCCTGAAAAATCGTAAGGTTTCAAAACAACACGCAATGGTAAGGGTTATTGTGACACGATATGAACTGTTTCACAAACTCACCTCGTCCATGTTTCCCCAGCGAATTAAAACTAAACAAAACACTACACGAAACTAACATAATCGTATTTGTTATTTGGAATCAAACTGCTGACAGCATTACGAGTAAATAAAAAGGGATTTTTGTGATATTTTTACGAACACGTCCAACACTCCATCGCGAAATCAAAGTGACAGTGACAGCTGTAAAGAGTGTTGCAGTAATTTAATCCAAAATACTGCCTTAATATCTTACCAATTTCTACTCAATCTCAGAGTACTGTACATACTGTCTATTATTACGGTTATTTTTTTATAAAATATATATTTAAATAATGGTTAGTCAAATGTAACGGAGATATTTGCAAAGAACTACATACCGAATCAAAATCATCTACTAATGAGTAGGTCTATTTCTTACTGGCAACACAGCCTGATTTTCTTCTTTGTTCTTCTTGGGCCATGCATTTATTATTAAACAGCTTTCACTATTTTAACCACCTGAACAAAAGAGGTGTGCACTACCGACTCGACGAGGGGAAGAAACCTTATGGGGAAATCCATACCAAACTTTGAATATTCCGTGTTCTGAAGTAAAGAAATAAGTAGGTAGGTTGTCTATTATTATTTTTTTCTTGGATAGTTAACCAGGTTATACCTACCTACTTACTTATCAATAATTAATTTTGCGTAACCTTATTTGTATTATTTACTAGCGCAACTCCTCCCGCGTGTAGTATACTTATGTCCGTCTACTCCAAGCTATAACTATTCATTGCTTATGCAAAATTTCAAGGAGATTGGTTCACTGGTTTTGATATAAAAAGACAGACAAACAACTACAAAAAGTAGCTGGCACAGTACAAACACACTTTCCTTAGATCATTGATACTTTCACATTTTATGTATTTCTTTTACCAGTATAATTAAATACCTTTTGGTACGGGACAAATCACATAGAATGAGCTAGCCCAGAGCAAGTTCGTGCCTCGTGTAAAGGGAATATTTACTAGGTACGTGAATGAGGAGTGAAATAAAACAAAAATCAACTTTTAAACACATTTATTCAAAGCTATAATAATAAATATTTTTAATTAAGATGTCGTAAATGTCGAAAGCGGACCCAGCGGAGTTAACATATTGACATTGACAAGGCAATGTCTCATATTTTTTTAGTTAATTAGGATTTATTCAGAGATGGAGAAAAAGGGAAAAATAATAACGTTAATACACAAGTACAATATACCTAACGGTGGACGAAAAATTAAATTTTAATAGCACGTTACAAATTACAATGGGTGGTTATCACTATTATCACTAGGTACATATAACTATAAGTCCCCCTATTTTCATCTGTCTGTACGTAGGTATGCGATAAGCTCGTCAAGTTATGTTGGAAGGAGGGTTTTCTGAAAAATTTTATACTCGTATCTATAAATGGTATCCGTTCGAAGACGCGGCGGGGCGCTCGGATCAGATGAATTCAGCGATTTCTGCCAAGCAACCAGTGGATTGAAGGGCAATTACCAACCTACAGTAAAGTATTCTTGTGGCGTGTGTTTCCACTTCCCTTTTTAGAATAGGACTACACCTTTATTTCCCAAGGATGTCGTAAAAGGCGAACAGGTTTTACCGTGATCCAATTAGTTTCAACGGAGGACGGGACAGGGAGTCGATGAGATGTTGTGTTTTATAAGAAAGTTTTGTGATATGAAGTTTCTGTATACAGAAATATTTGTTTTATTAGTTCAACACGTACTTAAATGTAGTAGCGTGTGGAATGCAGCTAAGTTTGTTTAAATATAGAGTACATCGGTCTCATCTTTCAAGTAACAATTTTCCACCATCTGCTCAGATATTCTCCCACTTTATGAGTCACATTCCTGAAACAAACGGGCAAATGAGTTGATAAATACCTACTTACAAAAAAGAAAGCTTGGTTTATGTGGCGGCGCATCTATATAATTTTATATCTTTTTAGGTACCTACTAACAAATTAAATAAGTTAATAATAAGTAATAAGTTATCTATCTCTTAATGCATGTGTTGTTGTAGTCTAATGCTTATTTTCCAACTTATTTAATTTGTTAGTACCTACATAACTTAATATGTCAAATTGTGTGTTCTTCCTTAAGTACTAAGTTACTTCAAAACGATGAATAGTTTATGCTTATTGTGTCATCCATGGCCCATAACGCCATAGAGATAGATAATATCTTTGCTAGATCGTAAATGGTTTTCTCTCACCTCTTGGTGTGTCAAACCATCAAACATAAACCATAATAATTTTCGTGTTAAGGTAAGGTAGGTCAGTGTGTGATATTTAACGCATAACACACTTTAAACAACCTTGTGGTTTCGTCGCTGGCGCAAGGTACAAGCGGCGCGGAAACGGTGTTCCATATTTCGAGATTCAGTTGCATGATGACGCCATCACAAACTGTTTTATTGTATGTCCGTTACAAACTATTTTATTCTATCTCTCTTGACAATGACATTGACACTCATAGATAGTTAATCATATGACACAAACGGAGAACTGACTATGTGACGACGATCCAATGCAAAGGTTGCGGTCAGTCCAGAGTCGCCGCGTGACTACTTGTCTTATCCAATTTAGGATTGTCAAGTCGAAGAAGCATGACGATGGTGAATGACGACGAAAGATGTAGCTGAGATTAATTAACGCTAGTAATATAACGAATATTGTATACATACATACATATGGTCACGTCTATATATCCCTTGCGGGGTAGACAGAGCCAACAGTCTTGAAAAGACTGAATGGCCACGTTCAGCTATTTGGCTTAACGATAGAATTGAGATTCAACTAGTGACAGGTTGCTAGCCCATCGCCTAAGAAAGAAACCCAAGTTTGTAAGCCGAATATTGTATGTATGCGGATATTAAATAGGTAAAAAAGGGAAAGTCAGTACTCTACCGTAGTGAGAACCTCGCAGAACGATCGTCGGTGTTAGGCACGAGTGCGGTGACTACACGCATTGCTGTGTCGGTACTTCCTCCGCTACGTTCCACCCAAATTGGCTCGCAATGTGAACTGAACAATACAAACATTTAGAATGTATATGACATAATGGAAAAAAAGGGAAGATAAATCTACGTAAATTGATCCCAGGTCCGAAGCACTGGCGCAAGGTGCAACTGGGAACATGGAAAGATGGAAGTAAATTTGATGAAATAAATTGACAAGTTGTACGAGTAAAACTGTTATACGCGCCGTGTGTGTATTTAAAACCATTTCATTTTCATTTATTGCACATTTCGGAGGCGGTCAGAGTGGCATTTTAACTAATTTGCTATGTAAGGATGCCGCTAAAATCTTTGACTACTTTTACATCTTACTTAACTTTTTGTGACCTTTTAGCAATCAAGCTGGCTCTGTCTAGCTAGGCATTATTATTGCCTTTGCCACAAACCTTAAATATCGCTTCTAAATGTACATTTTGTGACCTTTTGGCAACATGCTGCAAGCTGGCCTGTATGACAGCGTCGAACGCCGCGCCGGCCACACTGAACGCGTTGTTGCCCGCCTCCGCGCCCGCGCACGCCCATGCTATGCACCCGCCCGGCCGCACTAGCACTGAGGTCGTTTCTAGTACCTAAAATATTAAAAAAATAATTATGAAATAACATGATATACGTTATTTTACTCAGTATCAGAATGTAGTGGAGCACAAAGAGGATTTATCGAATCGCGCGTAGGTAGTTGCCGGCAAAACCTAGGATAGTATTATCATAATGATTGTGAGAATTTTTACTTTACGTGCAATAGGTTTGTCAAGTTATCCTGATTGCTCAAGAACATCTCAAGAATAGGAAATACATATTGTCTTTTTTCATAATTTACTTGGCATGTCACGTACCCACTCTATGTTACATACTAAAACTGATTAAAGATAAAAAATTTAATGATCCACCGAAGTTTATGTCACAATCGTGATCTCTCCTCGTGATTGGGGCGTACCTTGTATCATAATTGATATATCAAAGAATTTTACGCGATTGGTTTCAATTGATTTGGATCTATGGTTGCTGAAGACTTGAACATTTTTAGGGAGGGAAATGTTGGAAAGCGGAGCCCGGGACTCAAAGTACCTATAGCAGTTGCCGGCGCAAATGGGAACACTAAAAGATGAGATAAATAGAGTTTTGATACAACGCCTGTCTGTCTGTAGATTCAAGAGATATCTCATCACTGACGAACGAAACGTACGAACAAATCAAGGATGTTCGGGTAAAAGGTCAGGTCACGAATACAGAAAACTAACGAGAATAACAAAACATAACATATAATCGCGTTTATATACCTTGCGGGGTAAACAGAGCCAACAGTCATCAAAAGACTGAAAGGCCACGTCCAGCTGCTTGACTTTATGATAGAATTGAGATTGTGAGATGATTGAGGAGATTGTGACAGGTTGCTAGCCCATCGCCTAAAAGAGGAATCCCGAGTATATAAGCCTATTCCTTAGTCACCTTTTACGTCATCAGTGGGAAAGAGATGGAGAGGTCCTATTCTTTTTTCTATTGACGCTGGGAGCCACACGGCATGATTTTACATGAAAAAAGGTATTCAAGGATGAAGCAAAAGAATTATGCATGGATAGATGTAGTCTCGGCCTCCTCCGAGAAAGAGGTGTGATGTATTATGTCTCCTACCTTCAAATTACTATACACATCTTGGGACACAAACTCCGACATGCCGCTAAGGCAATCCGTGCTGGGTTCCGCCCCCACCACCACCAGGGCATCCACCCTGCTGCAGGTACCACTCCTGACTCCCTCCAACAGGTCTTCTGTGACCGTGCTCACTGAACAGCCTCGACCTTCCAACTGGGACCTTATTTGCTGACCGAGGGGGTTGCTTGTGTTTGTTATCTGAAAAAGATGATTGAGATCAGTATCTTAGTTTATAAGACCTGGGCGCTTATTCACAAACGTTGCCATGTAGTAGAAGGAATGGAAAGATTATAGAGTATAGTTATTAACGTAAGTGAATACCTAAGGGACTAGGTTTGACACCTATCAGTCATGTTAGAGATCTTCAGACCAATTATTTATGAGGAGTGCTCTTTTATTTGTCAGGTATGGTATAAAACCTACCTAAATTCAATTATCGATTCTTGGTCACAGGTGGACCTTAGAATTTTCCTAGGAAAATCGCAAACTTCGCAAAAGCGCTAGAGAGTATGATAGTCTCTTTTTTGTCTAAGAATCTGTTCATGCACTTTGAACACAGATCACCCTCTGATTGGGGGGTTAACTGTGACTTTGAGGTAATGATGATGAGTGCGGGAAATTATTTAAAACAAAAGCAAGTAAAACTTCACTTTTCCTTTACTAATATCGAACTGCATTATCAAGCAATTTTCTTTAGAATAATTACGTTATGTACTTTGTTTAGTATTAAGTTCTTACATAAAAGTACTTATTTGTTCTTAAACTCGTCTGGCGATCGTCACTTTTTTATTTGCTTTCTATTTGATAATATCTTTTTTGTTTTTTACAAAATATAAAATGGTTGCTTATTTTCTAGACAGAATCTTTGTAACAAAAAATTCATAGACTAAACAATTTCAAAGAAACAAGTTGATTTACTTACGTAATTTCGAAAATATACATATGAATCCCTTGACCTACTTTTATTGACCATGTAAACAGTATCAAAATACACAACAGACAGGTTCCTAAAACCTTTAAAATGAAGGTTACTAAACCTTTTACTTTATCAGAGAGCTCACCAAAACGGTTTTAATCGGCCTCCTGTGACCTCTTTTTTCTCTGACCACTTTCTTGCGAGCGGTGTAGGCCAGGAGAGCTGATGTGGCTAGTAGGATTGACCCTCCTTCCAAGGTTGCCAGCAGACGCCAGGCTAGAGATGCACCACCCTCTACTGCTGTTGACATGGTGACCTGATGAACAAATTAGTTTTTTTAAGTGAATTTTAGATTCCGTATTTATGAAATAAAAAAAAAGCGGTTTACGAAAAAACTCCAGCGCTCGATTTTTAAACAGAGTTCTTTACTGTTTATAAACATCTGTAATGATTTAGGTAGTCTTTTTTTTATTTTGATGTATCTATACTTATATTATAAAGCTGAAGAGTTTGTTTGTTTGAACGCACTTATCTCAGGGAGTACTGGTTCGAATTGAAAAAATATTTTTGTGTTAAATAGACCATTTATATAGGAAGGCTTTAGGCTATATATCATCACGCTGCAACTATTAGGAGCGAAGAAATAATGAAGAGGGCTTCAATGATGCCCAAAATAACTATTCCACGCGGACGAAATCGCGGGAACAGCTAATGTCTATCATAAAGTTCACAACCTTGGGAAGTCTACGTCACAACTTTCGATTGCGAATTATGAATGGGCTAAGAGTGGCCAAGAGCGATCTTTATCAAGGTCCCAGCCACGGGATCAATCACCCGGCTACTCAATACAAACAGTTTTTAAGTGGCCATGTGTACCTGCATTCGTAGACAATGTGAATTTGCGAACAGTAAACATACATACATACCTACATAAAATCACGTCTATATCCCTTGCGGGGTAGACAGAGCCAACAGTCTTGAGAAGATGAATAATTTTCCCTAGTTTTTTTTCATATATTCCATTATTTCTTCGCTCCTTATAGTTTCAGCGTGATGTTATTTAGCCTAAAGCCTTCCTCGATAAATAGTATATCCAACGCAAAAAGATTTTTTTTATTAATTCGAACCAGTAGTTCTTGAGATTAGCGAGTTCAAACAAACAAACAAACTCTTCAGCTTTATAATATTAGTATAGATGGTAAGGGCCTATTTGATAAAGTGGCTTGCACCAAATAACGAAACTGAAACAATTTTTAATCTGTTGATACTTAGGTATTTTACCGCTTAAGTCATACACATTCTGCTTAGTGGTAGAAGGCGACGAAGGAAGTTAGAGAACGGTATTATACATATCTAAGAGAAAGAGACGGAGTGATCCTAAAGTTCTTACAATGAACTACTTACTTATTTTGAAACAAATTCACAATAGTCATTCATCTTAAGCTTCGTAATATACCTAATTCTGCTAGTTACGTAATATAAAATTAGTTATAGCTCTAGGTATCATTAGGCTATGAAAATGTACTCATCATACTCATTGAAGCTTCTATTATTTACGCAGACAAAGATCAAACAAGATACCACATGTTTACCTGTCGAGTCGCAAAATTTGCTTGCTGTAAAGTTCTTCTTTTTATTATATTATTGATTATCATAATCATTTACTCCATGAATATGGTTACAATGTAGGTCTTAAGTATTTAGGTACAGTTTCTGTGAACACATATTCTACCTCTTAAGCGTCGGAATTTATTATTTAAATATATTTTAAATAAGCATATAAAGGCTCTGTTTAATTATGATCATTAATATTAATTCTTCCATTGACGAAGAAAAAAAGGTAGACGAAGAGCAAGAAAAAAATTAAGCATCGTAATGGCGGCATTGTTGCGTTGCTGAGAGTGTGTGCGTGAGGCATGTATATGTACAGTGGTCCGGCACACTATTGGTGCTTCATTTTGTCGTATGGTTGAACTCCGTCCGCCTTTTTTTTCTACGTCTATGAATTCTTTTATATGATAATTGACCAAAAACTCAAAATTCAAAAGAATTAAACTTCAAAACATAAGTTACACGATTTGGCGTGTGAAGAACATACATTCGCAGGGTCTATCTGCATCTATGTCAATGATTATTATTTATGATTCAGGATTTACGACAAGCTCCTCAAAGAAGGTAATTTACATTGAGTGACGCGTGTAATTATTTAACGTTAATGGCCTGCTACCATTTGTATGCAACCTTTGTCGCCTATTTATTCAACGTGATGATCATTTCAGCATTATATAAATTAAATAATCATAAAAAGTAACAATATCTTACGAACTTGCAATCTTCTTGTAGTGTAGTACATTTTAATACAATTATCTACATAAATTAAAATATTCGTATCATTTATTGAAACAAAGAATAAATTCGCACGGGCAATTTATTTGCGCAGCGTATTACTATTGCAATAAGTACCTACAGCGCAGGAAAGCTGCCTGCGTGATGGGAACTCGGCAAAAGGCTCCAATTTTTTTTTTTATTTATCTTTATCTTTATTAGGTAAGTATATGTAGTTTAAATAATTCTTTAATATATTATTATACCTACTTACCATGAACGCAATATGTTCGTACTTATTGTTGACTCCACGAGTGTACAATAAAAAGCAAAAATAAAAATTGCAATCTAAAAGAATTCCCTTGCAGCCAAAGTTTTTGTTAATATTTATTTCTTCGACATTGTCCTAATTTTGCGTAAGAGTCACGTTTCGTTGCCTTAAAAAGACATCAACGAGTCGAACTTAAACGACGTGTCACTAATAAACAAAAGAATATATTTTTAATGCGTTGTTGCTGTAGCCGTAAGTTTTATTTTTAGAAAAATAAATATTCACAACTTTTTTTATTTCTGAAAATCAAAACCTTTTGCTTGTAAGTTTTGCTGTAGTAATTTTAGTTATACGGTAGTAAAAAAGGTTTGACACATGAGCTAAACTGTAAACAATTTTGAAATAAAGCTTACTTAGTAAGTAAGCTTTATTTTAGAATAAATTTAGTTTATGTACTTGACAATGATTCCGTGACATAGCCCACAAGAAGGTTATTATTTTCCCAAACAATGTTATCTCAATCTGTTTTAGCGAGGTAAAGGCATATTTACTAACATAACCTGCCTTTAAACTGCCTGCTAAGCGCAAGATTTACTGAGATCGAGATAAGAACAGGAAAATAAGGCTTTTCCTTACAATTATTCATAGGTATCTATTGTCACATCCTTACTCTAAACGTGGTAGACAAAACTTCGGTTTCGATCACACATAGTTCATGTTCCATTTTACATACTTACATGCATACACATAATCATATTGTCTATATCCCTAGAGGGGTGGACAGAGACAACAGTCTTGAAAAGACTGATGGGCCACATTCAGCTGTTTGGCTTAATGATAGAATTGAGATTCAAGTAGTGACAGGTTGCTAGCCCATCGCCTAAAAGACGGATCCCAAGTTTATAATCCTATCCCTTAGTCGCCGTTTACGACATCCAATAATTTAAAATAAAACGTTTAACTGGTAACGTGTAAACATTTGAGGATTTAAAAATATGTTTTTTTAATCATAATCAATATATCCTTGTAAAATTTTACCAAAGGTGAGGTTTTAGCTCAACGACAAGATGCCATTAGTTAAGTATTCATTGAATTAGTTTTGCAACTGCACTCATCCTTGAGAAGCGGGCTAAGTTATCTGCACCTTTATAACATTGAACAGCTGACATTCTGATATTATTGAACTCTAAGATTCGAAACCCTAGCTTTTCTTGATATGAAACCACGTTACCGCCTTTATTTGACAGGCTTAAAATTTATAGACCTGGCAAAAATAGGCAGAACAATATACAGATAATAATCGACACGATATACACTAAGTAGATTTTAAGTAGCCACGAAATAAGTGAACTTTAAAATTGACGTCCGATGAAAATTCTGCAGTGTAGTGTGTTCCGCTGCTTCTTCTACACATGCGCTTTGGAAGCGGCAGTAGTTATAATTAGATTTAAGTGATGTGACGTCAATAAGTGATGCCTTGTATCCAATTTTGAAAATAAATCTATTCTATTCTATTCTTAACTGAAGCAATGGAGGCGGAGGGTGCAACTGGGAATACACAAACATGAGAGATAGTAGTTGTTAAAGTGGGCTACGTCTGTATCAGGAACTTTTTTAAAATTATGTTTCCTCCAGCAAGACCGTGGGTGAAAAGACTCTGTGGTTAACCTCAAAAGTAAAGCGAGAGGGAAGGTATGACATGCACTTTCTTGGACAACGTTCGTGAAAAAGAGAACAGGAAGCACGAACAGTTACAAACTTAGTATATAAGGAACACATCATCTATACTTATATTGTAAAGCTGAAGAGTTTGTTTGTTTGAACGCGCAAATCTCAGGAACTACTGGTTCGAATTACAAAATTATATTATTTTGTGTTGAATATACCATTTATAGACGAAGACCTTAGGCTATATAACATCACGTTGCACCTATTAGGAGCAAAGAAATAATGGAAAATGTGAAAAAACGGGAAAAATTATTCATCCTTGAGGGCTTCAATGATGCCCACGCGGACGAAGTCGCGGGCACAGCTAGTGTTAATTATACTGATATCTAATATCTACTGGTAAAATCCGTAGTACAAAGTGCATACAAATTAATTACACATAGGTAAGCCTTTGTACCTAACGCAGGAAATGTTTCCTCAATACAATAATAAGCAGTTGCCACGCTAATTACAACATCGTCAAGGAAAATAAGAAAAAAAGACAATACAATAGGGAACAAATTACCATCGGAGAGCTAGCATTGTTCACTGTCGTTGTGTGCAGTCCCAATAGGTATTGCTGCGTGTCTTATATCGGATTATTACTTCGATTTGACAGTAGAGTAAATGTTGGTTAACAGTTTTGCAATATAAACGTAAACTTGAAAAATGTGCGCTTGTTTATAATTTTGTATTGTAACAGTAGGAAATGTCGTGTAGTATTGGGAATTTGGGTATTGGGAATATGTTCTATAAGTATTTTCTATCTATATATCTATGAGGTGAACCTCTGCAGGTGAACTAAATACAAAGGAATTTACAACATTAATGAATAAGTAAGTAGACTTAATAAGTAACTGGCAAGTAGTGTTTTGGAAATACCTACCCAAAGGCTTTGAAGTAAATAGCTGAATTTGAAATCAGGACGTCACGTAACCTACCACTAACGGCACGAGCAATATAGGTACATATTGTTCGTATTTCTGCTTATAAGTATACGATATTTTAATATATTTCAGTGCGAGAAACTGACCCTTAAAAGGTTTGTAGCAGTTTAATCTATAGAGAGTAATATAACTAATACTAACTAATATTATAAAGCTGAAGAGTTTGTTTGTTTGAACGCGCTAATTTCAGGGACTACTGAAAATTATTTTTGTGTTGAATAGACCATTTACCGAGGAAGGCTTTAAGCTATATAACATCACGCTGTAACTATAAGGAGCGAAGAAATGATGGAAAATGTAAACAAAACGGGGGAAATTATTCATCCTTGAGGGCTTCAATGATGCCCAAAATAACTATTCCACACGGACAAAGTCGCGGGCACAGCTAGTTTTTGTATACAGCAACTGACATTTAAATCAGGTAATGGAGAACTAATTAGAGAAGAAAAAATAAAACAATTTATTTAAAACGGCAAACGATCATTGAGAAATTGTAATATAGAGAGGAATGTTAGATTTCCTTGACCTACATCCATTGCAATTTTTAAATTAATATTCGACCTGTAATCATCCATTAAGCCGTATGTGAGTTTTTTCGGCAAGGTTAGTTAATCTTCGTGACATCGATTTCATTTCTAATCTGTGATTGCGCTTATGTAAGGGTGAGTTCACACCGAGATGAGTCTCGACCGACCGCTACATAAAGGTTGACTTTTAGGCTTACTTGTAAGTAACTTATTAGTTAGGAATTAGAATCAGTAGTTTAACTCAGACAAGAAACATTTTCCTAATTAGATTTATGAAGCCATGATCCCTTTCACTAAACATTTAATTGTAGCGTTTCTACTACGCTATTACGAAAGATACTACTATATTACAACAAAATGCCCAATTCGAGACATTACGCCATTTTGTTTTATACCCTTTAGATTTTGTAAGACACGCCTAATAACGACTTCGCAACAATTAAGAACGGTTTTGAGATAATTTGATCAAATAAGGGTCAATGTAATTATAAATGATTCGGGTTCATTAAACGAAATAAGAAAATTACACGAAGAAGTTTAATATTTGAGTTACAGAAGTATCCGGCTCGAAGGACCAAAAGATGTAAAGCGCGGCACTTTACACGTGTTTGGTATTCTAGATTATAATAATATGCAAACGTTTTGGAGTTCAAACGGGAGTCGTTGCGTGGAAAAATCCTTCTTATCCAGTCCAGGATTGATGTCTTAACGTTCCCCCTTGGCTCGGATTGATGTCTAATGTTATAACCAAGCTCATTTCCAGAGAGGTGAGGGTGTATTGTACAAGAAGTGTATAAATGATTAGCTTTCTTAGTAAGTACTTCATTATCCAAGGTAAATTGTGGTGAAATATGTTAACATAGTTTGTTTAGCCGCACTTAGATTAAAAAAAACAGAATGTCCGCACATTGATTTAAAAAAAAAAACAGCGTGTCTTTTTATGTAACTAATAACCAACTCTTTTAATGACTAGTGATTATAGTACTGATTCACTGCATTATGGAAGCGGCCAGAGTTAGCAGATAGTAATTTTATAACCTTCGCAAGTAACAATGGAAATGATAAGGCTGTTTCATGATGCGACTAAAGTATTATTTTGATTACCATGTCATTTGTTTTCCGCTCTATCATTTGTTTTTGGACTAGTGAGGATTGATACCACAGACAGTACGTTGCCTGTCACAAATTAAAATTTTTATATACATTACAGCAGGCTACATATAAAAGTTACCGACCTCTATCCGACTATGGTAGAAAAGTGGTGTCCTTTTTTGTCTGACTCACTTTCCAATGATAGAAAGGCAAATAGGATGTATATTATTGTTTTTTTTTATATAATAATTTGAGTGCGTTTGACCTCAATCAGCCTGGTGTAAGCAAGATAAGGCCTAAGGTTGTGCACGCAACGCAAATAATGCCTATACAAGAGTGACTTGTCCTAAGTTGTATGTATCGAGGAAGAGAAATGCGGGGAGGGAATTCCAAATCACAGCGGTTCGCATGATAATAGATTTGGCGAAAGGTGCGAAGGTTGGGGATATCGACAATGTACGGGTGGAATCCCTGTCACGCCGACCTTACCCCTCTTGGAATGTATTTATTGATGAACCTAGGGCGTCCAGTGCGCCTATGAACTTGGATCGGGATGAAGTCAGGATGCCAATTATGTGGCGTCATAAAAAAATTCAATTACATTCACATCTTATGCACGAATATATCACATATTGAGCCTCTTTGGAATAGACAGAGCCAACAATCTAGAAAAGACATTTAATCATTAAAAAATTACAAGATTTAAATTCGACAACCGAACTTTACCTACTTACCAAAACGCTCATAAACATACTTGAATGCAAAAGTTGCTCGCCTCCAAATAAAGTACAACTTGGTTAGTAAAATCTGGAGGAGGTCGCAGCTCTTAGTAAATGCATAATATAATATTTATTCAATGCATATATAAATGTTTCGGATTGGATTAATTCCCGTCCGGTTTTGGCTCGAGTGGCCATTCCTTAGTCTTGAAATAAGGAAGCCACAGATGTGTAACTTACACAGGCGGACCACGGGCCCCGAATGCAGAGCAGGGTGCAACAGGGAACACGCAAAGATGAGAAAAAGTATGAATGATGATGATGAGGTATTATCAAATGACAAGATTACGCTAGTCTTAAGAAGATTTACGATGACAATATTTTCAGGCAACTTAGTTAAACGCACTCAGCATTTAGCTTAGTTGCCTGAAATTATATGCAGGCTGGTGATGATTATGACCGCCTGAATTAGCTAATTAAGTTATCCTCGTAACATTAATTTGATAAAAAATCTAATGTACTTAAGGGTAATGAGATAGTATATCCCGTGTTTTATGAATTAATGATAAAAAGTAACTAAAAGTGGCTACGATATTAATTAAGTCCATAAAAACAGACAACAGAAAACCACGTGAACCTTTCATTTAGTATTAAACGTCTAAAGTTCTGTACTCCCATTATTTTATTTCCGGAGCCTTGCAAAGAGAGAGTTGGACCCGCACTTGTGCCTAATAAGGTCAATGCTAGCCGGTTTAAGGTGGCTGAGGGTCTACCAGGGTCGAGAACGGACTGGAGTGATTGGGAACGTCCTTGGTTTTGATGTAATCGTACGTGGATTTACCTACGACATGTGACGTCGTGCGGATTGTCTGTGCAACGCCCCTCTTTACAGCCCGGGAGCCCTGTGAATGCGCGCGCGCACCCCGGTGTTACACCTTTGGACTACTACAGCGTTCACTAAGTTAAGTAGCTCGCTATCCTCTGGCTACTTGCTGGATCTCGTGTCTATAGCTAAACCCACGACGTTTTTAAATTCGTAAAATAGTCCCTATAAAAGTTCATGTGGTTATTCTATGGATCTTTAAATTATCTCTGATCTCTCTTACTTGCGACGTTTTACCTAAAACGACATAGTAGCGCCCAACGTGGGTAAAAGTGGTAGTCAATGCTGATGGCGAATTCCGTACCATTTTTGAAAATACTAGGTAGAGTACAGCCGCATGAGACGACAATTCCCGCCAATTTCAGTTACCGCGGGAATTTCGGGAAATCCTCTCATAAGTTAAATAATCCACATAATGAACCTATAGGTAGGCCCAATTTCAAATCTCTAGACTCAGAGGTTTATCTGTGATTTGTCTGTAAGTCAATCATTAACATACATACATATAGTCACGTCTATAGCCCTTGCGGGGTAGACAGAGCCAACAGTCTTCAAAAGACTAAAAGTTTACGTTCAGCTGTACGAATTCCAAGTTTATAAGCCTATCCCTTTGTCGCCTTTTGCGACATCCATGGGAAAGAGATGGAGTGATTCTATTTTTTTTTTATTTGTGGTTCTCGATCACACTTCTTAACCCTAATAGTAAAGTAACGAGATTGATGCGCTCACCTTGGTTTTAATTGTCAATGCACGTAAACGCTTTTGGAATTATTTTTACACGGCATATTGCCTATTCCGTCGGAATACTGAAGTCTATAGGTATTTATAAAACTTAAGGTACTTAGGTATTAGTATACGCCGAGATTTTGAGTGTCTCTGCTTGCATTACAGTATTTATAAATAAGTTTTCAGACTCGAAAATGTAACAAAATTAAACATACATACATACATACATACATAAAATCACGCCTCTTTCCCGGAGGGGTAGGCAGAGACTACCTCTTTCCACTTGCCACGATCTCTGCATACTTCTTTCGCTTCGTCCACATTCATAACTCTCTTCATACAAGCTCGGCGGTTTCGGGTACTTTTGACCTGACCCTTTACCAGGACGTCCTTAATTTGATCAAGATACGTTCGTCTAGGTCTTCCCACTCCGACCTTTCCCTCCACACTCTCCTTGTATATCTGCTAACAAACAACAAAATTAAAAATGTCCAATATTTTACTAACATATGTATAATCACGTACCTATCCATTATTTCCTCTGTATATAGAGGGAACAGACTGATAGGCCTCGTTCAACTTTTTGGCTTGATGATAGAATTGAGATTCAAATATTGACAGGTTGCTAGCTCATCGCCAAAAAGAAGAATCCCAAGTTTATCCAAGAACATCCATGGGAAAGAGGAGGAGTGGTCCAATTCTTTTTTTCTTAACATCATTTATGTTAATGAAGTGAAAGAAGTATGCAGGAGTCATGGCGAGTGGAAAGATGTTGCCTCTGCCTACCGGGACATAGGCGCGATTTTATATGTATAGGTATGTCTTAGGTATATATAAAATTCTCGTATCACAATGTTCGTTCCCGTACTCCTCCGAAACGGTTTGACCGATTCTCATGAAATTTCGTGAGCAGATGAGTAGGTCTAAGAATCGGCCAACATCTATTTTTCATACCCCATAATGATAAGGGTTATCCACCCTCAACATTTTATTTTTAACTAGAAATTACTTAAAAATTATTTATATGGCAAAACAACGTTTGCCGGGACAGCTAGTAAAGATATAAATATGTACACAGCTCTCAGTCTTGCATATTTGAACACGTTTTTGGCTGTACAATTTAAATCCTAAGGGTATAAATAGTTTGAAGTTACCTAAAAGTAACTGATAACAGACAAGACAATAGTGATAATAGCACAGAATATTCATAACATAATGTTGTCTGTTGTAACTGTCGAAGCCTGACAATCAAATTAACAGCTTCACAGGGTCAAGTTCAATGTGAGGCACAAAATATTTGAAGGCTTTTTGACACATGACAAAATTCTTTTATTAAAGTCCTGTGTTCGACTTACGATAAGGTACTGAATTTTAAAGTTTATAATAAATGCACTGCTGATTTTTTTTAAGGAAACATAAGTTATATTGGCAGGCAAAAGTTAGTTTTTAAATTTTTTTTTTCCCGCGGACTGATTAAACTGCTTATCAGATCAGATATAATCTATTTTTTTTTCGCTTAAAATTTATCTCCAAACACAAAATAAAGAATGAAAATTGTAATTTTATAGGTTAACTTTATGACTGGGTTAATAATGATTAATCAAAGTTAATGAATAGTAAGCACTCATAAGAATTGGTTTTAAATTAAAATAAACATATACTTAATTAAGTAAATCTTTACAACGCCTTTTAAATAGCTATAGTACCTAGATCTGTTTATTACCAACGACAGAATTTGTTCAGTAAAGTAAATTCATTAACGTTTAATAAAACTAAAGGTTACGAGAATCGAGTGTCAAGGGGCTTGGTCGAAGAATCCAAACATTATGAATCATCATGTCATTTAATAAGAAAGAATTATAGCCCTAAAATTTATTTCCTTATACACATTATATAATGATGTCATTGAATTTAAATGATTGTATTGCTAAATAAAATGACGAGGCTATTTTATAATTTTTCTGGCAATAACAAAAGTTTGAAGCATTGTTAGATAAAAATACTGATGAAAATTTCATTCAACATTTTTTATACGTGCATACATAAGTACATACATACATACGTACATACATAAGTAGGTAAATATATACTTTCAGATTTTCAGACAAAAATGGCGCTTCCTAATTTTTTCGGCATAGATAATTTATTTGATTTGACTTTGAAAGTAGTTTACCACAGTCCGGATCTGGATATCCACCCTGCAATCTGACTGACCTAGTAAACGTAACGTAGCCGGTTTTTCGTTACTGCGACGTAAGACAATAAGCGTTTCGTGTTGCCAAATGTATTGTTGAAATACGGCTGTTGTGTAAACTAGATAATAAAGTTTTTGAAATAAACAACAAAATCTATATTTTTTTTAGTTTGTGGTTCAGGAATTTTACTTTTTTTTTATTAGTATAGTTTAGAAATTGTAATAGGTAGTCACATTTTATCAACTTTATTCACCATATATAAATCTTAAGAAATCTTGAATTCATTAAAAATATTTTATGCTAGCCTGCCAGCTACCAGCTGCTTCTTTTTGCCCCGCTGATCGTTAAAGCTTATCAAGGAAAAGGCATACCTATAAACCTGGGGTTCTGCTTCTGCAATCTCCAAATTAAAATTTCAAAGAGGCTCTATTGAGTTTAAAATAAATAAATAAAAAACTGAGGTAGAAACTTCACACAGACACAAGCGGCGAAGCCTGATTCTGTTTAAAGTATAACTACTGAGGGGGTTTAATTTGTAAAAAAAATGCCAATATTTACTCATAATAATCTGTGCCAAAAGCGTGTTTAAAAAAAATAAGCGCAGTCGTTTTCATTGAATTCTCGTTACTTTATACTTTGAAAAAAATAATAAAAAAAACATTAGATATTACAAATAGCTTAATATAATAGACTCTGCAACGCCTAACGGACTGAAACTGTTGCAGTTATATTACGAGAGAAACTAGTTTCTTTACAATAAATTACGTATATTATCTAGGTCTTACAAGATACCTGGCCCCCTGGATATTTTGTAACTACCAGTTTTTACGTCACACCTCTCTTATTGGATAATTTTAAACTGGTTTAGTCTGGCCAGGTGGAATTCAAGGAAGAACTGAAGGATATTGAGCCACATTTCTCAATTCTCGTTATGTAAGTGCTAAATGGTGTCTAAAATTGGAGTGTTTGTATGGTGGTGCGAAAACGATTAGTGCAGCCGTTATACCTATTGCCTGTAATGTTGCAGATTTAATATTGATTACTTGCGATTTTATGGACAAAATAGACAGCAATGTTTATTATTTTGGTTATTGTTAAATCGTCCTACTTAATTAAAAAACAAATATGTATGTCAAAGAACGTGGTTTTTCAACTTATTAATTTTAAAGTTCCATTTTAATTTCGAAGTTATTTTTTAAGATATTTATATATACCTGTTTTTAATACACATCTAAAACCTTTTTTGATAATCGTAATAACTTGGTAAGTACTTAGAAAACTAACTTCTTCTATCCAATCTATTACAAAAAGTATTTAGGTAGGTAAAATGGAATAAAACTAATTCTACCAAATCTATGTGAAATATTACAGGTCTAATGATTTACAGGTATTGAACTAGGAAAATTTGCATATGAAAAATAATCAGTATTCTCTAAATTAATATTATGTTGTACACACCTTTTTCGTAGTTTAATTTCCAATCAGTCAAACACTGACCAATATGATTTGAACAATTTTGCTGTAGATCGTCATCATGAAAGTCACTTGAGAATACTCAAAGAAAATATTTTTCACGACATTAAACAAAAAGAAACTGGCCAAAAATATATCGAATAATATTTAAATTTAGAAGGATAAGTTTGCGCGGGACGGTGTATAGCGTTCGTTCAGAAACGCGCGCGGTTATTGAATGCACGCGGACATTTTCTTTCAACCGTACTAACTTACTCACCTTGATTTTCCAGATGATAAGCTACCTTCGCGTACTATCAGATTAAGTTTGGAATAGGGCAATAACCTTTAGAAAACTTATTTATTAACATCTATCTGTTGGATTGATTTACTGTGTTGAAATCCCCTATCTCAGGCACCGATATACATATAGGGCTTTTAGGTTACCCAGGCTAGTAGGTAGGTACTAGCTTTCAGCAAGAAGAGAAGAATAAATGTAACATTTTTGAGCGAATTATTATTTAGGAGACAACGAGATCAAATAATGTAGTTATTCGTTCTTATTCGGTGCAGAGCAGCGCACATTTCGGTCAGGTTGCAAAAGGCGGGAGCGCAGTATTGCATCGCTGCACATGCGAAGGATGTGTGGTCAAATTAATTTTAGTATGAGTACTTTAATAACCACTAGCAACCTTTTGAAATTCCAGCAAAAAGAGGTGTCATTAGTTTACTTGACAAGAAGGGCGTCCTCACTCATCCAAGGACAATAAAGCAGACTTTCTTCAGTCCATAAACGTTCACCTATTTTTGTCTTTTTTGTAGGTTTCGTTACGGTGCTATTTTTTACTTCCAATTTATTTGTGACATTAACAAGTCAACAAAGTTAGTAACTTCAGTTAACCTCAGAGATAGATAAGAAAGAAAGATATCTATGTTATGTATATATACTTAAGCCTTGTAAAAGTTCATGAATAATCCCGCGTGTCATAGAAAACTGAAACCCCCGAACTTTCGGGAAGAGTTATGAATGTGGATGAAACGAAAGAAGTACGCAGGGATCGTGGCTAGTAAAAAGACATCTCTGCCTACCCCTCTGGAAAAGAAGCATGGTTTTATGTATGATGTTATCGAGCGAGTGGATAGTATTTTCCCGATCTCTCTTTGTAACCTTGTCAAGTAGAAACTACTGGAAGGTTTTATCTTTATCCATGATACCATCACTTAAGGGTAGGTGCATGTAAGTAATCATGTCAACTGCACAATAGGAGGCAGATACCGCAATCAGCATGTAAGCAAATTATCGAGTATCAGATACGATTGTGTTCCTACCATTATGACTAGACGATAGAGTAAATGTTTTTTTTTTGTAATAGAGTTCGTTTTGGTTACAATAAGATATTGATGAAGTACAAGTTCCATAGTAAGTAATATAATTGTTGGCAATATTGCAATGTAATTATTATTTATATTGAGTGAATTAAGTTGGTAACACTTAAGTTCATATATTATTTCTTCTCTCTTCAAAAATGGCTTCTTGTCTATGTCAGTAAAATATTGTTCTCATGTGTTGTGCGAATAAATAAAACTGCTAGTTACAAAAAATATCACTTTTTATTTATAAAACAAGAAGAATAAAGGCAAAAATCTGTCTGCTCATACGCGGCTAATCCGTTTGACCGAATTCAATAAAGTTTGTCGGATTAGTTCTTTTTTTCTTAAAATTCACACGGGTACGAGGGCACGGCTAGAGTCACTAGGAGTACTGAGACGGACACAGGAAACTTTTTATCACGGAAAAATAACTGTTACATACTTACATACATATTATAATCACGTATTTATCCCTTACGAAGTAGACAGAGCCAACAGTCTCCTAAATACTGAGGGGCCACGTTCAGCAACATTGCTTAGCGATGGAATCGATATTAAAATTGTGATAAGTTATTAGCTCATCGCCTAAAAGAAATATCCTAATTGGTAGTATTCTAAAGAGCTGAGAACTTAATTTTGTGCGATAAATAATATAACTATGCGCTCTACTTGCTTTATAATATCTCTAGGCATTGTACCATAATAACAGATGGGTGTCAACGTGTTACGCTTGGCCGTTGTGCGTGACGCACTTAACTACTAGAAATTATAGGTCTAAAGTCCTAGGCTGAAGAAATAGAGTTGTGAAAGCTAAATGATTGTTTGTCGCGGCTACGTCTTCCATCGGGACCGCCTAAGACCACCATTTATGAAGTAAACTCAAGCAGTAGGTAGGTACTACATGGTCACATTGATGCATTTTGCCGGATTAAATGAATAGGTAGGTTCTCAACTACTTGCCCGTGTGGTGGCCCATGACAAGGTATATGGTTAGACTCGAAAGACCGATAATGCATGAGGTAATCATAGAAATGGGAATCTTATATATGTACTTAGATCAGATTTTTCCTTCCAGCGTCAGTTCCGATTACATATTCACCTCTGGAGAGAAGTCTAGGATCGCCTTTGACTATAATTCTGGATTTGTTAAGTTAGGTTTTTTACACGAAGCGACTCTCATCTAACCTCCTCGATTAAAAACGAACCTATAGTTGGTTTAAAAAAGGCTTTTAGTCCTAAAATAGCAAATTCTTAAAAAAAAAAAAACTACCATATCTAATAGTTTTCACTTTTATAGAATAAGGAGTAACCGCGGTGTGGATTTTTATAAGATTGATGTACCTACATACATAATTCATTCTATACAATATTTACTTATGCAATACTCGTACTTAATTTTAAAACTAAATGCCAAAGAAGTACCTTTAAATATACCGAAGCACGAGACCTATCATGTGAATAGAACGTTCAAAAACTGTATAGCGATAATCAACATGGTGTTGTAACTAACTATTATAGTTATATATTATCTGCGGTGTTGCGTGGCCCAAAATTGGGGGAGACCGTGAACGGCGGTCGCAAGGTTGCACAACAGTACCACGCAATGTCAATAAAAACAAGATTTAAAACAATGTAATACCTGTCTAATTTGGGTAAACTGTTCTTTAATTCTCTTCCTCCTCGCTTTAGTCCCGGTTGCATCCTCATCACTCTGGAGAGGAACCCGGGGTTTACTTTTGACCATGGATCCTAGCAAACTAGGATAAAAATCTGACTTTTACACGAAGCAACTCCTATCTGACCTATGCAACCTTTGCAGGTAAATCTTACCCGTATTGGATCGTTCATGGTTACACATTCAGTTGCCTGAATGTGTAGGATTTCTCGCGATGTTGTAAACTGTTCTTTAACTCTGTTTCATCAAAGCGTAGGTATTTCCGATTAGTCTTAATTACGCAACGACTTATTAAGAATAAAACATTTTCTGAACTAGTTTTTGCCTTCAGTTTTGTCTATCACAAAGACTCAAATTTATTTTTATCTTATTAATCATTTGTATAACTCACCATTGGCCGCAAAAAATGTGTGAAAAAGCTGAACGTGAGCACGAAAGTGAGTCTTTACACACGGTTAATGTAGGTAGAGTAGGTAGGTATAAAAGCATATATTTGTCCTAATTTTGAGGATAAAAGATCTCAAAAATCTGAATATGACGTTAGGAGTGAGCCTTGTATGTTAATTCATCATCTTGATGGCTTGTGTCCCGGTTACCTTCTCCCTGAAATTTGGTCCAAGCACACCTAATCATTATCCAGGAATGGGTAAGTCTTTAATATACCTACCTACACCATTCTTGTGTTATATGTGTAAGTCCGACACTTCTACATTTGGTTTACACGTAAAACATCGTAACTAAATCGATGACCAATGAGTGACCCAGCAAAGCAAATAATAAAAATCCACAAATCTGCTCTTGACCGCGTTTCCTCTCACGTCAGCACACAATCTTCGCGGTTTGTTCGGTTCGGATGTTAGTATTGATAAACAAACAGACGAAACTTGTACATTTGATGATATATATAATTAACCAACATGGATTGACTCTTATTTCGTCGTATTAGCGACTATATTACAATGAAATAGGCTAGTTAACACGTCTCTTTGCAACAGAAGGTTGTAGCGGCTTTCAAGGGACCTTTGAGAACTCGTGACACTGGTCCAAAATTTGTTTATTTTATTATGAATTATGCTGGTATTGAATCATAGTTTCAATGACAATAACATTGAATTTTTCAAGCAACGAAGCAGTTTCAAGCATCTGTAGTTCAATGTTCCCGTAACGCTGAAGACCGCAACAAATGGAGGCGCATCGCTGGGGCTGCATTATCCAAAGAAGACGCATCGTCATAAAACCACGACCACTCTGTCAAGAGTGAACGTTTGAGGAGGAACATTGAATTATTTATGAGGTTGCGGAGGTCAGATGGGAGATAGGAGAGCCTATTGGTATAAAAACGTAACTTACCCAATGCAGGATTGCTATCGAAGGTCAACTCTTATAGAAGGCTACTTTAGAGAAAAGATTTACCTGATATTAACGTCCGGAAGATGCTGAGAGGCTTGGCCTATTCAAATTAATTTATTATTATTCAGATATCATGATCCACTTTGTTAGTAATATAGAAAACTTAGAGATAAGTGTTACTAGTAAATATCTACAGAACAATTTTTAATCTATAACATGTTTTTATACCTGAAACATCGATTTAGTAAATAACTATAAACTAAAACGATGACCTATACTTAATAGTGATGACTTGCTTATTTTCTGGCAACACCCATTGCTCCGGTCTTAATTATCTATAAGCAATGTAGTTATGAAATGCACAAATAAATTGCGCAGGCGCACAGTAAAGATTTGTTTTGTATGTAATATTCCAATTTACACAATTTAGTGTATGTGGACTTAAGTAAATGTATTTACTGTATTGTACACGATGGTATTTCCATTATTTGGACCACTGGCTTAGGCAATCGTGTTTTTAAACCCCCAGGGAGACAGATCCACCAGTCTTGAAAAGACTGTGATTATGTGACATATGTACCTATGTATGTATTCTTAACCGATGCGTAAAGGTGTAGTCTTAAAATCTTTCAATGCCTTAGGTACTAAACACCATCACAAGTGGCTTTACTAACCTTCCGGTCATCGTCGTCTGTTACGTAGGAGGAAAGCGCTGCTCTCGCGTTTGCTTTCCAACAGTGCACCCTTTTTTGACTTCCTACAAAATCTTTTTATTGTCCCTTTAATTCCTATTCCCCCTCTGCTAAGACCCGGCCAGCCATAATCCATAAGAAAAACGTGCTAGTTGTAATAAGCGCAACAAAATGCATAAACGCAATGCAATTTCTATCCGAGATGAATGCAATTGTTGATTAAACTCGTGGTTAGGCAAAACCGCACGCACATTTCTCTGCGGCAAATAATTGAGATAAGGTAAGTGCTGGTATTCCCGTAATGGTACCAATAGCCGTGATCGGGTCAATTTTTATTTTTTTACTCAATTTTACCAATATTTTTTTTTTGCGGCAACATATTCTTGTTAAAATTTGTATCAATTTGAATGGCAGCACTGAATCAAATGTGCTTAGGCAAAACTTGAGGCGACAAAAACGAAAAAGGCGACTAAGGGATAGGCTAACAAACTTGGGATGAAGAATTTTTTTTAATTCAATAATAATATCTGTGTATAACATAGATTTTTTGTTATAACAGTTGTACAATGATGTTTGGAACTAATAAATAAATAATATAATATATTTTTGTTAACTATGCAGGACAGGACTCTATTACTAAGCCTCCGCTGTCTGTCTGTTTGTCACCACATTATCTTAAACCACGGCAACTAAAAAGCTATCAAACTGTTTTTATAAATCTTAATTAAAATTATAAATTATAAATCCTAAGTAAGGTAAAATATTATATAAAGATTTGGAATCTCAATAAAAGTCACTTAAGTACAGCTGTCTCCTTTTATTTAAAAAAAATACCCTTAACACATTATCCTATTGGAAATTATCTGAGTCAGATTTATTTAATACTTAGATACCTACTTTAACAATAATTTACTAGTTGTATAGTACTTACTAAACTAAAATACAGATATTATGCGCAAACAAATTGGTCTAGTGCCTATGTCAATCAATTAACTTAAAATCAAAAAAATATTTTCCAAACTTGCATTTATACAGTCCACATATTTTATTTATAGGTAGATATGGTCCTAATGGTAAATTTAATATGTATTCCCTATAAAGGTGACCAACAAACAGGTGACCTCAGCAACTTTGCCAAACCTTTGCTTGAATTCAGCATGTAGTATAATTTATATGATGTCTATAGCTCTGAGTTTTGAGGCCAATTGCATCTAATATTCACCTGATAAATGATCTAATATTTACATTATATTCATTTGCAAAGTGTCATAATATTAAATTTGTGTAATTTGTCTGTATATATTTATTTATTTAATTAATAAAACAGACCACAACTAGTACAATGTTAATGTTGAAATAAGGGACCGTATACAAAATCAGCTATATACCATTGACAATGATTTGCTTTCTGATGGAGATAAGAGGGTGCAACTAAATGTAAGCCTTCTGTGTAACAAAAGGACCAACAGCAAGTGACATAGTCGAGAACGAACACTTTCAATGTGTGTAACAAAAATATATAAACTCTGTGTTATCCTTTATCAATTGATTGACTGACTAAGAGACAATATACAGCTCAAACTGCTGGTTTTAGGAGAAAGGAATTTGGTATAGCTCCTTATGTAGTCATGGTCAAATGATGCACTTAGGGAAAATTTCCCGAAATTCCGAGAATGGAAATTAACAGGCTTTTAGGTTAAATCCAAACCAAGCCATGGGCGTACTTTAGTTTCTGATGAAGCAGTCAAAATATCAAACTTAACCTACTTAACTCTATGTCAGTCTTGATCATTTCCACTGGAACTTTCTTCTGTGCTCCCTTCATCACTGGACTCTGAAGATTCTTCATCGGAATTATCACCTCTTGCCGCTTTCTTTGCCATCAATTCTTTGTACTGTCGAACAGTGATTTTTTTTGGCATGATTTCCCTAAGGAAGTCAAGTGTGTCGTCTTGTTGTACAATTTCAGCAATGTGTTTGTATTCTAGTGCATTACCGTTGCTGTTTTTGTGTGCTCTTCTAGCTAAATCTGTTACAAAGAGTTCCTGAAAAGTAATATTACATTTCTTATTATCATGTAATCATTATCAATTCAAATTACTTAATTTATACAATCACCCTAATGGTTTTGTTTTGGTAACCTAAGTGTAGTGTATCTGGCACTTTAGAATTGAACCACTCCATATCTTTCCCATGGATGTCGTAAAAGGCAACTAAGGGACAGGCTTATCATCTAGGCTAACAACCTGCCATATTTGAATCTCAATTCCATTTTAAAGCCTGAATGTGAACTTTCAGTCTTTTCAGGACTGTTGCCCGCAAGAGATATGTATATTTTTATTCATTTATTTATTAATGGAAGTCTTACAGTCTAATTTATATGATATATAAGTAGTAATAATATATTGCGATTGCTAATTACATTACAATTATTATTTACAGTTTTAGTATTTACAGTTACAATTATTATTTACAGGTTATTTGCAGAGAAAACATTTTACACGCAGCCTTCAGGTATAGCTACCTAAGGTTTTACATAACAAGTGATTTATATGAAAAGATTTTAAAATAAATGTATAAAGTGCACTTACAGTTACTTTCGTTACTAAATAAAGTGGTTCGGGCCCAACCGCTTCGACATCAGGCGAACTCTTCATTATAGTTTTCACCCTTGATAGCGGTAAATTAAAGTCTTTCTCCGTTTTAGGCGTTGCCATTATTATTTATTGTATTCTGCTTGATATCGCTTTTTTTATTAGACTTTTAATAATAGATCGAAGCCTTGAATTTTAAAATGGCAAAACAAAGTTTACGATTAACATTGAAAGATAAGTATGATGCGATCAGTGTTACTAACTGTTACTCAAATTTCCCGACTTTTTAGAAGTTTCCCCAAATCTTAACGTTGTATCGTACCCAAATTATACTCTCCCCTATTCTTTAATAAAACCCTACAAATGCCTCACCCCCAAAATTTTGTTGTACATTTCTTTTCTTTGTTGTGGCAAAAAAACTTCTTCGTGAGTTTATTTTTTCCAGTATCGAATTTTTATCATAATAAAATATTTAGGTATTGTAAAATGGTCAAATAATAGTTGTGGGTGCTTTTCTTTACCCTTTCTCGTGATTTTTTAGGACAACATCAAAAGTTCTTAAATCTGTTATTTTATTACTCTCCAACGATTAAACTTGTACTCGAAAACTTAATAAATATAACAAACACTTACTCCTCAAATTTTTGTTTCTTAGTCCCTCAATTTTGGGATAAAAACCATAAGAAATCTTGCGCATCATGAATGTTAACGTCATGTGTCAAATTCATGTCAAAGTTCTCAAAGTTTTTTTTTTTATTTTATACCATTGACGTATTATAGTTGATCGAAGTTTTATACCTATGTTCTTTGTGTCAGTTACACCGATTTTTTTTCTGGGTTACCTAAGTATCTATGTATATCTTAAGCTTAGCGGTTATATAGGTACTCTTTCTTTGTGCGGCGTAAGAAGCAAGTAAGAAGTGAACCGATAATATATGTAGTTTTTATTAATGGATTACATATACATATATTTATATTAAGCTTAGAATATCCACTTAATTATAAACAATGAAATTACCAAAGATATTATACAGGTGACTTTTAATTCAACTGCATAAATTTAACTGTTAAGTGTACTCATCTAAAGGATATTTAAAAACGTTAAAAGAAAAATATCGGTTCATATTTCATAAAGTATGAAAAAAATAAAAGTATCAAAATCCACGATCCTAAATACGTAATATTACCCCGGCCGGCGGAAAAGCGACGCGTAAGATTCAGAGGTCAACGACACAGTTATTCAGCTGAGCGATCTCGACAACTCTGTACTTGATCTTGATACCAGAAAAAAAAAATATATTTTAGACATTTATTTACATGTTTAGTTTTAATTTCTTTTTGTAGTATTGGTCTTTAATAAAGCGTGTGACGTAGTTTTTGAGGGTTTTTTAAATGTGAAAATGATGACGTTTAATTTAAATAAAAATAGGCTCAAACGGCTCAGAAGCATGGGTATAGTCTATGTTTAAAAGGACGCAGTTGTTTTAAATGTCACCCTGTATACCTACGGCTTTATTCAAAGAAGAGAAAAGAGTAGGTAGGTACTTGAGCAGCTTACTTCATACAATCCTTTGATTAAAGGTTTAACACAAATTAACCTGTACAAAGACCTGTGCTAGAAGGTACCTTCCTATTATTATTTTAGAACTTGACTCTTGAATTTCTATAGGTATACCTACTTCAAAATTGTCTTTTGATTTGATAAAAATAAGTAAAGGAAATAAGGGAGAACCGCAAAATTTTATAAATTCGGCTATTTCTTTTAACAAACTTAGAACTCGGTTCGTCTCTTGGGCAGTGGCGGTGGTGGTTTAGGTTGACGGTAATGTTGCTCGTAGATACTGTCCCAGAATCTCCCACGCTCCATCAGCAGAGAGGCTTTTAGTTCCATATGGTTACCAATGGACATATGAGGTGACCATTGCTCGGTCACAGGTGGCCACGAGGGAAGCGATGAACTTTTAGGTACAGGTTGGCTGGAAAAAAGATTATAAGCATTTTTCATCACTAGAAATGGTATCGCATTATACTGTACAATAGCGAATATTTCCCTATTTAGAAGAGCCTATTATGTAGTTGTATTGACTTTATGAGAATTTGTAAGACTTTTACCAAATATGATAAGGACCTTTTAGTTTTAGTAAATTTTCTTAGGGAAAAGATTTCGGAACTCACCCTTTCGATATGAAGTTATACCACAGCTCCCTCAAAACCTTTCGAATCCGAATCAGATTTTCGTCAAAAGGATTATTATAAACTCCATCAAGAACAGCTCGCGATTGAGCAACATGATTCGCACCTTCAACAGTAAAATTTTTGTAACCTGTTGGTGTGCCATCAGATTCCACAAAAGAAAATTCGTACAAATAAATGTTGTCATTTCCAGCAGCAACTTGGAGCTCAACTGCTTTCAAAGTAGGGTAAGCAAACAGAATATCTGTGTAATAATCGATGTATCCATTTAAGGTGTCCTCGCCTATATCTTTGTCCCTAAAATAAAATTCCTTTATTCTCTTTGCCACTTTTTCTTTTTGTTCTTCGCTATTGAATTCCAAATCTGCCGGTAAAAAGTCGGAAAATTTTTCATTCATCCTGTCTTTTACAAGTTCAAAATCACCTTTTTCCAAACTAAAATAATTTACTTTCAATAAGCCTTCCATATTAGTAATTCCATACAAAATAGGAACTTTAGTAAACTTTTTGCTTATCAGAATATTAAACGGTGTGTCGGTTAAAAAGGCATCATCTCTCCCTTCACGCTCTATACAGGGAACGAATCCGAAAGTAGCATCTGTTTCGCTTAAATAAGTACGTGATGTAAGTTGGTCATACGAAGAACTCGTGTAAAATTTCTCTAACCTATAAACATCGTCGATTTCATCAAAATTCATTGATTTGGCGTGGGCTTTCGCCGTCTCAAGTGGGTCAATTTGCACAGCAGCCACCCGAAGCTACTTCCACTCTCTAGAATGGCTTTATGAAATAAACCTTTGGCTGCTGGCGACAATATAAGCAGTTCAGCAGACATAGAACCTGCACTATATCCCGCTATAGTTACATCATCAGGGTTACCTCCATAACTTGCAATATTATTTTGCACCCATCGTAACAATGCCAGCTGGTCTTTCAGTCCAGCATTCCCGGGACTATTTTCTGTGCCCAAGCAGAGAAACCCGTGAATTCCCAAGCGGTAATTGAACGTTACTGCTATTACATCACTGTTATTTACTAAAGCTTTTGGCGTTAAACGGAGTCCGCTTCCAAGCTGGAAGGCACCGCCATGAACATAAACCAAGACTGGTAACTTCGTTTTCTTTGTATCTGGTAAAAAAATATTTGCAATAAGGCAGTTTTCATCAATGTCCATATCTCTTACAAGCAGAGGACTTTGAGGACATACTATTTTATTGTCGATGGCATCGAAAGTATCTTGCCACTGCGGTGGCGGGAGTGGTGCCTGTGAAATATGAATATAGGTAAAAGAATTAGTTTGTTCGTTCCTGGCTGCTTAAAAGATAAATATTATATGTAAGTCGTGGCCATCACGGTTATGATTGATAATATTTTAGTACTTCATAATTCATGAAGTGTGGATGAATAAATATCAAGAACATACCCTGAATTTATGCTCTCCTTTAGGCGACGTAGCGTACGGTACACCATAAAAGATGAACAAGTTTGTATCAACATCCTTGTATCCACGGATGGGACCTTGAGGCGTGTCCACAATCCTCCCTTCCCCCGATTTATTTTCTCTCACCCCATTTACCAAAATCACAACATAAAATAACAAAAGAAATTTCTTCATAGCTGTACGCACAATGCCAGTCGTTTGTCTACTGAATTATAAATATTATGGTAATTTTATAGATAATGATATGGATAGTCACAAAAAAGATAAGAAACCGGCATTTATTACACAGACGAAGGCCCGGTATAAAAGTGTCGTAGGTACCAAATTACGATTTGTGTGTATTGTTTATACTAAGCGTGATTATTCATTTAAATTTGATACGCACATATGAACTTACATACATGAATAATTACGTAGACGGTGTGGATGCAAGAAATGTGAAAAAGTCACAGAGCAATATTAACATCTTCGAGAAGCTAGCAAGTCGTTCTATGTGCTTATAAATGTTCTTGAGATTATACTCAGTAATAGGCTATTTGACAAAGTTCTAAAAACTATCTTAGGCTATTTATTTGTTTATAAGGAGCCCTACAAAAATACTTTTCTGCCTTTATTGCAGCTATTTCATAAAAAAATCGAAAAAGAAAATGCAATATTCAAATATGCCGCCAAAACGCGACTTTTAGCAACATGGCGGCCATGGCATGCAGTGACGTAAATTTCGTGTAAATATCATACAAAGCTTGTTGGTGTTTCGAAAAGTTTTGATTTTCTCTTGTTTTATTTAACTTGTGCCACGTCATATGTGTGAAAATTATTGAGTTCCTATAAATGTTGTGCAGTGCCTAAATGCACAAATACAACAATAAAATCTTCTATGAAATCGTTTTTTTCTATTTTCTATGGATTTGAATATTCGCAAGAAGTGGTTTCAGATCATGATCTAAGATCAGTGGTTACCAAGATATACTTACATTGATGTTTTCACATTCCTCAGTTCGGCAGCATAGAAATCTGGATTGTCTTTGAAGAAGACGCCAACCATTATTGGGTCCACTTTTGCCAAAAGTGGACCTACCAAAAGTCTTTTGGTAGGTTTCGACTGTCAGCTTTCGCGAAATTGGTTTCCATTATTAAATACCTATGTTATCTGAGTAATCCTGAGCGATCAAACACTTATAAAATCTTGAAAAATAATAGCGAACACTAAGGAACAGTACGATCCACAGTCTGTTTATGGATAATTGACGTCATAATAGTAATAGCCAATCACGTTCGTTTTTAGTCACGTGACAGCTGCATAAAAAAGCCTAACTTTCTGAGACGGATTTTGTTAAAATAATGCAATATTTTTATCTCGCGTTATTACAAATCGCTCCAAAACAATAATATTAAGACTGATGACATAAAATAAATGTATATTTTTGTTACAGTCAAATAGCCTATTCTTTTAATCTGGTTTGGATACCATTTAGTACATCATAGTTTTATTGTACTAGATACCTTTAAGTACGTTTTCCAGTAAGAACATTTCGTGGTCTGAGATGACCCAGTCGCCTGTTTAATTTTGTGTAGCAATGTTTACTCCGTGTGGATGGACCTAGCAGTTGTGTGAACTATAGGAGATAGCGGTCTAGCGGTCGGTATACATAGTTTTTCTACACTAGCTGTCCCCGCAAACGTTATCTTGCCATAATTTTTTTTTTAAATAATTTCTAGTTTAAAAAAAGTTAAGGGTGGACAACCTTTATCACTAAGGGGTATGAAAAATAGATGTTGGCCGATTCTCAGACCTACTCAATATGCTCACAAAATTTCATGAGTATCGGTCAAGCCGTTTCGGAGTAGTACGGGAATAAACATTGTGACACGAGAATTTTATATATAAGATTACAGAATGATTACCTGTAATAAATTGTTTTTTTTTCTTATGTAGTTTTAAAAGCAGACGATTGTGTTTTATAGTGCGAAGACTAATGCAGCGGGGACTTGAACCAAATAAGCATTTCCTATTGAATTGCTAAGTAAAAACCGTTTGTTGCTTTAAGGAATACCTAGTTTTCAAAGATACAACTCTTAAATTTTCTAGTTACCTTCAAATATAAAAATTATCAGTCGTTGCCTACCTACTATAAATCACATATAATAGTCCTACCTATATTACTTTCGCTTATTTAGTTCTTCTAAAATATTTCGTGCTTATTTTACTAGAGGTAGATGTAGTCCGTTATTAGGTATACCACATGACATGACGGTCCAAAGTACTGATGATGTCATGATGAAGTATATTTCCGCTAACACTCATTGGCTGATATAGTACCTGTAGTTACGCCGTCACGAGAGACCATGATTCATGTATATAATGCGATTGCATGTCATGGCTAATTTATTGCAAGTAATGTAGGATCATTGCTATGAAAGAAGTCCCTAACTGAGAACCTACTCCTTAATGTCGGTTAAGGAACGTGCGTATCTTATTTTTTTTATGAAATAAATTCTTTAGGGTTGACTTTTGGTATATTTTGCATTTACGTAAAATAGTATTTATTTATCTATACAAGTTAGATTCTGATCTCAAGGGAGGTATCCCTAACAATGATGAAAGATAAAATAAAAAAGAAAAAAATTTTGGTCTTAACGCTAGCTGTCTTTATTTTCCATTTCCTTATAGAAAATACTTTACGAAACAGTAATATTGGGCCGCCCGCGTGCCCGGGCGCCGCTCAGGGCGCCGCTGACTAGTGTCGCCCTCCGACCCTTCACATCCAATACTTATGTGAAAACGATAAATAATACAAAAAATACTGATAGCGCGAGATCGTTAAACATCTTAGAGGGACTTCTCGATTTTGATCAGTTCCGCGATGCCGTCGTACATTTCCTTGACGGCTTCGTACTCGGTGAGCCCCATGCGCCTCTTGTTCGAGATGTCGTAGACGCCGCCCTCGGCCTCGGTGTGCTCCCCGCGGGTGCCGCGCACCTGCAAGTGGTACTTCGACGCGACCTCCTCCAGCTTCGCCTTGTCGGCCGCCAGCTTCGGCAGCTTGATGTGCACGGACGCACGCACTGTGGTTCCCAAGTTGGTGGGGCAGAAGGTCAGGAAACCGAGACGTTCATTGTGCGAGAACGGAATCCTCTTCTCAATATCATTCACGGCTGTCACCAGCCTCTTGTACACCTGCTTCAGGTCACCACCCATCTGCATAGAGATCAGGCGGAGATGGTCCTCCTCATTGCACCAAACCAAGAAGGTCTTGTTCTCGTTGTGGTAGATACCACGGCCGGTGGGCCAGAATCGGCAAGCATTGGCGGCCTGGAGGAAACGGTCTCCCTCCTTGAACAGGAAGTGGTCATCGATCAACTGTTGCTGTGTCTCCTTGGACATGCCTGTGAGTGGGTAGAAAGTGCCTTTCAGTTCACCTTCCAGTCCAGAGAGAGTGGATGCAACTTTCTCTTCCATCTCCTTGTACTGGGCCTCTGTCAAGCAGGGGTTGAAGGGGTAGCCTTCCATAGAGCGACCACAGCGGACACGGGTGGAAACAATGAATTCACCAGCAGCATCCAAGTTTCCAAGGGTCTCGACATCACCCCAGTTCTTAGGTGGGTGTTTGTCGGTTTTCTTGAAACCATTGTGGTAATCCTCAATGATGGGGTCGAACAAGTCAGCAAAGACTACATATGCCTCAGCATCAGGGGCATAGATTCCCACACCTGAGTCTAAGTTCTCAACACCTGAAAAAGAAAGGAGTTAAACATTAAAAGGTGCTCTAACTAAACACATAACAAGATTTTTTTTTTGCCAATACTATATTTCAAACTTTGGTAATCACAGTTACAATATTTCAGTACCATTTAGTCAAATCAGGTAAAAGTTCAGTTTTTATCAAAAATTATCAAATACCTACTAAATATTGCTTTCATGGCTGATAATGTTGATTGTGATATCAAGAATATCTAGGTACATTTCATACATTTTCCCCATATACCTATAGGTAGATTTAATATTAAGTCACTTACATAACAAGTGAAATTGTCTAAAATCAAGTTGGCTGCTGATCTTCAAAGATTGAACATTGAACTAACCTGACTGGATGCAATCCAAGAGAGTTGAACCAAAGGAGGTCTTCTTGTTCTTGAGAGCATCAAATACCTCCCTGGTGAGGTATTTCTTCAGCAGCGACTTTGAGTCTGAGGCGGCGAGCTTGCTGAAGCCAGCCTCCAATTTTTCAAGGGTTGCGGCGTCCACCATTGCTGCTGCTTTTCTGTAAAAAAAGACCAAACACTTTGGTACATACTTTTATCATTTTTCTTCACTCATAAGTATCAAAAAATATGTCTAACGCTTTTAACGCCGCACATGTTGCCCGAGTACACATATTTATTTAATCTGTTAAGTAATCAATTAAAGAAACAACTCAGATAGTATTCACCGAAGAAAATTGACGAAAACTAAAATGGAATTTTTAAAATTTTACGAAAGCCGCCTTCCGTTCGATGTGTTTTTTTGTCTATGTCTTGTTGTCATCAATATTTTTTTTGTATAGAAAATAGTGACGTACCCTGTATTTCTTGAATCGAGTGGCTCCGCCGAATAACTATTTCAAAACAATAAAAAAAACTTATTGCCTTTTCACCTAAATGTTACATTTTAATTTTATTTCAAAGCCAAAGTAACTACGACTGTTTTGTAAAAAAAAATATTCTAAAACCACTAAATAATGATTACTAAGTTATAGTTATCAAAAATTACAAACCTCCTGATGAGGTAATATGCTAAAACGGCGCCACCGCATACGACCACTGGGATTGTGACTTTAAGTTTATAATTCATTGCCACGAATTTATACTAAGCCACTGATTAGGTCGGAGAAAGGGTGCAACGACTACGGGTATAGGAGTTGTCACGCGGAATGGCGAAATTTATTTTTTGAACACACCCAAGAATTCACTGGATTTTGTGGTGGAATTACGTAATTTTGCCAGAGGTCGCCTTGACCGAAGCGCGCAAGTCGAACGGATGTGTCAGCTCACTGCGCACCGGTACTGCTTCGTGGCGCGCAGCTCCATACCTCCCACTTATACGAAGCGAACGAGCGTGTTATCGCGAGTTTCTTGTTACCACTATGCATTTATGTCTGTACAGCAACAATTGAGCTTCAGATTACGGAGCTCACTTATCATTCCACAAATTGATTAGGTACGATTATGTAGGTAAAACAACGTCTAGTAGCCAGGTGAAAAATTAAATTTTCTATTGGAATTACTTAAATATAAGCCGGATTCTGTCATTTAGCTAAACATTATTCTAAATTATAATTTGTTTCTTGTTATTATGATTAAAATTTTAAAATTTGGGTAGAATGTAAAATTATAATGTACTAAACCAATATACATTTTACTAAAAAAAATACTTTGTAATAAGTCTTATGTGTCTGTAGTGTACCGATTATTAAAACCCTAATACAAATGTAAAATTGTTTTGATCCATATTCAAATAAGGTGTTTAATACAAACATTTTCTACACAACTGATTAATAGTTTTATCGATTTTTCACTTACTTACGTTGCCTAATAAAAATTTTCAACAGAAAAAGAGGGTACCTATTTATTTATAAAGTGAAATTTTATACAGTATGAAAAAATGTGCAAGAACAAGCATTGTAAATGGTTGTGGTATCTTATAAGATTATAAAAATAACAGTTGATAGGCCGAACACAATAGATAAATGCCGGCTGAAGGATACGCACCCGTCGGCTTCGTCGGCCGGTTTGTTTTCCTTATTTTCTTTCGTTGCACAGCCACCCATTTTCACAAATATAAATTATAATAACTAGCCGCTATAACATGCACTAAATCACGAAAACTACGGCAAATAAATAAAAGGAATATGGAATCTAAATGCAGTGATGGAATGATATTTTGTCCAAATGAATGTATCGGACCCGGGAGTGGTAAGGGCGAGGGGTGTCCCGATCGATGCGCGACACGCAGCACGCACGCGGCCTCACACTTCCCGCCCTTCGGGATTCGCTTCAAAACTTTTCGGGGGGAAACTTTAAGTTGCGAAAGAAAGCGGTAGCTTTCCCTTACTTGTCGTATTTGAATGCGGCGGCAACTATATTTTGCGTGATAACATCTTATCAATAAGAAAAAACACTTGACGTTATCTGAGCACATCTCGAAATGATTTAAGTTGTCACACAGCCTATATCTTCACTCTTGGGAACGGAGGCGGAGGTTGAGTTATATATTCTATTACGTCGGTAGATTTGGATTGAAAGTGACCACTGCTTACCTGACACTTGTACAACCGTCAGAGTCGACTGCGAGGTGCAGAATGGTCGCAGCGGGAGCGCGCGGAACGTTAAGCCCGCGACTCCCCGCGCCCGCACCACAGCCCTTCCTCTATCAACCTTGGCTTTGGCATGAGCCTGGCTGGTCCGCTTATGCAGATCATTTGTTAGTATTGTCTGTGATTTTCGGCTATCATAATTGTCTAATTGAGCGCATCCAAGGATTTGTTCTTATGCCATTAGTAGATAATTTAATCCCTTGTGTGCTTTAGGAAGTTGTTTAGGAAAACATTATCACATCTTAAATAATCTCTTCAAAAACAAATCTCCATTAAGAAACAGGTAAATAGATATCAATATAAGCTAACAAAAAATATTAGGTTAACTAAATTACTCATATACATTTACAGTTAGTATATAAAAGTGCCGCGTGGTTTCTGGCACTTTAGAATAGGACCACTACATTTTTTTCCTATAGATGGCGTAAAAAGAGACTAAAGGAGATAGGCAACTTCAAACCTGGAATTTCAATGCCATCATTAAACCATACAGCTGTGCGCGGCCTGTAAGCCATTTCAGGATTGTTGGCTCTTTCTATCCTGTTAGGGATGGAGACGTGATCGTATGTATATAAAAAGTTTTATTTAGTAAGGATTTTTGTTTCGCAAAAAGTAAAAAATTATATTTTAAATGATGTTTATGATAGATTTACATTAAATTTATATAAAGTTACACGATATTTGTTTGTTTTGTTCAATATCTATCTATCTATCTAATTATAAAATTTAAAACTTATTGACATTAAAACTTCTATGTTATTTTTATTTCGAATCGATCGATTTTATAAACTTAATTTATAATTTATTTAATTGCCTTTGGGTCTATGGTCTGTAATGCGCTATGCTATTTTCATGAAAAGGCGGGAACAGAAAATTAATTTTAGAATTTTTTGTTGGTTCTTTTTCGCGTGCTGGATCATCTCCAAGTCGGCATCAACGTTTATCGTACGATGCCAATGTCAAGACCGTATTCTTCACTTTCATTGCATAATGGCCCAGATAACAAATGTCGAAGGCCGCTTAGAACTTCTTGGAAGTATAGGTATTACATACCTACATTGAAATTTACCCAGTGGTAGCTGGGTCCGTACCTAGTCTATCATTAAAAATTCATTTACTTCAAGCAGATACTTTTTAATAACTCGATGAAATATAGGTACCTACCTAATCAATTGTTTTGGTTACCATAATTCCTAGTTAAACAAGTGCCGTGTCCTTGACCTCGAGATCAACAAGGGTAGCGTGGCGTGTCGGCACGCGGTTACTCGTTCACCCGTTCAAAGTGAAACCATTAAAAAACGCCCTTCAGTAGTGGTGGGTGTAGGCGTAGACTTGGAGTTACATAAGCCTCGTATAACGACCTTTGCACTGGAACCTTGTAAAGGGTTTTTCAAGTGTGGGATAGTTAGTGTTGCGTTTGGATTAAAATAAACTTGCGACAGTCTAAGTCGAAAATGTTATTATTCTTTAAATGTGTGTTTTGGTTACATCTTTGGTTGGGTCATAAAAAGATACATGCATACTTATATAAAAAATCACGACTCTTTCCCGGGAGAGGTAGGCAAAAACTACATTTTTATGTGTGTATAGGTAATTCTTTCGCTTTATCCACATTCATAACTCTCTTAATGCAAGCTCGTAGGTACCTACTTATTTCGTACTCCATACAATTGCATGAATTCCAATTTCAAAGCTAAATCAAGGTAGCCGGCTTCTGCGCGGGAAGAGCTTTTGGAACACCGCACACTGATTTTTCTTTGCACGGTTTTGTCATTAAGCTCTTTAAAACGTAAATAAAGTAAAAACCTCGAGTCGTGGGGCTTCAGCCTTGGCAATGACAGTCGCGAAGGTTAAGTTTTCTGTTTCCGTTGGTTTTTGTATGGCGACTTTGATAGACGTACCAAAATAATTTGCTGATCGCTAGCTGGCATGTCTTATTAAATACCTAATTATTCAAAATTTGTTTGGTATACGTACTTACTCGTAACAAACGACTTCATTTCCTACCAAGGTATGTGATAATATATATTTTAATCTTCTTTGTATTAATGTTTATTATATATATTTTTTACATAGGTACTTTATTGATGAACATCATTATTATACTGCTGAAAGTAAGCTGCGTGCGTCTGTAATCATGATCCTGGACCTGAAACCTAGGTTTTTACACGAAGGAACTCCAGTTTGAACTTACTTGGATATAAAAAACATCCATTTATTCATTCATATAATCACGTCTATATCACTTGCGGGGTAGACAGAGCCAGCGGTCTTGAAAAAACACATCCGCACCAAAAAATAAACAATTGCATGGTAGTGCATATTTCCTCAGGACGTTTTCACTCTTCGTAGTACCCAAATAATTTTGTAAGTAGGATTTGAATTTGTGCCATAGTTTTTTAAAACCTTTAAATACCGTTCGGCCACTGTCGTTCTTAAATAATTCGAAAATTATAAAGGTGATGAAAGAAACGCAACTTCTACTTATTATATTAAAATTATATTAATGAAATTCCGAAGTCGCCAAACTTTTCCCAAAAGTTAATCAAGCAGACAACTTATTATTCAGATTTCTGCATTATTTATAACTTAGTGGATTCTCTAAGGATTTCTGTGTTTAGTCATTCATTCCATAATCGGCCTTGTTCCATTTCGGGCCAATGTCAATGTCTCGGCCTTCGATCGATGGCGTTGAACTGTGGCTGAGTTTTGTGGGTGTATCACGCGATGACGTGTCTGAACACGATCCATACTTCACCCATCACCACCGAAATATTGTCTTTTGGATTTGAGACAAAACATTTTTTTTATATAAATATATTTTTATGGAGTAGAGACCTCCCTCGATCCCTGTATACTTCTTTTGCTTCATCAACTTTTATAACTTTCTTCACGCAAGCTTGTCGGTTTCGGGTACTCTTGACCTGACCTTTTGCTAGAACGTCTCCGATTTGCTCAAGGTACGTAGACGAACTAGTGGGAACTCCAACAGTCCCAGTCACATACAAAATGTTAAAAGTAGGTATTTAAATAAGTATTTTATGTATTTTAATATAATATTATTATTATATATAAGTATTTTAATATTATATTTGGGGCGCCGCAGTAGTCCGCCTGTCCCGGGTTGAATTCCGGCCAACTCATGATAAGAAATGAACTTTTTCTGATTGGCCTGGGTCTTGATGATATTATGTAAGTATATAAGTATTTATTATGAAATATAGTAACGTTGAGTTAGTATCTCGTCACTCAATCTCTGTAATATTGTTTATATTTACTTGAAAATAAGACCATCTTCATCATTTTCTCATGGATGTTGTAAAAGTTGACATAGGAGGGAAAGAGTGCAAGTTTCTATTCTGGTCAGCGAACCTAGACTTCTCTGTTGTACCTATGAAAAGCAGCTGCATCATATGTACAAAAGATATAAGTAGTCTGGGTCTGTGCCAAATTTCATTAAATGGCTTCAATTGTTTCGTATTTATTATATAAAAACTAGCGACCCGCCCGGCTTCGCACGGGTGCAAAATTCGGAAAAAATTATACATAAAAACCTCCCTCTTGAATCACTCTACCTGTTACAAAAAACCGCATCAAAATCCGTTGCGTAATTTTAAAGATTTAAGAATACAGACAAACAGACTAAAATAGCGACTTTGTTTTATACTATGTAGTGATAGTGATGATACCTTATTCGTAACTCACGAGGCAGGTGCATCTCGACCACGACACGACCAGAGCATTGGAGTTCAGTAAGGTTCAGTCAAATATTATTTCCGATAGCCTTGCGATTTATCAATTCATATAAAGCTGCGTACACACTGGGCTAACGTACGTTTTTAGTTAAGGTGACGCCGGGTTTTTCAATCAATAATAAATCGAAAAATTATAAATGTACCTAGTTACTTTTTTTTTTTGGGGACAATTTACACTGATTGAGTTAGCCTCGAAGTAAGTTCGAGACTTGTGTTACGAGATACTAACTCAACGATACTATATATTATAATAAATACTTATATAGATAAACATCCAAGACCCAGGCCAATCAGAAAAAGTTCTTTTCTCCTCATGCCCTGACCGGGATTCGAACCCGGGACCACCGGTGTCACAGACAAGCGTACTACCGCTGCGCCACAGAGGCCGTCTAAGTCTAACTTACAATTAATATCTTTATTTAGAAATAAAAACCCTCCTTTCCGTAACTTTCAGTAAATTATTATCTTTAGTATTATTCGTGTTCTGCTTTGGAGAACGGAAATTCAAAGACATGATGAATCTTCACCTCACAACGAATTCCATTTCGCTCGCTTAGTAAATGTTGAGGAAAATAAGCATACCTACTTGTAATTAAAATCTTTAAGGCGTCATCTTGAGAAGACGTTGATCTAACCTTGAAAACAGGACCAACTAATGCTAGTGAAACCCTTTTGTATCATTCGAAACTCGGCCCTGTGTGAACGTAGCTTAACAATCAATGACTCACCCACTCCCATCCTTGTACAGAGTTATCGAAAAAACAATGAGAAGAACAAGCAAGTACAGTCTTAGCCATTTCCGCGTCAGCACTCTCATAATATATGATATCATCGTGGAAAATTCGCGAACGCACTTAAATTTCATCAGTAACTATCACACTGTATCGGTCCTCGATTTTTGTATCGATAAATCGATAAGCCGATAGACTTGGGAATCCTTATCGAATGTTGATATCATCGTGATTTTTGTGAATTTTGATGTATTATGAGGTGCAACAAAGCATCCGAGAGTATTTCACTAACTTTTGATATGAAGACATCATTTTCCACATTATTACGATGAGTAGGCAGAAGGTAGGTATCTACAATTCTCTTTGCCACGAAACCAGCGATGATACTTTTACTTGTTTCATTCAATAAGGAAGTACCTATTTTTGGATAGACACATGGCAGTAGTCTATTTTTGTATAGGAACGATGGTAGTAGTCTATTTGTTGTGCGGATATGAATCTACTGGAACGATTATGATGAAACTTACTACAGATATAGACGTGAACAGGAGTAACATAAGCTTTTGTGGCAATTCCCTCCGAAAATAAAACTCAAGGTGAAAATATCCCTACTAACTTATATTATAAATGCGAAAGTAACTCTGACCGTCTGTCTGTTACGCTTTCACGCCTAAACCACTAAACCGATTTTAATGAAATTTGGCAAAGTGAAAGGGTTGACCCTGAGGAAGAAAATGGTCTTATTGCGAAAAAAAGGAACATGAAGTCGCGGACAGAAGCTACTTTAACATAGCACAGGTCACTGTGAACCAGTTTGAACCAGTAATCACCGGTATTGTGGCCTGCAAATCGGAGGAGGGGCTCGCATACATCCGGCCGCGCCCGACGCTCCTCGCAATTTGTGTAGTCAATCTCAATGAACCGACAGAACGGTTCCCATGTTATTGAATAAAGATTAAACGTACTTACCGCTAAATATTATTTTGATGAGTTTTTATGTTCGACAGAAGCTAATTATGAGTTTTTTTTGTAATTTTATCAGCCCTTCCTATTTTATGGGTTGTATATAGTTATAGGTGGACCCGCGTGGTTCAATTAGTTGTGTAAGTAGGTATTTAGTTCATGAAAAAAACGGGACGTATTAAGGCTTCCAGAGAAGGCACAGTTAGCAGAAAATGCAGAGATGATTATACAATAATCATAATCATGTCTTTATCCCTCACGGGGTCGACAGGACCAACAGTCTTGAATAGACTGAAAGGCCACGTTCAGCTTAGCTTAAGATTCAAATAAAATAAATCAGCAGAATAATACTTAGTTACGAACGTTGATTTTCTAATCTTGTCCCGTTCAAGAATAGACCACTATGAGTAGATAATATGTGGGAGCTCTAGTCAACTAAGCATACACATAGCTTTATACATAAAATCGCGTCTTTATCCCTGACGGGTTAGACAGAATTATCAGTCTCGCAAAGACTAGAAAGCCACGTTCAGCTGATAAGGAATTGAGATTCAGAGTATGAATTAAAACGACAAATATGCAATCGAAGTATCTTTTATTCAATGTGATTTTAACTTATATTTCAATCACATAAATTATTTATTTCATTCAATCGCAAAGCTGCATTTGAATTCTTGATTGCGCTTTTATTGATCCAGTTTTCCTGCAAAAATTAGAACGATTTCTCTGTCCATGGAATGATATCCGAGATTGATTCTACATTTAAAATTTTGTAACTCAGATGCTTAGCCTAGGCGGCTGATTCCGATGATGAACAGATAAAAAGCATTTGAAATTCGAATTCATTGGTTCTTATTCGAATTTTAAACCATGACGAACCTTGGCGCCATGCCTCCGCTGGGCCCTTCACACGGCCCCTACATTGCTTTTAATTGGCATTAATTAGTGTCTAGATTGAAATTTTAGAGGGACCATTTCATAAGGCGTCTTTAAAGTTTAAAGTAATAAAAATTTAAGCACGCCCGTATGTTTCAACCTCGTTGTCTGCGCAAGCGCAGCGTTTTGTTTAAAGTCAATTGATTTCAAAACACGATAATTGGTAAGAGTGATTACCGCTTTTATATAATCAAAGTTTTCATATTTTTCAGATGAAATTATTTTTTACCAACTGTAACTCCCATTTTACAAGTAGGTACATAAACCAATATATCAAGATATCTTCTCTTATCTGACATTACTATTCTTATCAGTAACCATAGTGGTCTTCAGTATTTACCTCGTCTGAAAATGGACATTAGCAACATCTAATGGTGTCTCCAAAAGTGTGAGATAGTGCAACAGAAAGCGCACAGTTATTTATAAACCATGCATGGGGCGTAGCGCAGGTGTGTCAAACAGTTCATCATAGTTGGACGGCCTGAAATCACAAATTTAGTAAATTGTTTGTTGTAGATTAATCGCCTTGTGGTTCTCTGAAGTTTAGGATAGGACCGCTCCATCTCTTTCCCATGGATGACTGAAAAGGCGACTAAAAGATACGCTAATTAAATTTCACTTGAGCGACGGGCTAGCATCCTGCCACTATTTATTCTCTCTCCATTATTAAGCCATACAGCTGAACGTTGCCTTCTAGTCTTTTCGTGAGTGCTGGCTCTGTCTACCCTGTAAGAGACAAAGACGTGTTTAAATGTGTGCTAGAAGGTCCTAAAACTTAGCCGCTTTTCAGTTCGATGGCGGCGCATGTATGTACGTACATATACATACATACATACATATGGTCACGTCTATATCCCTTGTGGGGTAGACAGAGCCAACAGTCTTGAAAACACTGAATGGCCACGTTCAGCTATTTGGCTTAATGATAGAATTGAGATTCATATAGTGACAGGTTGCTAACCCATCGCCTAAAACAGAATCCCAAGTGTGTATCCCTTAGTCGCCTTTTACGAGATCCATGGGAAAGAGATGGAGTGGACCTATTTTTTTTTGTATTGGTGCCGGGAACCACACGGCACGTGTATTTACATATATATATTTTTAATCTAGTCCAGTGTAATGTGTCTTCGGCTCTGCGGCCCTGGGTATTTCGACACTAGCCACAGTCTACCGTCCGCCTGGTGACTGACTCACTCAGGTCAACGACCCCGCTGCACGCTGCACTCTTGGCTAAGTAGCTCGCGGTATTTATTCGTTCAATTGTTACAGATATTGATAAAGCTTCAATTTTATATGTTTTAATTCTGTGTAAATATAGTTACTCAGGTGGTAAAGATAAATAAATAAAATTACTTCCATTTTTTTTAAATTTTGAAACTACTGAATCGATTTTGATTTGACTTGAAAATATTATTAATTAATGATCTCTATGTCCCTACTGCTAATATCATACAAAAGTATTTTTTTTGCAGAAATATATGTAATTTATTTATTTAACACTTTATTACAAACAAAAAATTACAAAAGGCGGGCTGGACTTAATGCCGTTTGGCATTCTCTACGAATTCTCTCTCTAAAGGAATGAAGTGTTGCTATTCTTATTTATATTGGTGCCGGGAACCACATGGCACTGCAACGTCACTGTAATAAGCTGTCATAGGACTAAAAATAAGGATATATTTTTTTTAATAGTTTGTTAAGTGCACTCAATAAATGGTAAGCACCGAAGTTATAAATAAAGAGGGAAAAATATAAGCACATAGATTACTCATACATACATACATACATATGGTCAAGTCTATATCCCTTGCGGGGTTGACAGAGCCAACAGTCATGAAAGAACTGAACGGCCACGTTCAGCTATTTGGCTTAATGATAGAATTGATATTCAAATAGTGACAGGTTGCTAGCCCATCGCCTAAAAAGAATCCCAAGTTTGTAAGTCTGTCCCTTGGTCGCCTTTTACGACATCCATGGGAAAGAGAAAAGATTAGGTACTAATAAGTGAATGAATACCGTTGGTAAACCTAAATAGGTTGATTCACCACAGGAGAATGTGATATTGAGACACTGTATTGTATTGCAGTGGGACTAGACATGTCTGCATAGTTAAGTCACAGTTTAATAAAGAGTTAAGTCTAGCGTGCGTAGGTCGACGCCTAAGAGCTTATGACTTAGTTAAAATATGTACGTACTAAGTTAAAGCCGGCTTCGGTTTAGCTTTGGGAATTCATTCAAATGGCTTTTACTGTTATTTATAAAATTTTACGCAATCCGCTATTAGGTATTGTTTACCCTTTCTTGAACCATCTTTGTCAATTTCGGCGCTATTGACTTCCAATGTGATATTACTAAATATTGATACATACATATTATCCAACAGCCAACAGTCTCGAAAAGACTCGTTCACGTTCAGCTGTTTGGTTTATAAATAGATAAACATTGATCTATCATAGAAAACTAATGTAAAGTCTGCTTGGAAATTTATTAAACTACATGCACTTTCTCCAACAAGTACTTATAACAAACAGATTCTTGCCTAAGAAATTGATACTAAACCAGCAATCAGACAAAAAAGGAATAAAAAGAATACCTATACAATTTGGCTTTATCACGACATTTTGAAAAGTGTCCAAAAATCGATTATATATCAGCCAAACAATGCTGTACGGTTGAATAAGGGTTACTATGGTTTGTACTACTCTTTAAAGGAAAACCAACGTGTAGACGGGATGATTGTTTATTTGCAACTGATTCACATAATGACAGCTCCTATCAATTGGACAATGCATTTGAACATCGAACATTCCGCCCGCCAAAGGACTGTTACAGGCCTTTAAATAACAAAAATAATGAAAGAACATGTTATTCTTAGAATCAACATTTGCATAAAGTACCTAACAGCTATAATAAACTTTAAACAAAAAGTATATAAAACTCAATATTAATTATTTAACTTTCTTCTAACAATTTATAAGTGAAACCTACATGCAATATTGTAACTAAATAATGAAATTAACTTAGCCCTTTCGTTAAATGAAACTAAACATGAAAATAATTCTACAAAATAAACAAATTCATTATCAATAGGTAAAAGACATAACTTGGTGATAGGTCTTTTCTGTCGTTTGGCACAAATTAAACATCGATGAATGCAGGTTTTTACTGTACTTTTAGCATTGATAATCCAGTACCTTTCCCTCAGAAATGTCAACATTAATTGAATTCCGCCGTGTAATGTCTTTACATGAGCATCTGCCACAAGAAGTAATGTTAAAGGATTCTTTGCACTTAATATTATTGGGTGCTTCTTCGAGTTATTCAAATTAGCATGGCGAATCCTACCGCCCAACCTGAGAATATTATTTGCGTCAATGAAAGGATGTAAGGATTTAAGATTGCTTCTCCTTTTAACCCTGCCTCTTTTCCTTAGATCAACCATTTCTTCTTCAAAATCCTTTTTCTGTACAATTCTTATGCACACATCGAGTGCGCTTTCCAACTCTTCCGTTGTTATAGGTACATCTAAAGTTTTAACTCCATAACTTTTATATTTCAGAAATCTTTTGCAATAAGTTATTGTTTTTAACAGTTCTTTCAACGTGTCAAAATCTTCGAATTTGGTAAGTAATAAATCTTTATCATCTTTATCTTCTTCTATATAATTATCTTGTACTTTAGTATTTACTAATATATCTCTTCTTATCTCTAATTCTGTTATTAAGTTGTTCATTTTCTTCACAGGTAGCTCTTCATTCTTCAGCCAGTTTGGTCCCTGCCACCATAATAAACCTCTAGAAGCCAGGTCAGCGGGATTCTCATCAGTTCGGACATGATACCATTTGTTTCCAATGTTGTCTAAAATTGTAATCACTCTATTTCTGACGAAAGTTTGCCATCGAATCGGATCCAAACCATGCTAAAACTATCGTGGAGTCAGTCCATGCAAAAAACTGATCTTTAGGTATACGAGTAGCTTCACTAATTTGTTTCAGCAATTGCGATAAGAGAACTGCACCACACAATTCCAGCCTCGGTAAAGATACTGGCTTAACTGGCGCAACTCTTGTTCGAGCAGCGATGAGGCTTATCTTAAAATTTCCATCATCAGTTCGGGCTCTAAGGTAAGCAACTGCTCCATAAGCTTTATTAGACGCATCGCAATACCCATGCACAGTGACCTCATTTAAATTGTCTTGAGTAGTGTTCATCCATCTCTTTAATTTTATTTGTTTTAGGTGTTCATAACTATTTCTTATATTAATCCATTCCTCTTTTGTTTCAGAATCGAGATCATCATCCCAGCCGACTCCTTTTAACCATAACTTTTGTATTAATATTTTTGCAGGAAGCAATGCAGGGGCCAGCCAACCGAGCGGATCGAAGAGGCGTTGGATCTCTGCTAATATAGATCTTTTATTTATGACTTTTTCTAAATAAGGCAACTGAAAATGATACTGAAACACGTCTTCCCCCATATTCCAGGAAACTCCAAGTGCTTTCGTCATCTCATCTAACTTGATATCTAATTTTACTTTTATACTTCTGTTAGACGGCTTAATCTGTTTAAGAAATTCTGAGCTATTAGATGTCCATTTTTGTAGATTCATACCTCCTCTTTTAAGAATTTCAGCTATATTCATCGCTGTGTCTAAAGCTTCAGGCACAGTATCTGATCCAGACATCAGGTCATCCATATAAAAGTCTTCGTGGATCGTTTTTGCTGCCACTGGATGTTCCTTGCCTTCATCTTTTGCGATTTGTTGGAGCGTCTTCACCGCCAAGTAAGGAGCACAAGCTGTGCCGAAAGTAATTCTTAAAAGGCGATAGTCTTTTATTGTTCCAGTGGAGTCTCGCCAGAGGATGCGTTGAAAGTCTGCGTCTTCTTTTGTTACTAAAATTTGCCTATACATCATTTGGACATCTGCCGTAAAACAAACTCGTTTCATTCTCCACCTTATAATATGCGATCTCATATCTTCCTGTATTTGTGGTCCAACCATCAGTTCATCGTTAAGAGATACGTGATTTGAACCTTTTGATGATGCATCAAACACTATCCGGACCTTAGACGTATCCCTATCTAGTTTTATCACTGCGTGGTGAGGAAGATATACTGCTGGATTGTTCTTTTCATTTTCCGGAACTTCTTCTAGATGATTTAATGTTTTATATTCTTCAAATACTTTTGTGTATTCTTCCTTCAATAATTTGTCCTTCCTAAATCTTCTTTCTATTTGTTCTAATCTTCTAATAGCTATCTCTCTAGTGTTTCCATTTCGACATTGAGGATTATCAGTCTTAAATGGTAATTTTACCACGTATCTCCCTTCTTCTTGTCTACTATATGTTTCTTCAAATAGACGTTCACATCTCTCTTCCTCCTTTGTATATTTCTTCTTTGTGTCAGGCTCTATTTCCCAAAAGTTCTTCAGCATGTTGTCTAAGTCTAGCTGATGATGCATGACAATTATTTCTTCAGAGGAAGATGTGTTTTGTATTGCTCCAAATAAGATCCAACCAAGGTGTGTGTTTTGAGCGCATGGTGAACCTAGGGGATCTTTGATTAATTCATTCTTCAAAATTTGGGAACAAACTTCAACACCAAGAAGAAGGTCGATTCTTCCTACTTCATTAAAGTTGGGATCAGCTAAGGTGAGTCCTCGTAAATGTGTCCAATTGTTTGATGGTATCTTTATAGTCTTTGTTGGCAGGTGTGTGGTCAATTGTGTGGCCATAACATAGGCTTTCATACCGAGCTTGAACGTATCCTCATGATTGGATAAAAGTTCCAGCTGTACCACGTGCTTAACTGTAGTCTTGGTTGAACCCACACCTGTGATGTTTCCTTTAGCCAATGTTCTCTTTACTTTTAATGTTTGAGTTGCTCTTTCGCTAATGAAATTAGCTTGGGATCCCGGATCTACTAACGCGCGCAATATTGTTACATATCCTTTCTCATCTCTTACAGGGACCAATGCGGTAGCGAGCAAAGCTGTAGACTTCTTCGCTGTGAAATGAGTTGCTATTGCGTCGTTTGTTTCTTCGTCTTCCTGTTGTTCATCTTTTGTGTCATCAAGTTGGCTGTGGTGAGTTTGTACATTGTCTGTAGTTTGGGATTCCCTCTTTTCGTGAAGCAAAGTGTGGTGTTTTCTCTTACAGATACGACAGGTAACTGGCAAACGACATTTCCATGCTGAATGACCTTCAGCTAAACAATTGAAGCATAGGCTTTTGTTTCTTACAAATTCACTTCTTTCCCGCGGCTGCAGTTTACCAAATACCTTGCAGTGACTTAAGGTATGGTCTTCATTACAGTTAATACAGGTCTGGACCGAAGATGTTGCTGCGGCCGCTACGTGAAATGACTTGCCCTTAAATGCTTGAGTCTTCTCTCTTGTGATGGAAGTTATCGGATTGTTTGTGTTAGTAACCAGCTCCAGTGTTCTAAATTTCCCTTCTAGGAATTGTTTCAAGTCACGCCAACTAGGTAATTCATTAGGTTTCAATTTATAAGCGTGTTCTTCCCATGACTTATGACTCTCGAAATCTAATTTTTGCACCACATGATGAATAATAACTGGATCCCACGAAGTAGTAGATATTCCTTCATTTATAAGGCCATTCAAACATTCTTCGGTAGTGTCTAGAAGCATCTTGATTTGAGTTGCAGTCTGACTAGCACATTTCTTTTGTCCAAATAAACGTTTGAGTAAAGAATTCACAACTAGGCGTTTATTCGCGTAACGATTCTTAAGAATTCCTCGTGCTTGATCATAATTAGCTTCAGTCACCTGAATATGCCTTAATAATGCCTCAGCCTCACCAGTGACACTCGCTTTCAAATAGTGTAGTTTTTGCACTTTGCTCAGTGAATTGTCGTTGTCTACAAGCGATGAAAATAAATCGTCGTAATTAGCCCATTCTTCATATTTCCCCGAAAATTTTGGAAGTTCTATTTTTGGTAACTTTGCACAGCTTAAATTCGAGGGATGTTGAGGAGAACTACGCGAAGATACCGTTGTCGGCATTAACTTTTCCAGCATATCTTTCAAATCGCCTTTGATACATAAATAAAGTTCTTCGATTATGTCAAATTCCTCATTGGCTAAATACGGGATTTTGTCATGCTTTTCTATGTCCGTTTCTTGAATCAATGATGAATGTGCCTCGAGAAATTTCTCCCAATATTCATGTATGCATTCTAATTTACTCTCTATACATCCTTTTGTGAGTCTTGTTTTAGGACATTTTTTCAGATTTGATTGGGTTTTCTTTAATTGGCTTGCAAGATTTTCTATAACACGTAAATGTTCCATAGTGAGTGAGTGAAAGTTTCGGTTGTCTTAGCGAACTTCTAACTATCCAACAATATATTTCACGTTCTAAGTCCACACATAACGTGACGCGATGAATGGTAATTACATTAATTTTGTTTAATATGTCCATAAATGTAAAACATTTTCCATACGCGTAATTGAAAACTCACTATAAAATGTCACAATGTCAAATTGCAAATGTCTTTATATTTTACCAATAAAGTCTTACGAAATCACAAGGCAATCCCTTGATAATATATTATTTCTTTATATTTAAATACGACAAATCACTTGATGTTATTTATTTTATAAAATAGCTTCGCTTCGATAGTTCAATTTTTCACGCAGAGCTTCAGTCATTGGTCTATGTAACGATAACATCCGGCTCGAAGGACCATATGTACGGTTGAATAAGGGTTACTATGGTTTGTACTACTCTTTAAAGGAAAACCAACGTGTAGACGGGATGATTGTTTATTTGCAACTGATTCACATAATGACAGCTCCTATCAATTGGACAATGCATTTGAACATCGAACAAATGCAGTTCTGTAAAGATTGGAAAGGAACTTGAAATGAATGTGGCTTTTCATACAATTTCTATTAGAAAGCCGTCAGTTGCGCTAACCTAGCGGAAAAGTCTATCAGTTTTAACAATAGCCTTGTTGTACCAGCGCCATCAATTTCATTGGTTATTTTGGCGTTCGGTAAACTGATACGGTTTTGTTAAAAATAAGTCACTAGATGATATATTAATGATCTGTTTTATAATTAATTGGTACTTACAGAACTCATTAATAAAGGAAAAAGAAGTAATTTCTAAAGAAAGGTTATTATGTAACATTGACTGAGATAACTATAATGTGTTTGAGAAATCTTGTAGAACGTTGAAGGAAATGGACATAAGAAACGGACTTGACATAACGGAAATTAGAAATGACATACCGCAAGGAAGTAAAGGTATATTAAATTATGTAGATTTGGTAGAAAATATTGGTGGCGCTGCTTCTACAGAAGATTAAAGTCAGACCTTTTTTATGATGAGCTAAATATGTATAGTCACGGCTTTATTTATGGGACAGTGCTATTGTATCGTTGCTCTTATTTATAAAACTTAATTGAGTAAGTACTAGTAACAGAATAGAATTTCGTAACAATGATCAGTAAATACATAGTTCCATAAAATTACCACGGAACCCACCAAAGAATGTTTCACTCGATGAATAACCACAAAAAAAAACATCAATCAGTCATGCTAGTCTACAAGCTAAAAATCCATTCAATGTTCCAACCATTTACAATGAATCATTTTGTACCGAATGGGATATTCTTTCTGTTACATTCTAATAGATATATATTTTGGGTATGGAACTATGCTATTTACCTGAAATTAATTATGTACCTACAACACTTTTTTAAGTTTTTACAATGTTAAAACTAACGAGTTCTGAAACGTAACGAACAGCAAGCTTGAAAAAAAAATCATCCCATGGTAACAGTTATGACAACCAAAGTTGTAGAAATACGGTGGATATGACTATATTCAACAATAAATATACATATTTATTAAATTTAGGGCTCATTCAACTGGCTGATGCGATGTGAAGATCTAAGAAAATTCCACAACAAACAGAGCTTTGACCAGTGCAACCTGACCTGCTTGAAGACTTATTTAATGAGTTTTCCAACACCTATCAAAATTTATATCACCTTTTGGATACCGATTTTAAACAACGGTTTCTGTCGGTATTCTGATAATCATTAAAATACTTATATGTTTCTTGAACCGCGCCTCTTGGTCTAAAGCCAGCGTGCGTCAAACTGGACTACGGATGCGAAATTACATAAGAGAACACATATTTGTTTACGCAGATTAAATAAGAATGAACTAACGTCAATGTTAACTGACTTTAGACGACATTTGCGGAATTTTTTGAAAATGGTCGAAATGATCTTTTAAACATTGTAGCTTTAAATAAAATCGTATCACCTGTCTAAAGCTCTCATCGCAGTTCATCTAGCAATTTAATATCTTCAACAACGAACACTGACATAGCTGGTTTGCTTAAGAAGTAAAATTTTGTGAAACCAATAATAGAATTTGAATCTGAATTCCTGGTAAGTTATGAAACCCGATAAAAGCTAGAAGACATTATGGTTGAAAATTTCGTAATTGAAACTTTATTCTTTACCAACCAAAATACAATTTGTCTGTAATATTCATATGGTTTATGATTTAAACTTACAATGTTTCATTTGGTCGATGGTACGACTTCTGTTGGGCCGGCAGTGCTCCTCTCGTCAGCGGCTGAACTTCCACCACCGCCACCCCCCTTAGCGTCTCCTCCCCTGGGCGCCGCACCACCACCGCTGCCTTTGCCGCCTTTACCCCCTTTGCCCCCATCATCTTCGGCGATTGTGGCAGGTAACGTTCCCCTGTCGAAAAATCCTAAATTTATTCCTAGTAGCCAGTATTTTAGGACATCGATTTAGGTATAAACTTATATTTTTAGATATTATCATGTTGCCAAGTTTTTTACCGAATTTACCGCGACCATGTACTTTTATGTGTACCTCTTAATTAAATTATTGACCGATGCTTTTAAACTGTGGAAAAACATCGTGATGAAACCTGAATATTGATCCCTGATCATAATGGTTCCTCATAGTAATGATCACCCCGATCCAGCAATTAGGTTGTTCCCCTGAAAAGGTAAGACGAGAGGTGATTGGTGTAAAATTCCTTACTTATTGAATTCAGTATTGCGGTCAAAGGCGAACCCCAGGCTTCTAACTAGAGAGGAGAGGATAAAACTTAACCAGTAAGATAATGATTAAGTGCGGAGGTAAATATAGATTGGAAATGATTCAATCCATGCTGGAACAGACGCCATCTTTGAACTTGACTGCTAACAAATGTCTAAACAACAAGATGGACTAATTAACACATTGCTGCACTAATCTGATTATGTGAGTAAGGCAACATGTTGTAAACATTGTCTATGGTGCCATATCGAACATGTTATCTGCTACAGAAATATAGACTCAAAACTAAGAGATCATAGAATTAACTTTATACTTGCTGCGGAGAATCCTAATGTTGATCGAGATGCTCATGAAAAATATATCTTTAGAGTAGAGTTGTACGGTTCAAATTTGGATAAGAATGTTGTCGTTGATGACTACAGTGCATAGTAACACGTACTAATAATGCACTAACTAAATATTTTTCAGAAATTTGCAATGCACTCATTGTTTATTGAAATATTTACTTAGAAAAGGTTTGTGATTTGTTAGTTAGTGATTGACTTACCAGTGGTGGATTATTCAAGAGGCAATAGTGTTTTCACTAAACTATATATTCAATAGCAATAACAATGTAAATTTGTACACCTTGCAGTGAACGAAATTACATTTAATTTTTCATTTTTAATAGCAAATAAAAAGTAGAAAATAACGCACGATACAAAAATGTTAGTAAGTAATGGTATCAAGATAAAAAAGTTTCACTCGAATGAAACATTCTGAATAAAAAATATAATAAAATGACACTATTATTCATCAGCTGGTGGTGGTATTTCAATGGGTTCTGGTTCGGGTTCTGGTTCTGGTTCTATTGCTGGTTCTGGTTCCAGATCTGGTTCAAGGCGAGGTGCAGGCAGAGGTTCTTGTTTCGCCATAGGCTCTGGTTGTGGCAAAACCGCTTTAGGATATTGTAGTACTTCTTCTATAGATCCTTGTGGAGATACCCTTGCTGTGCCAGTTTGGGTTCCTTCATCTTCACTATAATCGCCTCTGAAATAACAAATAAAAGGGTTTATTTTGCAAAACCTTGGTTGCAGTAAGTTCGGTTGTGTATTTATGCACTGACACCAAAGGTATTTAAGCAAGAACTATATATAGTTCTTGCTTAAATACCTTTGGTGTCAGTGCATGCATTATTATTATAATATAGTACATGAATTAACCATGATTTAATTAATTTCAATATTTGCAGTAAAGGGGATTAAAATAATGATGAAGCTAACTCAAAAAAAGAGCTCTGTTTAACAAAATATAAAAAGGCAAACAAATTATAAAAAAAATTAAACAAAAATAAATAACATACCATTTATCCTATCGAGCGAATTTTTCCCAGATAATCTTCATGTTTTCAATAGCAAGCCGCGGCACTTTAAAAATATCTTGTTTACTGGGTGGTAAGGTATAGTTTATGATGCCAAATGACACCGACATTGGCACTAGGAATAATATAACGTTGGTATAATCTGCTTTGAGGACGCATAGTAACAAAACAGCTGATTTTTAGGTCTGGTATACTTGGATGGTGTCCAAAAGATTAGTACGTGTTGAAATTTTGAATAAAGTATCTATTTCAAAATATACATCCAAAATCAAGCTGTTTTTGAGAACAGACCTAATTTGATGCTAACACTATAAAGATATATCTTTATAGTGTTTTTTGAAACGGGCTTGTTATATTTTTTAAATTATGGACCCATGTCATAAATTCAATATGACAAAATTCTCAGTTGTTACTTTATCATTCTGTTTTCTTCTTCCTGAATATTGTTTACAAGATGTCTCAACTATTTTCAGTCTCTATTCAATTTATTCGCGATTTCCTGAATAATTTTGTAAGCAAACAAAGTACTTGATATACTCACATGTTTAATTCAAACCAAACAGAACATGAAAAATTGTTATGAATGACAGAACTACATGAATAAAACACAGGATTTATATACTAGTAGACAAAAAAAAAACTATACAATTTTTTTACACTTTTGCACAAAAATATACAATGATTACCTACAATATAGGTACACAGGTATTTTTAAGATAGAAATATGAAAAAAATATTACTATTAAAAGCAGAAAAACTTAGCAAGATCCAATGACCAAAATGTGAAAAATAAAAAAAATTTGCTAGAAATACATAAGAAACACCGATGTAATCAGTTATGCAAATATTTTCAAACACGTAACAGCTCATTGCAAATGTGATAAGTGTGTCTGCACGACCAAAGTCTACATTCTGCAGAAAAAGTCGACGAATTTTTAATAAAAATGCATCATACGAACGAATACGAATCACTAGGAATTTTTATAATCATATTGAATGTAGGAAAACAGGACATCTTAATGTTTAATTCTATCTATAATCCACCATCTCCAGCCTCCCTCAGAGACTGACGCCAGGACAATGATGATTATCTAAAGAATGCATTAATCGTTTTATTATTTAAATGCATACCTACAATCGTACTTTTTGTTTTTTATTTTCTTTATAAAGTAGTATAACTAATTTCTCAAACTTGTGTTTTGTTCTAACGTTGACAGAAATATAACAATTAATAATTAATATCATGGAGAAGTAATAGTTTAAAATCTGCATAACATTCAAATTTTCTGCCAGCGTGGCTAAGCAACCCTTTTTTTGGATTACCTATACTTATGTCGTTTCATTTACCGACGGGGAAGAATGTAAATTAGTGATTCTTGTTTTAAAGAAAGTTGCATGTTCATCTCAAATCTTACACCTATTCAAAATTAATCCCTCCGCTTCGATAAGAAAGAAAATATAATCAATTATTGAACGTATATAAACGAGCAAGACAGCATAATTTTATGTGTTTTAATTGAAATAATCAATGGCTCCCTTCGATCAACTATAGTACGTCAATAATGGCTCCTAATGTTTTAATCAAGGCTTTGGAACTAAACGGAACGCCTGACTTTGTTCAGAATATAATTTAATACTTTTATAGTTGCGATGTAAAATAAGATTCACCTACAATGGTACACCTCAAGGCAATGGAAACTGACATGCTGGAAATCAGGATATACAAACTAATTGCATACAAATTGATTACACGGCTGTTGGTCTCGCTCGCATCAATTTGCGTCTGCGCAACATCACGTCGCCATCGGGAGATATGTTGGCATTATAAAGCGGAGCATTTGGTGTAGGTAATATTTCGTGGATGAATTCCTAAGATTGAGGTAAAATTCCAACGAATTCAATGTGCCATAGAATTTGTTATGTATATCTTCGTTTGACTTCGTTTTTAGAGAAATCACCTTGTTATTTAATGTTGGTTTTTGGTTTATTTGGACAGTCGATCAATTTGATAAACTTTTTAGCTCACAAATATTCGGTTTATAAAATCACCTGGTTTAATTCTAATTCAAATTATAGTTTCTTGCAATGTTTACAATTTATTACCGAATTTGAGATAAAAATAGCTCAATATTGTTTCTGGCATCGATCGTGTTATGAAAAGTGCTGTTATCTTTTGCGTTATAGTTATTAGCTTGTTGTCTGCTACTTTAAAAAAGTTTAACTTCAATGTGTTATTAAAATTTGAGATTGCGATATATAAATAAAACATATTTATCTATTCAATTTTCAAATCTTCTATATTTTCTTTGTTTTGTAATTACATGTTTTATTTCATTTAAGTTTCTGAACTGTTAAGAATTGTATTTTTTGAAATGTTATTAGCTGGAATAACATTTTTGTTTTGTTTTTCTTTATGATCCTAGTCATAAATTTTAATAGCCATAGTTGTAATATATTCTAAATTCATATTAATGTTTTCATTACAAATTGATTCGTGGACTGCGTGTTTATCATTAGGATTTTTAGTCAAATCTCGGACTGATAGTTTAATATCTTATCTCTCAACACCACAGCATTCGTCTAGGCTTTCTGGCCCTCTGCCAAGCTGGCCCGCCGCCTCTTGATGTCACAGTCTAAAACTACTGTTTTCGTTTCTCATTTGTTTTTCAGACGAGTTTTTAACGATGTTACGTTCCACTGTAGCACGCGTTTGTTCTTTGACAGGCCTGTTTGGTTTGAACGACATATTTTCATAGAATTTTTTCACATTTTCACTGATATTTGTAGTGATAAAAATGGGACTTATCAAAAAAAAAAAACGACTGGATGATTATTAAATCTCTTAAATGGTTTTTTCTCCTATAAATCACGCGTATAAGTTCCCGTGTTCGTCACTTTCAAGGTTCTCGATGTTTTAAAATATGGACTAGACCAGACTGTTGGCACCTATTAGATATTTTAAATACAATAAAGCAGACCATTCATGCTCAGACAATTCTGACAGTTTATCAATAATGGAGACAGTCAAAACGTAGGAGCTATTAGCAGACTCAGAGCATAGAGATATGTCTTGAATTGACGTTTTGTCTAGATTCCCGCCATATTGTGATCCCTTTTTTTGCTTGCAAAGTTTAACAATGACTGCCATAATACTATTGTCATCAGACATCCGTGACCATCTTTTACTATCACATCACGTGACCATCACCAAAGCGACCACCACGAAAATATTAATGAACTAGCTGTGCCCGCGACTTCGTCCGCGTGGAATAGTTATTTTGGGCATCATATTTATTTTTTATAGCTGTGCCCGCGACTTCGTCCGCGTGGAATAGTTATTTTGGGCATCATATTTATTTTTGCAAACATCCGCGTATTAGAAAGAACGCTGGTTCGCCGTATTAAATGTTTCGCTGCAAATTGCTTATAACGACTATATCTCAAAACCTATTCGTCTGATTTATATACTGTAAATGGCAATTTTAGTCTACATGAAAATCCGAAAGTAATAAACATATTTATTTGGATAAGGATTAATACTGAATTAAAGAAAATTGGTTTCAAAATAACTTATGTTTATAATGAAAAAATAATCTTAAAAAATGAACATAAAAGTGGTTATTGTAAGTAAACCTTAAGAGATAGATATATGCTCTCGCGGACTTTTTTGTGGCAAAAAATGAGTACTTCACATCTTTAGTACATTGTTTTACTATATCTTTGTTGGTTTGCGCAGCGTTCGCGTGGAAAGCTCGCAGATGGCCAACTCATTCAACTTTCACTTGCATTGTTGACGTTTCCCGTAGGAAATCCGGGATAAAATGTAGCCTATAGCCTTCCTCGATAAATAGACTATCTAACAGTGAAAGAATTATTCAAATCGGTTCAGTAGTTTCTGAGATTAGCGCGTTTAAACAAACAAACAAACAAAACAAACTCTTCAGCTTTATAATATTAGTATAGATACGGAGAAAGCAAAATAAATCTTTAAGGATCGTGCTTAGTAAAAGTAGTCTCTGCTTACCCCACCGGGAAAAAAGGCGTGGTGTTAAGAAGCCACAATTTTGAAAAGAAGAAGATCCCAGAATTTTCTCAGACGTAGGGGCAACTTATAACGACAAATCTGTCCGTGAATGTCTTTCGTCTGTCGTGAATCTTTCTATAGACGCAACTCGGTGCAAGCCTGCCGCACCCAGCGACCGTCTATTTCTACATCACGGTGCATCAACCTCGGATCCGTGACATTACACCACGGATTTACTACGGCCACGAGTGTCAACTTAGGGTAGGGCTAGTCATGCAATCACAACGTACAACTCTAAAATAGAAAGAGGATTCAGTTGCTATTATAATCGAAGGAGTGTAATATCTACCTCACCACGGAAAGTGTAATACCGAATACCACGTCACGTTTGAAGATATGTTCGGACAAATTCATGATCGATCAGATGATGGTTACTAAATATTTTTATTCAGGTCAATATTTCCCCAAACCGAAGCTTGCACGAAGAGTTATGAATGTAGATGAAGCGAAAGAAGTACGAGGGGATGTGGCAAGTGAAAAGATGTAGTCTTTGCCTTCTCCTCTAGGAAGAGAAGTGATTGTATCTAGGTATGTAATTGAAACTTGAGAAATTTAATACAAAAATGTACAGTTAAAATAATTTAATATTGTGTATAAAGAATTTGGCAACTAAGAAAATTGTTTATAATCATTTTCATCACGTTACCGAGTGGGTGTTACAACACACATTATCTGCTGAAACAAATATAAATAATAGTATACAAGCCCTCAAAGCAGTTACAGCAGTACAGCCAATATTTATATTAGATTGCTCTGGGACTTTTGGCTCAGTAACAGCTATGAGTCTGGTTAGTAAATAAATATTAACCTCAAGGGGATCGGCAGAACTATATATTATGATTGGCAGCTCTTCACGACCGATAATAAATGGGTGAGCTATGCCAAGACTTTACGCGTCCCGGCCATTTCAAACAGCTTCACAACAGTCTACTAATACAAATGTTATATTATTGAGTTAATTTGTTACGATTTCGTTTCTAATCTGTGGGATCAATTTTAATTAATCCAATGTTCGTTATGTTTATAAATTAAAAAAAAACCTATGTATTTGTTACACTTCAATTACCTCAACTTTTAAATTGATTACACCTACATTTTTTGGAAGATTTTATGGATTATATTATATATAAGAGCCTATTAGAAGAATATATTTTTTGCGAAATTTCAGGAAACTTTTGACGTGTAAACTCATTTCGGCAATTGCGTTTCCCGGCTGATAAATTACACAAAAGAAACCTATTTATATAAAATTTATAATACAATTTCGTGAAAGTTAAATTTCAACAATCTTATTTAGGTACTTAAGAATATGACTTGACGACGACTGTTTGCATTTTCTATATTCACGAGTATTGTAATAAACCATTCCAGATTTTGTTCTACCTCATCTACATTATTCATTTACCTCATGAATGGGATAACTTGTGTAGTCCTTAACTAGCCAGTTTGCCATTAATCTTTATATATAACGATCTACCAATCCGAGCACTTGTCGTGGTCGGTCGAATCCGGTGCCCCCACGACTTGCGCCCACTACTCACGGTAAATCAAAGAGAATGGCATGCTTTAACGATGCATTATATGCACCAGACATCCGCCTACTTACATAACGGGACTTGGACAGAAAAGTAGCTCTGATTAAATAATTAACTGAATAATGCAGGATTAACAGGGTAAATAATTAAACGTGTGATTAGTGAGCTAGCACTAGGTTTATCAAATTTTCTTTGTAAAAGTAACGTACAACTTTATTGACCCGAGCTCTTTGCAATCTAGGAGACAACTGGACAGTGCCTATAAACTCCACAATTACTCATACTCGAATCTCTGTTGTAGTTTTAAATAAGTAGTATTTAATTTTAATAACAAAATGTTCAAAAGCTTGAAAAATAAAATTAGTGGAAATCACAAAGAATTAACAAAAATTTTACAGAGAAAATGATAAAACTAGATTGTTAGTACACAACCCAGTAATCATGAAACAGGAACTAAAGACAGTTGAAAAATAAAGAGTGGAAATGATAGTGCCATAACTACACAGGCACGCCTACTAATACCAGATAAGGTAGGCAAGTGATATCTAGATATTTCTCAATAAGTACTTGCGTAAGTTGATGTGAGTGACGTGACCGTTGTCACATTCGCAAAAACTGTGATAACGCGATATTCTGAATCGAGTATCTTTAGTATTACTTTTCTTGTAGATAATAAGTGAGTACTTAATGTTTGAACACTACTGGATTGTAGCTATAAAAGAATCTGCTTTCAATAATAACGCAATTTTTGTTGTGAACACCATGAATGCGCAAGTTTTTCACGAAAAACTGAAAGGCAAGTAACCGTTAGATTAAGCTAAAGGATATATAGATAGACTATTGCACCATAAGAAAAAGAAAAACAGAAAAAAGGATGGGGTAAATGGATCATAGAATAAACGTGAATGAATACCCAACATAAATTACATAATATTTCCGCAGAAACAATGTAAAAGACGAGAATTCTCGAGTTATACTTACGTTAAAGAATCGAGATAATAAAGAAAATAATCGAGATAATAAAGAAAATAATAAAATACTTGACATAGTAACAGATGACCGGCCCGAGTTAAGCTCAGAGGGATCTGTCTATATCTGGTGTGACCATTTAAGGTGCGCTGTGGGGATGCGAGTCCCGGAATAGTCACATGCATGCATTGCACATTAAGGGCTGTAAACAGTAATAATAAATACCAAAACCATTTCTCATTTTCAGGTTTTCTAACCTAGATGGAATAACCCTAGGACGAAGCCTTTAATAAGTAGGCCGGACTGTTGCCGACTAGGTTTAAGAGCAGTCTTCTTCTTTTATCTACTTCTGAAACTTGATTCCATTATCAAGCATAAAGTGCCTTCGAGTCTTGTTATTATTGGCCCTGTCTAGCCCCGTAAGACTGGTGATATGTGTGTATGTCAGACCAACAGTAAACCATCCCCGGATGATGGTCTTGGATAAATCAAAAAGTGAGCGTGTATTCCGCAGATTTCCGTACAACAAAATTACTGTTTTATCTGACAGGTGATTCTAGCCGAAAATTTAATTTTGCAGAAACGACTCTTAATCGAAACTACTATTTTCTCCAACAGTCGTTTGCTCTACTCGTACGAACAGTTCAATGATATAATTATTTTGTTCTTTAAGTCCATAGCTGATACGTTATATCTCAACAGTGAATGCATTTAGAGATGGAGAAAGATAAAATCGCAACTTTCTCCACGCAGCAGCCCTGGGGCTGAAAACCGATGCAAATAAAGTGTAAAGAGCGTCGACGATGCGCGCGTCACATTTAGATCATATGCGCCGGGGTATAATTAATTCTAAAGCTGGTAATCCACTCGAAGCAGAATAATGCCCATAAAAATCACAAGATTTTACAATTATTTAATACTAAAATTAACTCGATCACCCAAACTAAACTTTTTAATAAGGATAGTAACTTTACTTGTCTGTGAATCGGAAAGACTGGTTGTAAGTTAGGTGAGGTTATTGAAAGACCAAAATCACGAAATCAAAAGATGTTTTTAAAAATATTCTCGACTATTGACTAAAAAGAAATGATCCATAAACACAAGATGAAGGTAAACAGAAAGTACCTACTGCGTACTTACTTGTAGACACAGTTAAAGAAGATGGTACTTTTAACTCTAAGCACCTAGTTCAATTAGACACAAAAATAATCAGATCACACAACTTGAGAAAGGAAGGATTTAACAAACCACTAAATGAAATCGGATTAAATATACAATTGCAATAAACCGAGAAAATCCATAGAGATAAGGCAAAACTTAGACTGTCAGTTTGAAATGGCAAAGATAAAAGCGTTGACTCATAAATTACTAAGATGAAAGCGCACAAATCAAGCATAAGAGCAATGCGATGTGGGCAGTAGCCTTAAATGCAGTTTGCATCTGTTGCTATGCCAGATGAACTCCCACCGCGTAAGTAACAATACTGGGCAGTTAAATGTAATGGACCTGTTCGGAGCTGAGATTGAGGAAGTCGTAGAGCGTACAGTCTACAGATACTCTGTTAAGACATCTTTGAAGCAAATCTCCTTCTCTTTTTCTTATCAGCACGTTCAGCACTTCTCAGGGCTAAGATCTGGTCCTCCTCCATTTTGAGAAAATTGATGAATCAAACACTTGACATTATCTTTGTCTTCTTAGTGGTTGCGTCCTTACTTTTCTCGAGTGGAGCCTGTTTCGCCTTCGCCTGTGACCAGGATCTTGGGGTTTATTCAACACCGTCAGAACATCGGTTAGCAATCAAACTAATGTACCTATATGACTCAGTGAAGATTTGTTCCTTCTTCTTTCGTATTTTTGGTATTTCAGACAATAAGAAAGTTTGGGTCTCACTAAAGACCAAACTAGTCATATTCATACTTGACTTGAGTTGTCGCTAACATTCTTTGCTGCTAAGTAAAGCGTCATAAATGTTTTTGTTTAGTAGTTGTAAGATATAGGTACATAAAAGGCGATATGTTTTATTCTACTCTCTCAGTAACTACACTATGACGCGGTTTTACCCACTGTATTTGAAGAATTTGGTGAGGTTGTTGTGATGTCAACTGTACCGCTACGGGCGGACAGATATTTGCGAAACTAGCTTTACTTTACTTTATTTATGAAGTTGTGGAGCATCATTAAATAATGTTTAACAATAGGTAACTGTACCTAATATGCTTTAAAATATAATATACTTAAAATAAGTACTGTAAAATAAGGCCTATTGTGGACAGACGAAAAGGAGAGTTTTATAAAATCTAAGTACGTTTTTATGTTAAGAAGAATACAGGGATCGTGGCAAGTGTAACGATGCGGCTTCTGCTCGTATCATAATATGATCATGAAATTGAATAGACGATCATTTTTTATTTATTCAGTCACTAGCCTTTTCGTTCGTAAGTCGAATTGGTGAAATAATGTTTCAAGTTATTACGAAACGCAAGAGCTTTGCAAAAAAAAATGTATAAGAATACTTATATTTCTACAACGGCAAAAGTTCTGACTTCTATTCTACATAATTAGGTTCAATTGCTGAATACATCAAAAATCTATGAATAGCTGGAAAATCAATTGCGTTGCGAGGCCACAGCATATAATTTAGCGGTACCGATGGCGTATGGTAAAATTCCCATACAAATGTAACGTATGCGATGTGTCTCTTTAAAAATAGCATTAGCTATGACGGTGGCGACCGTTGGCAAGGTCGGGTGAATTAACATTGTTATCAATGCAAGCGCAAATAAATACTATGTTAGATTTGTTACACATATAGTAACAGTTGTTATGTAAAGATTCAAGATCAATACATACAAATATTACTTTCGAGAAAGTATGCCTAATATTTCTGAAAGTAAACATTTGTAATTTTGATTGGCATTGAGTACTAGAGTAAGCGAGTAATCAAATAATCTGTTTTATAAAGGTACATACATACATACATACATAAAATCACGCCTCTTTCCCGGTGAGGTAGGCAGAGACTACCACTTTCCACTTGCCACGATCTCTGCATATTTCCTTCGCTTCATCCACATTCATAACTCTAAAAGGTAGCTAGCTTTTATAAAAGTAGGTAGGTATAGTATTTATGAAGCTAAAGATTTGTGGAAATATCGTCAAAGTTCCTACGAGTAAAAATATTTTCTTCAATTAAATATATTAAGGTATCAATGAAACTGGTAAAAAAAGGATCAGAGGAATCGCAAATTTCGTTTAATTAAAACAGTAGTTTATCATTTTATTTGAAGTACTTACGTCTTTATTATCATTTAAATCCTAATACGACGACAATCATAGCCGGATGTTTACCAATCAATTTACCTTGTTATTCAATAAATCATGAACCAGTTCTGAAAGGATTCTTGCCATTTCATCTGACAGTACCTACAATGTTCATTCATTCATATAAACTCGTCTTTATCAGTTGCGAGGTAGACAGAGCCAACAGCACAACAGCAGAACAGTCTTGAAAAGACTGATAGGCCAGGTTCAGTTTTTTTGCTTAATAACAGAATTAGGATTCAAGAATCTCAAGCTCAAAGGCCTATCTCTCAGTCGCCTTTAACGATATCCATGGGAATGAAGTGCTCTCCTATTCTTTGTTTGTTTATGTCGTGCACGAATGTTAAAATGTTATTTGTTAATCTAAAACGTAGTCACACTCACGCCTTTTGCAGTTTCCCACGCACACAATCAATCGTAAATGTACGATTTCGTTGATACCGCAATTGCCGGACCCTACATTAGTTTTGTGGCAGTTGGAAAACTGATCAGTGTCTTTTTACATTGTGTTTTTAGTTTTCAGTAGCCGATGCTGGTTTTAGGTTGAGAAACTAAACCTACTTAATTTAGATGTTCATTTTTCAATCCAAATGAAAGCTAGAATTTATCGCGCACCTCAAAAGCACAATGATTTTTGTCTATATGTATGTCAGAATAACTTTGCATAAGAAATTCCTGCCGAATATAGTTATTTTCGCAAACAGACACCATTGAAATCATGACCATAATCAAAAGAAATAAAAAGTGAAATACATAGGTATCTATGTAAGTACTTAAAGCAAAAAGTTATATCAAGAAATCTTTTTTATTATATATTATATAAATTATATACTATATTTTATTTTTTACTTATCTTGATTAGTCATTCGACGATAGCGGATGATGGCTGCTTGTTATGTCATCATTTTACAACTATTGTCAATTCCTAAAACACAATTGTGCTTATACCAAAACATTTATTTCATCTTCTTATACTGAATATCTTAATCGGTATATACGAGATGAGTTCAGGTCATGTGATTGTCTTGTTGTTCGGAATTGTACTTTAATATGACAAAACACATTCGTTGTCTCTCTTCCGCCCATGCTACCTCAAGTTCAAGGCTAATTCCTATGAAAACATCATGTGACGCATGCCAACATAAATGCCTTCAATCAGTAGGTAGGTCCTCAAATAATATAGTCCAAGTTACAACCTCACCACTGGAGTAACATACATACACATACATATGGTCACATCTATATCCCTTGCGAGGTATAGGTACAGAGCCAACGGTCTTGGAAAGACTGAATGGCCACGTTAAGCTATTTGGCTTAATGATAGAATTAAGATTCAAATAGTGACAGGTTGCTGTCCCATCGCCTAAAAAGGAACCCCAAGTTTGTAAGCCTATCCCTTAGTCGCCTTTTACGACATCCATGGGAAAGAGATGGAGTGGTCCTATTGTTTTTTGTATTGGTTCCGGGAACCACACGGCAAACGGCCACTGGAGTAAGCCCGCGGTAAGCCCTTGACCTTAGTTCCTGGACTGGGTGAGTCGGATTTTTAACACGAAGCGATTCCCATTTGACCTCCGCAACCTTTGCAAGGGAACTTAACCTTTATAGGTTTATGGTTGATCCAGTTGCCTCTATATAGGTACGCAGGTTTCCTCACGATTTTTTCCCTTCCGTACCCTAAGGGCATCGATTAGACTTAGATTAGTCACGTCTGTTTTGTGAATTTATATATGTCTGTTTATGTTATTATTCATGTTATCTCCATTAAAGCGTATAGTCATACATAGTGCTATATGAATTGACTGTTTTACGATGCAGATAATATAAATGCCGTATAACAATTAACCTCTACATCAATTAACTTATTGACCACAGAAGACTGGACCCATGACTTGACCTGACCTCTGATTTATCAGTACGAGTCAAATTGTCTGGATTAACTGAATTGATAATTGAATTTCGTCCGCTTGGCTTTTATAATTCTGTTTATTTATCGTTATCAAATTTTTTCAATTAAATTCACTTAGGTACTATTTATAGTTTAAATTGCCGTCTTAATCCCTAATGGGATAGACAGCATTACGGCAGGCCATTAACCTATTAGATAAAAAGTATTACGTCACGAAATGTCAGGCTATAAATAATACCTCTAATGATGATAAACATTAATAAAAACTTAAGTAAGTAAAATGATCTAATTCTGTCATTGTACCGAGTGTAAATGGTCTGTCCCGATCGGTGAACAGACAGGATACCTATAGAATAAAAAAAAGGACTTTATTAGATACTAGCTGTGCCCGTGACTTCGTCCGCGTGGTATAGTTATTTTAGGCATCATTGAAGCCTTGAGGGCTTGAATGACGGATGAATAATTACCCCCGTTTTTTTCACATTTCCCATTAATACCTAATAGTTGCAGCGTGATGTTATACAGCCTAAAGCCTTCCTCGATAAATGTCTATTCAACACAAAAATAATGTTTTATTCGAACCAGCAGCTCCTGAGATTAGCGCGTTCAAACAAACAATTAACTCTTCAGCTTTATAATATTAGTAAAGATTCCTTTGGTAAGGGTATGTACACATCATAATTTAAGCTGATTTAGGATTCGTGTCAACACCACGGGGATCAGACTTTCTGTGTTATAATAGACCAACTATCCCACCCTTAAATTGAATTATACCTTAAGGCTTCATCTTCAAGGATGCAACTGGGACAGACATGACAATGTCACGATATAATTACCTATATATTAGAGGATGAATGAAAGAAGGTTGACTAAGCAGATATACAGGGAGAGTGTGGAGGGAAAGGTTGGAGTGGGAAGACCTAGACGAACGTATCTTGATCAAATTAAGGACGTCCTGGTAAAGGGTCAGGTTAAAAGTACCCGAAACCGCCGAGCTTGCATGCAGAGAGTTATGAAAGTGAATGAAGCGAAGGAAGCATGCAGAGATCGTGGCAAGTGGAAAGAGGTAGTCTCTGTCTACCCCTCCGGGGAAGAGGCGTGATTTTATGTATGTATGTATATATTAGACAAAATGATTTTATACTGCAAACACAAATGGAATGAGTGTTCTATTAACATAAAAATATTCCACCACAATGGGTGTTGTGGCCTGACAATCTGTCAAGAATGAGTCACGTAGTGGCCATATTTATACAAAGTTTAAACAAGCATTGTTGTTTACAAAACGTACCTAATGGTGCAGGCACTAAAAGAAATGAGAACTGTTCAATTTGACAGACGAACTGTAGATTTATGAATGGTGTTGATATTATGTGAGATAGCTATGCTTAATTAGTTCACGTTATATTTATGGTTTTAGCAGTTTTATGCGAATTTATTAGCGCGAATATGGTATTTTTCCTTCTGAGTGCTACCTATTTGAAAATTACTAAGGTTCGTGCGTGATAATTTCTTGCCCCCGATGGAATTAAGTCAACCATATATAAAAGTCTCTGCCTACCCTAGCGGGGAAAAGACATGTTGATTATAGGTATGTTTATTAGGTAAACAAAGTGATACTTTTTGAAGATTTATTTTGTAGAATTTGAAATAAAACGACTCTTTTGAAGTCATTTTCATAGCTCAGTTTACGACATAAAAACGAAACTAGTGACCGTTAATACCTGATTCATTGTAAACCAGCTTGCTTGATTGGATAAAGAGTCCATCAAGGTCTAAACTCATGCGCAATGCACATCCCGTTCATAGTCAAATAAACGGTCATTTACTAACCGATGCTCTGAGTTTGAGAGAAAAATCGTGAGGAAACCTGCACATTCAGGCAACTGAATGTGTAATCAATCCATCCATACCATCCGTTAGGGTGGGTCTCTCTGCAAAAGTTGCAGAAGTAAGTCGGGAGCCGACTGACTTACCCAAATCCAGTATGGTAGCCATAGGCGTAGTGGTTATGTGTAAAGTGCCGTGCGGTTCCCGGCACCAATACAAAAAAGAATAGGACCACTCCATCTCTTTCCCATGGATGTCGTAAAAGGCGACAAAGGGATAGGCGTACAAACTTGGGATTCTTTTCTAGGCGATGGGCTCGCAACCTGTCACTATTGAACCTCAATTCTATCATTAAGCCAAATAGCTGAACGTGGTCATTCAGTCTTTTCAAGACTGTTGGCTCTGTCCACCCCGCAAGGGTTATAGACGTGACCATATGTATGTATGTTATGTGTAAAATCGTGACCTCAAATCCGTGGTCATAGGCCCTAGGCGCCCTTCACTCTTCTTCAGACAGGTGAGCAAGCAACCGGGACTATAGCCAGGAAATTGATGGTCATTTCAACGTGACAGTCCAAACCGCTAGCTCTGGAGATATAAAACTTTACAAGAAAAATCCATAAATGGTCTCGTGGTGGACTTACTGTCCACCGAAAATAACTTGACACTCCCGAAATTCTTGTTAAAATAAAAATTTTGCTTTTTACAATTTTTTTACAGAAATTTCTTGTTAAATTAACAGGATTTTTAATTCATCCTGTTAATTAAAAAATGTGTTATTTTTTTTCTCTTTACCAATATTTTTATTTAATGCTGTTAATTAAAAATCCTGTTAATACTGGCAAAGCATCGAGCGTATTTACCTAACTATAACTGGGTATTCCCTGTGACAGCCTACGTCTTCCAGTTTCCATAACACAATTGGCTCCGCCTACCTCGTATAAGCTAAAGACGTGATACACATTAGCCTAGTGAGGATATCCCTGGTAGATATTTCAATTGTGTCCAAGCCTAACTGTCTGGCCGTTGATTGACTCCTTAACCATGTCCGGTGAGTTAGTCAGTTTCCGCCATTTGTGTGTAAGTGTGTGTGTGACCGTGTGTAAGTGTGTGTGTGACCGTGTGTGTAAGTGTGAGTGTGTGACCGGTTTTACAATTAAGCCACGATGACTTGTGTTACATCAGTTAGCGGTTCATGGACGCTTCTGTTGACCCCCGACCGAAATGATGGGTGTTATTTTGTCCAGGGCGTTTATTTGCAATAAGGGAGCAGATGCACCAGACCACACTATTCTTATAGTAAGTCGGATAAATTTAAAATTCTGTGATAACTGCTGATAAGTTGATTTCATTCATACTCTTGACATGACTAGGGCTAGTATTTTGATAGAAGAATGAAAATTACTTATCCTTTAGATGAAAAAAGAATAGGACCTCTTCACCTCTTTCCCATGGATGTCGTAAATGGCGATTAAGGGATAGGCTTATAAGTTAGGGACTATTCTTAAGGCGATGGGCTAGCAACCTGTCACTATTTAAATCTCAACTCTATCATTAGGACGAATAGCTGAACGTGGCCTGTCAGCCTTTCAAGGTTGCTGGCTCTGTCTACCCCGCAAGGGATATACCTAGACGTGATTATATGGATGGATGGAATTGAATCAATTTTATGAGTCGAATATCGCCTTAAACCATCTAAATATTTCCTTTTCAAGTCCTACTCCAGGTAAAAAGTGAAGGATGCTAATTATCTCTAAAAATAACAAATCCTAAAATATAAACAAGTAGTTGTTCTTTAAGAACAACATACATACATACATACAATATGGTCACGTCTATATCCTTTGCAGAGTAGGCATAGCCAACAGTCTTGAAAAGACTGAATGTCCACGTTCAGCTATTTGGCTTAATGATAGAATTGAGATTCAAATAGTGACAGGTTGCTAGCCCATCGCCTAAAAAAGAATCCAAAGTTTGTAAGCCTATCCCTTAGTCGCCTTTTACGACATCCGTGGGAAAGAGATGGAGCGGTCCTATTATTTTTTGTATTGGTGCCGGGAACCTAATAGGACTAAAGTTGAAAGAAATTTTTTTTTTTTGGACAAATAACACAGATTGAGTTAGCCTCGAAGTAAGTTCGAGACTTGTGTTACGAGATACTAACTCAACGATACTATATATAATAATAATAAATACTTATATAGATAAACATCCAAGACCCAGGGCAATCAGAAAAAGTACTTACAACAACGTACGAACAACTTTTCTCATCAGTCATGTGTCGCAGACAAGCGTACTACCTACCGCTACCGACCGCCACAGAGGCCGTCAAAATAGATAATAAATAATTATGCAAATAAAAGGTGCATTGAATACGGGCGTAGTTATTCAATCCAATTTACCAAGTAGCTTTACGTACACAACAAATAATACCTAATTTTGATTTTGTTCAAGATTTGAAGGTTTCTTTGTTAGTTTCAGATTAGAAAAGAAAATTTAATTTGTAATAATTCAAAGTTGGTCATGTCTGACCTTAATAGTTGAGCGTGCAACTAGAAAAATTAAAAGATTATAATGATAAGTTTGCAATGTCTAAGAACTGGGAGTAAAAACTGGACATTATACATACTATATGGCAATAGGCGTTCAATTTGGAACTGCTAAACCAAAATTTAATTTTAATACCAGGACCTTATTGCTACTAATATTTTATCAATTGAAGAATATCTCAAATCAATTAGGTAAATACTCGAAAAATAAACCTATCTTCAAAGGAATCGATATGCTGTTTGTTATTAAGCATCGAATGAGATTTTATTTCGATGTTTTGCCAATCAATTACTAACCCGATTTGTAAACGGCATCATTAAATTGTTTTGTGGTGTAAGGCACAAGCTGAAACTTTGGCATTAAATTAATAACATAAATATCTACATAGAACTGTTACATTTTCAACAGTAACGTTAAATAGGTATCTTTCGAGCATGCTTACAAAGATATTAAAATAAATAATCACGTGCCACCACCTTAGGTCTTATCTTGCTTACCATCAGGCAGATCGCGGTCAAGCGCAATCAAATCTGTTATAAAAAAAATATGTATAATATGTAAAGCGATGATACATTCTAAACATGATGTTTAGAATATTATTTATGTTTCTAGCCTCGTACAAAAATAATAGTCTTCTCATTAAAGAACATGATATAAATGTGAAGATCAAAAGACTTAAATGGAGATGGGCAGGTCATACGTCAAGGAGGAAAAAATGGAACAATTAATTAATTAGTAATTAGCACGTAACACTATTTTAAAATAAATTGATTATTTAATATCTTTTATTCTTTTTAATTTTAAATGGAGCAAGATAATCACTCAGTGGGCTGCTAGAGAAGGCAAAAGGTGGAGAAAAAGGCCACTAGAGCGATGGGACGACATAAGACAGGTTACTGGTACATGGTGTAGGTAGTGGCAGGTGAAAGACAGGAATGGAAAGCTTGGAGCAGGCCTTTGACGACTGGCAAACAGATTATCAGAAGTTTTAAGAATTGTAATGATTATCTGAATAAAGACTTATTATTTTTTTATTACTTACACACACATTGTATATAACGTATTTTGTGAAATAAGAGAATAAGGTAACACTATTTTGTAATAAATTGATTATTTCATTCTTCTTATTAATTTTTAATCGGAGAACATTTAATTACTTTTGTTTTTAATATACTCTAACCTCCTGAATTTTGTACCACACCCAAATACCAATAACGGGCGCGCGCGCGCATTCTACTCCAAAGATCAACGAGTATGCCAGTTATCGTAAACAGTGGCACAGGAACGCGATACCCCTGGAAAATAGCCAACAACCACTATAGTTATATGTTATAGTGGCCAAGAGGTATATAACGGAATAGCTGGGAACTTTTTATTAATAACTAGCTGTGCCCGCGACTTCGTCCGCGCGGAATAGTTATTTTGGGCATCATTGAAGCCCTCTAGGATGAATAATTTTCCCCGTTTTTTAACATATTCCATTATTTCTTTGCTCCTTATTGTTACAGCGTGATGTTATATAGCCTAAAGCCTTCCTCGATAAATGTTCTATTCAACGCAAAAAGAATTTTTCAATTCGAACCAGTAGTTCCTGAGATTAGCGTTGCGTAGCGTTCAAACAAACAAAAAAACTCTTCAGCTTTATAATATTAGTATAGATATTGGATCGATCTCCGCGGTAAACAACTCCGCTATTTATAGTTCTCAGGCAGGGGAAATATTTTAGAACCAAAGGTCGAGTGGACTCTGGGAGCCTAGGAGAGAATATTTCTTATATTTTAATTATCATTCTGGCGTTTGTCGTGATTGTAGTCTCCCTTGGGAGAAGCCAATAAAAGGCAAGCCTTTGATCACAAAGAAATTATGAAAATTCCACTGAATAGGTGACCTTCGCTCAGTGATAGTGAAAAACCTAAATACTCGTAGCTCGGGTGATGATTTTCGCAATAATTGAATTATGGCGGGATACTTAGTTCTAATCTAAAAGAACGGAATTTTTTACAATGAACAAATGCATACAGCCTAAAACGTTACGTCTTTTCAAAAAACGTGAGTAGGTTTAACAGAAAGACAATGTTCTAAATCAAAAAGAGAATAGAGATATTTGCAGCTTTTGACATGGTGCTGTGTGGTTCCCGGCACAAATAGAAAATGAAAAAAGGACCACTCCATCTCTTTCCCATAGATGTCGTTAAAGGCGACTAGGGGATAGGCTTTAAATTTGGAATACTTCTGTTGGGCGATAGGCTAGCAACCTGTCACTATTTGAATCTCAATTCTATCATTAAGCCAAACAGTTAAACGTGGCCAATCAGTCTTTTCAAGACTGTTAGCTCTGTCTACCCCGCGAGGGATATGGACGTGACTATATGTATGTACATGTACCTACATATAAATACATAAATACGCTTGCATTACAACAATAAAAATCCATTCCCAAAGTCATACTAATTCTTATATTTCTTCATAGAAATCTTTGCACCAATTCAAAATTTCCCCGCAGATAGAGCGCTAACACAGCGCCTTTATCGACTTCAGGGGGCTTACCATAATGTCTTGTAGCAGTATTGTTTCAATATTACTTTTGAAATTTGTACCATGACACTTAGAAAACAATATTACTTTAAGCTTACATTTCTTAGCAGTTTTGATGACGTCACAACGAAACGTTCATTCAATTTCGTACTATAAGCCGTTATTTGACAACTAGTAATATTGTTTTTACGTCAATTTTTGCGATCTTGAAAAAGTTGGTCGGATGCCATGGAAACAAAACTTTTTTCATATTGAGTGTGATTCCTTCAATGCTTACAAACCACTTGAAAACCTTATGAGACATTTGAGTGTTGAAATAAGTAAGCATAAAGTGTTCACTGTGTTAGTTACGTTACGTTAGTGTTTGAAGGTGTTTGTTTACGTGATATATATAAAACAACGTTTGTAATGGCTAATGAATACGAGATCTTTGAATACTTGGAAGAAGAAGACGACCATGAAGATAGTGTAAGGAGGAAGCAGGCAGCAAAGGAGCGGCATAGACGATTACGGGATCAATGTGATCCGTTTGAAATATACACGGATGCTCAATTTGTTAAGGAGTACCGATTGACCAAAACACTAGCTCGCGATTTATGTGAAGAGATTCGACCTTTCCTTAAAACACCACAAAAAGCTACTGACTTGTCGGTGGAGACAAAGGTAAACCTAGAAAACTTTTATTTAGAATATGTATCATAATGAGAATAAAGTGCATCTATATGGGGGATTCTTTGTGTTATCTTCACTTACGTATTTGCTTTTTTCAGGTTTTGACTGCTTTGTCATTTTTTGCCACAGGGTCTTATCAAAAACCTACAGGAAAGATTCAAGGGCATTTTGTAGCTCAGCAAACTGTGTCTACTGTCATAAATGAAATTTCAAAGTGCCTAAATAATACATATTTTAGAGAAAAATATATTCACTTTCCTAATAATAGTGATGAACAAAACAAAATAAAAACAAGGTATATAAAATAACTTAATACAAGACAAATATAATATAAATACTAATGTTTTATTGTATCCCATGCATTTTCTTATGGTAATAAAAATAATATATTCCTTGTTTTAGATTTCATAACAAGTTTAATATTCCGGGAGTATTAGGATGCATTGATGGCACTCATGTTGCTATTGTGCGTCCTAACCAGCATGAAGACAGATATTTTTGCAGAAAGGATTACCATTCTCTAAACGTACAATTGGTAAGTAAACTTTTAATAATTGGCATAATTTTGCCCAAAAATGAATATTTAAATAACTAAGTAATTTGGTTGTAAATAAATATAAAAACTAAATATTTACATTGTTTCTAGGTTTGTGATGCTGACATGCAAATTATAAGTGTTGATGCCAGTCATGGAGGTGCAACTCATGACTCTTTCATTTGGTCTAGTCATCCTTTAAAGGACTACATGGAAGAACTAAGTAATAATGAAAATGTATGGTTTCTTGGTAAGTATTTTGTATTTTCATAAGTAGTATATAAATGAAACTGTCGCCATAATGCAGGCATAATGGTGGATGTGCTAGTATCATCAACTTGTAAAAAAAGCTTCATTATAAAAAAAGTTAAAATTTAATTGTTTTACAGGTGACTCTGGATATCCATTAAGACGGTACATGATGACGCCTGTTTTAAATGCAGCACCAAATACACCAGAGGCACATTATACAAATTTGCATGTGCATACTAGAAATATAATTGAACGCACAATTGGTCTTTTAAAAGCACGATTCCGTTGTTTACTACTACATAGAAGATTGCACTATCAACCAGAGGTAGCTGGTTCTATTGTAAATTCATGTGTTATATTACATAATATGTGCAATGGAGCCAAGCTACCTCCGCAAGAGAGAGCAACAGAAGAAAGACAAGAAGAATCTCGATTAGTGGCAATTTATTCTGCACATAGTAGTATTCCAGTGACGGAAGGAGGGCGTGGTAACGTAGCACTCCAGCAGGGTGTGGCCGTGAGGAACGCTCTCATTCAGCGGCTCTGGGAAAGGCGCTAGACATTATGCTGAAAATAATAATGTAGTACTTTTAATCACATACAAAATTTTAGTGCTTATTATTTTATTTATTTTCTCAGTAATACATAGGTATTTGGATTTTTACTTACTAAAATCAAGTTTACGGAAATTAAGTTATAATTTTTATTTTATTTAGATTTCATTTCAGAATAACACTAATAGCTAATATTAATTTTATAATATGTATATTAGTCCTTTAAAATAAAGTATTTTTTGATGAAAAGTATGTTGTCATTACCTTTTTATATCCCGTATATCATCTTGTATCGTTTTTAGACTATTGGCAATAAGTGCCAGGCTTCGGTGCACACCCTCCATGGCATTACTGCTACGCACACTGGCCTCTGTTTTTTCTTGGGCCGACTGCACGAGAAGACGCCTAGCGTCCTCCCGAGATAAAACATGGCGGCTGCGGCTGCGGCTGCGGCGTCCACTAGGCTGGGAAGATGGTGCCAATAATTCTGGCTCTTCTCTCTCTGCTCTCTCCCCCTCAACTACCGCAGGAAAGGGATCCTCCAATATGGCTTGCTCAGTGTCCATATGCCTATCCACTTCATGCGAAGGTCCTGCACCATCATCAAACACCTCGAGTTGTACAAGTGAAGGTTCTTCCATACCTTCCCTTGTCAAAATGGACTGTGATGTAGGTTCAGATGTTACTGCAGTATGTGCCTAAAAGTACACAAAATAGTAACAATTATAAAAATTATATATACACATTCATTTTTGACATGACTTCAATTATTTACCTCTGTTAATGGATCCACTCTGATTCCAGCCATACCTTGACCAAAATCTACTCCTAGTATGGATAAAAATTTATCCTCTATTTGGGACAAAGGTGGCTCATTAGCTGATCCTCCTCCGGTTCGCCGTCTGGATGAATGTAGAGCGGCATTCCTTTTTTTTAATTTTGCCTTGTAATCCACCCAGTACTAGAAGAAATATGTAATAAGTTATGATAAGTAGTCTCCAAGTAATGCATTGACTGACACATATGTTTAGATATACTTATATATTTTTATTTAGTTACCTTTGACCACATTTTTCCATCTTTGAGTGCACCATCTCCTTGTGCGTTTAGAATTTCGGCGATTTCTTGCCATTTCCTAGCCGAATATTCTTTCGCCTGTAAGGAGCGGTTAAAACCAGTCGCAATGTCTTTATTAGAATTTAAGAATTCCCACAAAAGTTCAAGCTGCCTCATAGAAACGCGACGATTCCTAACCCTGCAAAAAAAAACCCACTTCAAACTTATACCACTTAACATAGCTGACTTGTTATTACTACGAGAAATTTTTAACGAAACAAAATACTTATATGATATGAATTTGCAAGAAATAAAACAGTTTCACAACACACGTTATGTCCGTATTATACACACACACCAATAATTGAGTAAACTTACTTGGAATTAGACATAGTTTTAATAAAAATACAAATTATTTTCTTTACTTCGAATAAGCACAGACTTTTTGAGTGGCCGCGCCGACTGTTTTGTTGTGACGTCAAAAAATGTTCCGAATGATGCCTGTAGTATGGTACACAATTTCACTTGGAAACGTAATTCAAAAGCCATATTTTGTTTTAATGATTAAGATTTAATACTTTAATACTTTATTCACCTTTTATACACTTATTAACTTTTAAAACACATATTTTATAAATGAGATTATGAAATTAAAATTTCGTATTGTCGTCCATGAGAGTCAATTGGAACACTGCGTAAAAGTGACGCAGCTATACGAAACACATCTTGTGTCTCGCTTTCACAATCGCCAGGGAATAGATAAATCCTTCGTTCTTTCACAACACTAAGCAGGAATAAAACAATCTTGTTTTAAAAGTTCATGGTATGATTTGGAACAACATTATTTTAAGCTTGAAACAAAACGGGCGAAAACTATCATGGTTTTCTTAAAGTTTATGGTAAGCCCCCAGGGGGCCAACCACAACGTCTTATAGCAGTATTAGTTTAATATTACATTGATTTTTCGCACCACGAGGTCTTTAAAACAAGCTTAAAACAATATTACTTTTTCAGATAGTTTTGGTGACGTCACCTCTATTTCGTTCATTCAAATTGGTACCATGACGTGACTTTACGCCTATAGCATTATTGTTTTAATGTCAAATTTAGCAATCTTAAAAAAGTTCCTCTTTCGCAACGGATACAACATTATTTACTGAAATAAGTGAGTAAATCTATATAGTTTCGGAAAAAAGCTTATTAGAAAGTGAACGTGTATATTAAAGGTAGTGACTGCAATTGTTTAGCAATGGATTTGGACTTGGTCGTCGTCTTATTTAGAAAAACTATTTCAAACCACATAACTAAAGTTTTATTCATGAAATTGGTTTTGAACAAAACTCACTTTATTTCCATGGTGACGCTGAATAGACGAATATGAAAATGAGCCATAAGATTAAAATAGGCCTCACCTATTATGTCATGCTCAGTCGAAGAAAGTTTTTTATTTACCACTTAAAACTAACATAAATCTTATTTAAAGTTTGAAACACTTGAGTTGGGTTTGTTTACATTTCAAATTTTTTTTTCGCCTATGACAGCGTGCGACCTTGCGTTCCGTTAACGATTCACCTCGTCATAAAGATTAGGTTTTATACTTATTTATCAACATTTTAAATCATATGTTTGAGATATTAGTTTATATTACATAATAAATTACGTAAATATCCTTATTTTTTGTAAAAAAAACACTTTTTAATAATTTACTGCAACTTTTATACTTATATTATTATAAATTTTTATCATCGTACTTAATGCGTTATACGGAACGACAATTGAAAGCGATTGAAGGGGATGGCGTTATGTATTGTATATAGCGCTGTTTCTTTTTATCCTTTAGCAGGGAATAGACAAAGTCAATAAATCATTCGTTCCTTCGCAACACTAAGCAGGAATAAAATAAGATTGCGTGATAGAGGTCATGGTACAAATATGAGTAATGTTATTACAAGCTTATAATAAGACTTCCTTGAAATAAGATTGTTTTACAAAAGCTTGTGGTTGGCCCCCAGGTTACGTAAGACACCACCTAGGCACCTACTTGGTGCACATTGGTATAGCTGACTGCGGAAGGTCGCCTTATCGACCGGCGTTGCGTAACTAACGGACGGCTGTATGCATACAGGCTATAGAATGTGAGCTTTGAATGTAGAACGGGTGAGGTGCTTGAATAAAAAAAGCTTGTGGTTCAAATCCTACTGAGAAAAACTACCGTGTGGTTTCCGGCACCAATGAAAAAAAAGAATAGGACCACTCCATCTCTTTCCCATGGATAATAAAAGGCGACTAAGCGATAGGCTTACAAACTTGAGACTCTTCTTTAGGCGATGGGCAAGCAACCTGTCACTATTTTAATCTCAATTCTATCATTAAGCCAAATTGCTAAACGTGGCCATTCAGTCTTTTCAAGACTGTTGGCTCTGTCTACCTCGCAAGGTATATAGACGTGACCATATGTATGTATGTAGGTATGTAAGAAAAATTATTTACAATCTCTGTTAAGAATTATGTAAATATCCTTTCCGGAGAGGTGAGGACTGTTTGCATGGAACCTTATTTACTAACGTAGGGAGGGAATAGGTACTTTTTTCTTTCTACCCCTCCAGTTAACTTTATAAAAGCTAAGAAAGACAATGAGCTTGCATGAAGAGAGTTATGAATGTGGATGAAGCGAAGTAAGTATGAAGTGATAGTGGCAAGTGGAAAGACGTAGTCTCTGCCTACCCCTTCGGGAAAGAGGCGTTATTTTATGTATGTATGTAAGAAAGACGGTGGGTAAGACTTATGCCTTGTCAAGCTTTTTTGAGCATTCCCAATAGGTCGCCTCTCATCAGCGTCCGGTGGTTGGGTAGTCAAGCAAGGTTATAAAAGGCGATCCTGTTTCTAGAATACTCTACGCCTCCTTATCCACTCTAAGGTCGTCATCATTCTAGGCGCTTGCCCCGTTTTGGTCCTTCGTGAATATAGGTAAGTCGGATAAAATACCGAATGATCTTTATAAAATAGCTTGGATACTTAATGGTTTCTGGGTATTAGGTGAAAGTTGTTATTTTCTTAGTCGCCTCTTACGACACGCATGGGGAAGAGCACGATCAATTTTTCTGGGTCGAACTCCACACGGAAACCACTAAAATTAACATTTTTGCCTTTTTAAACTGGGAAGGCGTTCAGCTGTCATGCTCCAATTCATGACTACCCACCCCACATTCTCCTAGTGTGTGGGGTGGTGGGGATGAGGGGGTGGCGTGGGAAGTGGGGCTAGGTCGTTACGTAAGCTGCGACCTAGATTCAAGCGCGGATTCTAAAGCTCAGGGAAAGCACTTTTCAGCGAAATTAAGGGCTTTTGAAAATTCGTTTGAGAAAAATACTTTGTGCGGCTTGAACGGAAAGAAATGTTTGTTTTAATTTTTTCATTGTTATATTATTGCGTTAGTTTATTATATCATTAGGTGACGTGGAAACAAATGAATTATATGAACCTAGATTTAGAGAGAATGGATTATGGTAGACAAGATTAACGAAATATTTTTTTTTTAAATGCCACTTTAGTATAAAGTTATGATTACTAAGACAACTCAATACCTTTAAGCTTTAAGATTTCTCAATTCACATATATTTAAATCTTAAAAAATTAAGAAATAAAAAAAAATAACAATACATTTTCGTAATACGTAAAACCGTGTAGGTAACCTTACCTACTTTAAAAGCTCTCTGAAATTTCATGCAAAAAGTCTATCCTGTTTCAAGATTACAGTAACCTTTCAGCACTTACTTGGCATAGGAGTAGGCTATGAATATATACCACAGAACGAACACCAGGATCCCTTCTCCCATGCCTGTGGGCTCTTCCCCCTGTAAATAAGATTGTCACGTTATATGATACCAATTCATACATATACATACATAATATCACGCATCTTCTATCGAGGAATCTACGCAGAGACTACAATTTTTCTATATGATCCCCAAACTTTTTCGCTTTGTTCACTACTTATTATTATTATATATTAATTGTAGGTAGGTATTGCCGTGTGGTTCCCGGCACCAATACAATAAAGAATAGGACCACTCCATCTCTTTTCCATGGATGTCGTAAGAGGCGACTAAGGGATAGGCTTTTAAACTTGGGATTCTTATTTTAGGCGATGGGCTAGCAACCTGTCACTATTTGAATCTCAATTCTATCATTAAGTCAAATAGCTGGCCGATCAGTCTTTTCAAGACTGTTGGCTCTGTCTACCCCACAAGGGATATAGATGTGACCATATGTATGTATGTATTTTTTTATTATATATCAATTGTAGGTAGGTATTGCGTCTCGGATTTATTGAAAGGAAATGTACCGCATCAGGCTACTCAATTCTCATTAATTTGTAATCACATTAACTTCCCTGTTTTAAGGCATCCCAGGATCAAACAATTGGCTTGCACCCATGTGAAGTCATGGGTACCTACTAATAAGGTTTTAATAACTTAAGGGCTAGTAATAAGTAATATTATTTATTAGCGCAGCGGTAGTACGCTTATCTGTAACACGGTACATCCCGGTTAGAGCATTTAATGATGATGACACGAACTTTTTTCAAATAGCGTCTCTAAGATGTTTATCTATTTGTAAGTATTTAACAAAATATAGTATCGTTAAGTTAGTATCTCGTTACAAAAGTTTTGAACTTACTTTGAGGCTAACTCGTATATGTATAAAGTAAGTAAAAAGGTATTTTATTTACCTCAGCCATGGTCGCTTCGGTTTTTTCACGGTTTGATTGAATTTGTATATATATGTACCTATATGATTACAGGTTTATTTAACACTTATATTTATTTGAATTGGAATACATTGTAGTTGGGTGTAATTTAATACTGTTTAAGTTACATTATTCATTTTCAAAATATTGGTATTTCTTCTTTATCCTGGACATTGTGAATTTTGATCGTGACAACTATGACATTGTCAAAATGAGACAGGAATTGAAGAGTATAAATATGGTATATTAACTTAAACTCTTTTTTGCTAACTCAACCAACGAAAGAGTCTCATATAGATGAGTATATCTTCTCGTTTAGCCCTTAGTGTCGTGTGGTTCCCGGCACAAATACAAAAACGAATAGAACCACTCCATCTCTTTCCCTTGGATGTCGTAAAAGGCGGCTAAGGGATACTTATAAACTTGGGATTTTTCTTAAAGGCGATGACTAGCAACCTGTCACTTTTTTAATTCTATCATAACATAAAGCCTACAGCTGAACGTGGCCTGTCAGTCTTTCAAGACTGCTGGCTCTTTCTATCCCGCAAGGGATATAGACGTGATTATATGAATGAATGATTGGTCCATAATTTTCCCTGGACAAACATTTAGTTTTATAGTACAAAACATGAATGGTTACACCATAGATTTAGAAGATGTGACGCTAGATGTGTATTAATATAGCGGTAACCATGCTACAAAAGCGTGGAGAAAAGAATTACCAGATGATTCATTGATGATGTTGATTAATTGGTTATATATAAATCACAAATCAAAATAGATTATAGGTGCACACCTTCTTAACATGAATCTGCGTAAAAATATGTTTCTACGTATACTATCTTTACATGTAGAAAAGCATGAAAGTGAAACCTTACATGCTTCTCTTGAAGGCAGTTTCTGACAATAAGTTGCCACAGACACCCAAACATTCTCATGAATGACTAGATTCCTTGAAATGTACTTACTTACCCGGGTTAAAATCTGACTTGATTTAAAACAAGGACAACTATTATAAGTACTTAATTAAAATGTGAACATTTTGTCACCTTATAAAATGTTTTAATTTTTGAGCAATGACATATCTAATAAAAATATAACGAAATCTATGTGGCTAAGATAACAATGATTTTTTCATAGCCGTGTTAGTTGTAACCAATTGGGCACATACAAAGATGAGGGAGAGACATTTTCAGTCGTTGAAGGAACGATACTTTTTTATTTGCATACATATAATCACTTCTTTATCCCTTACGGGTTAGACTGCGCCAAATTGTAGGTAATATTGATGCTATACTTCTAATTCTGTCAATCAAGTAGTTTTCATGGTCTGAAAATTTATCCTGGGTCAGATCAAACAGCACCAGACACAGACACATATTACGTCTTTACCACTTACGAGGTAGACAGAACCCACAGTGACACGGCCAGCTAGAGTTGAGATTAGCCTGACTAAAATATCCCATCTCTTGATTGGCTTTTGGCGCAGAGAAAGAGAATCTTTTCTAAAATCACTACAAAATATAAATCATAGTCGCTTCTTACGTCTGTCCCTCTGTATGTATGGTTAGATCTTTAAAACTTCACATATATACATACATACATAAAAATTAAAACTTCACGTTGAATTTTAATGCGTTATTTTAATAGAGAGAGTGATTCAACCTGAAGGTTTATTTGTATAAATGCTACACGTGCGAAGCCATAGCGTGTCGCTAGTATTACAGAAATAAAACGATTGAAATAACTTTTAATATATTTATTTGAATGTAAACAGTGTGTAATGTTAGTTCAGTTAGCAGCCGCGAATCCCCGTGCGATTCTCTCCATGTATCGTTGCCGGCACGGCATGGCGTCTGCCGGACGATTGTACGCTTGCCACGCTGGCTCTTCGCTGAATAAACGCTTCATTTTGATGTGTTTCTGAAAAAAAAAATTGTTAAGTCCATTTTGTTAGGGTCCATTTAAGCGCTAGTCCATTTAAAAGATTTCCACTCTAAAACGAAAAACAAAAAAGAGTCCGCTTAGGTGAGATCAATCGGCTCGAGCTCATTTTGATTATATTTCGACAAAATTTGAAATTTAGACAAATGAGTAATAACAGACTAGAGAGTAATTTCTTTAAATTCTCTTAGAAGCCGAGTTCCGGGCAATAGACTATTTTAAATAGTGTGATATTAAAGTTAATTACAAATGAATGTATGTCGCTCACATTAGAGTCAAATTCAAATCTGTGGTAAATTCCGCCTGGGAGGATGATCAGGTCGCCTGCGCAGATCTTGATCCGGATCCAATGGTCCACGCTGTCTCGCACGTCGAAGTAGCCGGCGCCCTCTAGGAGGAATCTAGAAAAAATATCTTCTTGCAATTAAAGTCTTAGGAGGTCTTAATGTATTGAATCAGCTTACTATGCTGGCGGTGTTTCCCGTTGGTTAAATCTCAATACTTTTTACTGGTTGAGAGGAAGACCTTGGCAGTTCATGTGTTTTAGAAGATAGCTACCAAAGTATATTTCATTTTTCAAATCATTAGAAGAATGGTTCTTAAAATAGAATGAATAAATAAAAAGTAGGTAGACACGTTAAGGAGTTATTAAAATTAAATTAGGAATAGACTGCATATTCGGACAAATTACACAGATTAAGCTAGGCCCAAAATAGACTTAGAGGTAACCTTTACCTCTATTAATTCTCCGTTTGACTTTACACCGATGTGACAGACGTGCAAGCGCAAACAAACTCACATACGCATTTATAAGGATGGGTACCTTATTTCCTCATCAGAATGTAGATGCTCCGTGGCGAAAGATCTCTTTTTTTCCTCAAATTCATCAATGGATAAACATTTTTCTGAGCAAACCATCTCATCTTCGTACGAGTACCCCCTCTCCTTCTTTATGCTATCTAGGATCCCATCTGTTTTGTAAGTTTCCACGTTCAGCTAAAATAATAAAAAAATATATCAGTTGGTCATAGACTCTTGTCTATGACCAACTGATATATTTTTTGTGTAGAATTTTGGTACTATGGATAAAAATTTAAAGAAAGCTACAAAGGTAGTATAAGTCACAATAACAAAAGGAATATTAAAATATTTATTATGTAGAGGAATGGTTTAAGATTTCACCCCCAATAGCTTTTGTACGGTTGAACCGATTTTGAAGAATTAAAATGCAGATGAGCAATTAATCATTAATTAATTGTTTCTTAATTTAATTAATATTAATTAATTAATTAAATTAAGAAACAACATTTGTTACAAATTTTCAAACTGTATTCTTATGATAAAATTTAAATCTAGAGCGTCGGTGGTCTAATCGGTAAGGCTTAAAATGCGCGATGCGCAGAAAGGCACAGGTTCGAATCCCACTTCGGCCATGTCCCAATGACTATTTTCGAAAATTATGAATATTTGCTTGAATACTGACCGATTCTCTTACGATGAGGGAAAACATCGGAAACCTGCACATTCAGGCAATGCAGGATGTGTAACCAAGATCGATCCAATACGGGTTAGGTTTACCTGCCAAGTTTGCGGAGGTCAGATGGGAGTCGCTTCGTGTAAAAATTTGAGTCATCCAATGCAGGCTCCATGGTCAAAGGCATACCCCGGGCTCCTCGCCAGAGTAGTGTGAGGGTGCAACCGGGACTTAAAACCAGGAGGAAGTTGATCAAATTAAAATAAAAAATTACTAATAAAATTTACTAACCTAGATAGTAGGTAGATAAATATCTTTATCAAGAAAACGCATTGTTATAAAGATAAATAAATTATATAACGAGGTAGCTAAGTCATCAATATATTAATCATACCTTAAAGTACTCTACTCCAGTTTTATTGTACAATTCCTCCGCTGAAATATATTTTGGCGCCATTTTTTTCTGTTCCAAACATTCTCCATTTTGTGTATCAATATACCACGCTTGCAACATTATTGTTGACTAAAAATAGAACTAGAAAATGAACCTATACCTTAATAGCTTGTTTGAGTACTGATCATTCAATGGAAGTTGTTTATTTATATTATCACGAACTAGTTTTTGATAGCGACTTTACTCGCTTACCTACTTACTTTTAAATAATATTAAAATCTACAGCCATTTTAATATTATTTAAAAGGGATAAAGACGTGATTACATGTATGTATGTAAAGCTTTTTAATGTTTATTTCAGTCGCGTCTCTCTGGGTGGAGCCCAGGGTCTGCACAATTCAGAAGTAAGTTAGTTTACAGAGCGACTCCAGCATGACCACTTAGTAGTAGCTAGGTTTTCTTTTACAAGTTAAAGTTTTGCATACGACACATAGTAAGTACTATTAATAATTCTGTGGCACAAGGTAAACCTAGGTAGGTATACACGGAAAAAGTGGACATAATGGTCCTTAATCAGTGCCGGGAAGAATATAAGTGGTCAACAGTCCAACTGAGTTATCTCAAAGCGTATTTTCATACATATAATCACGTCTATATCACTTGCGGGGTAGACAGAGCCAACAGTCTTAAAAGACTGATAGGCCACGTTCAGCTGTTTGAATTGAGATTCATTCATAGTGACAGGTTGCTAGCACATCGCCTAAAAGAATCTCAAGTTTATAAGCATATCCCTTAGTCGCCTATTACGACATCCATGGGAAAGAGATGGAGTTGTCCTACTCTTTTTTCTATTGGTGCCGGGAACCACACGGCAAAGCGTATCTATTGCATCCACAAACCCTTACAAGTACCTACTTAGACCATTTCTTAGAATGTATAAAAAAATATATTACATACAGACAGACATACACCTGTTTTTCTTTATTATAATCAGTGGTACTGACCGCGTGACCGCCAATAGGTACGCGGTCGACAGATTAGCTTGATAATTAAATGTCTATTATATACTGACGCCTTTTTTCAATTAAATTATTATTTGATGATGTTCATAATAAGTATTCATCTATACTAATATGTATTATAAAGCTGAAGAGTTTGTTTGTTTGACCGCGCTAATCTCTGGTAATGGCTCGAATTGAAAAAAAATAATATTATTGTGTTGAATATACCATTTATCGAGGAAGGAAGGAAGGAAGGAATATATAACATCACGCTGCAACTTTTAATAGCGAAGAAATAATGGAAAATGTAAAAAAAAAACGGGGAAAATTATTCACCCTTGAGAGCTTCAATGATGCCCAAAATAACTATTCCACGCGGACGAAGTTGCGGGCACTGCTAGTAAGAAATGATTTCCATTCTTAATTCATGGGCAGATGGGAACGCTTTATAATTGACATTTTGGTATTATGATATAAAGTCCTATCCTTATAATAAACAAGATTATTGAAAAAAAATAAAACTATATTGAAATCGCTTCATCCGTTTATAAGCTATGCTGCCACAGACAGACACGTCAACTTACAACACACCTCTTTTTGCGTCGGGGGTAAAACTTAAAAACTTTTATATTTATTTAAGGTTTGCCCAAATCAGTAGTCGTCATTTGAGTAAAACTCATGAAGTCCATTAGATCAAGCGTGACAAAGTTACACACTTACGGATTTCTAATATTAGAATTGTTTCAGTGGTAAATATCGCGCTATTTCGAACTCACGAATATAACTAAAATGACGCAAATTGAAGAAACAATAAAATAGTTACACTCGACATGATGATCAATTAAACACTCGTTCCATGTAACATATAAATATATTATCTTATCACAATATCGTAACATATAACTACATAATGTAACAACTTTATAAAAAGACACATAATTTTGTTTTTGAGCAAACTAAATTTTCCAAGTGTGTATAGTTATTATATAAAAATAATAAAAGGACGCCACTTTCTTGTCTTTAGTTTCAAATATGACGTCATAAATGTTTTATATTAATTCAAAATATGATGGGAAAGTCCATTTTATAAATTTAAATAAATATGAAAAAAATAATTATGCCATCTGTGAATAAAACAAATTTAGAACAATTTTTACATACATACATATGTAAAATCACGTCTATATCCCTTGCGGAGTAGACAGAGCCAACAATCTTGAACAGACTGATAGGCCAAGTTCAGCTGTATGACCTAATGATGGAATTGAGATTAAAATAGTAACAGGTTACTAGCCCGTCGCCTACAAAAACAATCCCAAGTTTAAGGCTATCACTTAGTCGTCTTTTACGACATCCATACATGTCTGATTTATACAACCTTTCCTTTCATAAGTAAGTTTGTATACATATTTTGCGGTTCCTTATATAGGGATGATTACATTTAAATGTTGATATAGAAATAAAAAATTACTCCCGCCCTTATTCACGAACGTTAACAAGACATACTAAGAGCTCAAATTCAAATTCAAAAAATTCAAAATTTTTTATTCATTATTATAGGATATTATTATATCGCTTAATAATTGTCGTATGGTTTAACAACTTGGTTGACGTCAAATATATTACTTAAAAACTAAGTTTACTGCCGCTTCCAAGGCGTCAGTGCAGAAGAAGCGGTAACAAACTGCACTGCAGCATTTTCTTTAACAACGTCAACTTCACAATATTAAATTATACTTAGAATATAATGTGGACGGGAGAATACATTGTTCACGGGAGATTTATATATTTATGAGATTTAATATTGAAAAAAGAAATATATATATATATATATATATATATATATTTTATGGATTGCCAATTTTAAAAAGATTTATGTACAGAGTGTACTGAAATTTTGATTTAAGTTCAAATTAAACTACAATTAATTACGAGGTTCCTGTGCCAAGCTCGAGCCAGATGTTTTTATCATTAAGGTAATCATCAGTCCTATAATAAGCCTTCTCACAAAGTACTTTCTTTACATACTCTTTGAATTTTCGGTAGGGCATATCAAGAACAGACTCCGGCAACCTATTATAAAATCGTATACAGTTCCCCATAAATGATTTACTGACTTTGCTAAGCCTATGAAACGGTATGACTAATTTATGTTTATTACGTAAATTTCTATCAGTTGTGGCACTAACTTTTTGAAAAAAAGAGGTATTTTTCCTAACATACATTATAAGATCAAAAATGTACTGGGACGCTACTGTAGGTATGTTTATTTTCTTAAAGAGTTGTCTTAACGAGTCTCTTGGTCCTAAGCCGTAAATTGCGCGAACGGCCCTTTTCTGAATTATAAAAATAGTTTGTATATCAGCCGCGCTACCCCATAAAAGTAAACCATAAGATAACAAGCTATGAAAATAGCTGAAATAAACAAGCCTAGCTGTAGCTACATCTGTCAATTGTCGGATCCTCCTAACAGCATAAGCGGCAGAGCTAAGTCTATTGGATAGTTTAGAAATATGAGCACCCCACTGTAGCTTTGCATCAATTATAATTCCTAAAAACTTTGTATTTTCAACAAATTCTAATTTCTGGCCTTCCAGTATTATGTCAGTATTGGCCTGCCTTACGTTTGGAAGGGTAAATTTAATGCATTGGGTCTTATTAGCATTTAAAAGAAGATTGTTGGTTGAGAACCAGATAGATATGGCCGACAGTATATTATTAACCGAACTTACATTTTCGCTATGGCGATCTAATTTAAATATTAAAGAAGTGTCATCGGCAAACAGCACTATACCCGCCTGTTTTTCCACCATAAAAGGCAGGTCATTGACATATACCAAGAAGAGGAATGGTCCTAAAATTGAGCCCTGAGGAACACCCATTGAGACGCTTGATCCGCTTGACTTTTTATATTAACGCTGATTATATTATAGGTATGTTCGCTATTTTCTAAAGAAGGTTGTCTGATAGAGAATTCTATTAGCATTAAGTTCACCTGATGTAGTATTTAAGGCTTAATAAAGTTTTTAATAAAAAATATGTCTTATCATCTGTCTCTATCATTTTGGATACCAAAGTGGTAGAAATAGAGAAAAAACAACACATACGCCTAATAAAGTTTCGTGAATTCCTTATCACAAACGCTGATAAACCAATATATGTATCTTCTCTCTTCCTAGAAACCCGAATGGCAGAAAGAGACAAAAAATAAGACATATCTAGACAACGTCCGTGTATAAGATGGTCTGGTCTATTTCTTCTTCTTCAAATCTATCATCAAGTCAAACAGCTGAACGTGGCCATTCAGTCTTTTCAAGACTGTTGGCTCCATCTACCCCGCAAGGGATATAGACGTGACCGTTTGTATGTATGTATGTTCTCCGAATCTCTCGGAAAGCTGATAAGCCAATCAACTCTCTTCCTAGCAACTGGTATGGTAAAAAGACAAAAAAAATAAGACATGTCTTGTCAATGTCCGTGTATAAGATGGTCTGGTCTATTTCTTCTTCTTCTTCAAATCTCTCCAAACGTCAGTGGGCTGCCACAAAACCCTTATGAAGCTTCTCCAGGTACCGCTGTCTGCACTCCATGTCGTCTGCCGGCCGGTTGTGGGGCAGCCACACAGGTTCGCCGATGAAGAAACGCTTGGCTTTGATGTAGTTCTGAAATTGAAATAAAAAAAAAATAATTCTTATACAATCCTACTAATATTATAACATACATACATACATATGGTCACGTCTATATCCCTTGTGGGGTAGACAGAGCCAACAGTCGTCAAAAGACTGAATGGCCACGTTCAGCTATTTGGCTTATTGATAGAATTGAAATTCAAACAGTGACAGGTTGCTAGTCCATCGCCTAAAAAGAATCCAAGTTTGTAAGCCTAGCCCTTAGTCGCTATTTACAACATCCATGGGAAAGAGATGGAGAGGTCCTATTCTTTTTTGTATTGGTGCCGGGAACCACACGGCACGGCAAGTTAATATTATAAATGCGAAAGTTTGTATGTCAGGATGTCAGTATGGATGTTTGTTACACTTTCACGCAAAAATTACTGAAACGATTACGATGAAATTTGGTATGTAGATAGCTGAAGAACCAGAATAACATATAGGCTACGTTTTATCTCGGAGTTTCCGCGGAATTGATAGGGTTTCCATGCGGACGAAGTCGCGGGCGGCCTCTAGGTATTTATAATTGAATTTGACCCCACATAAAGTTCTCTGTCATACCCAATGGTGAACTGATAGATAATGCTTCTAGGAGTAAATACGCCAATTGTGCTATACATTTGTATTTTGTATAATAAAGTTATAAATAAATAAATAATTTTGTTGACCAAAAAAGTCTTAAAATCATAATAATACATATAGTTACATCTTTATTCGATGCATATACAGAGCAGAGTCTTGAAAAGATTGAACTTGATGCCACATTCAGCTTATAAGCATTTCGATCCATGGGAATTGAATGATTGAATGAATGATTTATTGTAAAGAGATGCAGTGGTCCTGTTCTAAAGTTCTGGGAACCACACGGCATTACAATAAAATAATTAACCAAAAGAACAAAGATAATGTCCCAAACACTCTTAAAACCCCATCAGTTTTAAGAGTGTGACTAAGAACACACAAAAGATGACATACACCAACAAACTATACTGGAAAAGATTTCTATTGAAATAAGTAGCAATACTGTTTTAAATGCTCTTGTATATAATTTTGAGTATATCAATACAAACATACATACATATGGTCACGTCTATGTTCTTGTGGGGTAGACAGAGCCATCAGTCTTGAAAAGACCATTTTCAGCTATTTGGCTTAAAATAGAATTAAGATTCAAAATGTACATTAATAAATAAATAAAAGAAATAAATAAATGAAATAAATAAACAAAATGAATTATTAAATAAATAAAATTAATAAATAAATAAATACTCACATTAGTGTCCAAAGTGAATCTGTGGTAGATGCCGCTGGGGATTACGATCATGTCCCCGGCGGAGACCGCAATACGGATCCACTGGTCGGAACCGTCCCGCACGTCGAAGTAACCGGACCCGTCTAGGATAAACCTGGAAAAGTTTTTATTGACGATTAAAAACATGTCGGTATTAAAAGCATTAGTGGTGTAATGGATACAGTTCCATATCAAAATGCCTTATGTAAAAACAGAAACCCGCCTTTTTTGAAGTTGTTAATATTTGTAAAACCTTCCCTTCACCTAAGTGTAACAAACACTTCCCTGAAACTCACATTAAAATCGGTTCAGCGAATCGCGAGTTAAACTGTGAACCACCTTTTGGTTTTGAAGGTGGTTAATAATTATTAATTATAATTAAATGTCATCCACCCATCTCCTTTGGGTCTATGTATGTTGTGCTAGATTAAAGAGAATGAAATAAACAGTGATGAAATGAATTTGTTGTAAAATTAAGTTGTCTTAAGGTAATTGCAAGCTTTGAACTGTGTGTAGTAAAATTCAAACTGTCACTATTTTAATCTGAATGTGGCATATTAGTATTATCAAGAATGTTGGCTGTCTACCCCACAAGGGATATAGACCTGATTATATGCTTGTATGTACAGGCAACACAATATATGGCGAAAAAACTACAAGTGACTTAAGGCTGCATTCAGAATATTTTTTGCAAGGAGGGCTGGCTCATCTAGCAAGTATGTAAAAAGTTATGTCTCTTTAAAGTGTATATGTATATACAAATCTTCTTGAAATTCGGATTTGTGTATGCATAATTAAGCATCTGAAGAAGAACTCCCCAGTGCCCTTCTTCACAGCCTGGGAGTCCTATAAAATTACCTCTCACCAATCTTACCTGCGACAATTTACTAAATACCAACACGGCTTGTGTTTGTTTGTTGTGGTGGTTGTTGTGTATTACAGTACCTACCTAATTTCTTCATCAGTATGCAGATGCTCAGTGAAGAAAGACTTGATCTTCTCCTCGTAGTTGGCGAGGCACTCCTTGGAGCACACCATTTCGTCTTCATAAGAGTATCCTCTCTCTTTCTTTATTTTATCCAGAACTCCATCAGTTGTGTAGGTGTGAACATTTAACTGAAAAATGGGAAGGTACCTATCTAAAATTAAACATTGTACTTAAACATTCCCCATTTTTCTGTATGTATGCACTAATCTCAGGGAGTTGTGGACAGATTTTGTTCCTGTTTGAGGGTTTTCTGAGGATGGTTTTATTTATAAATGCTACTACCCAAGTGAAGCTGGGACAGGTGGCTAGTATACTGATAAACTTCCAAAAAATGTTTCATAACATGAGCTTAAACACACCTCTGCTAAGTAAGTGATAAGTAAACCTAAATTACAGGTTAGGTTTCAAGACATTGAAAATTATAGTAATTGATTCTAAGTACGTAATAAAATTAATCTTTGTATGTACTGAGATTATTAATGATAATCTTTCTTACGCAGTAGCGCAAATTAAGTATATTATGTAGTTTTTGATTCAAGATAGGTTTTGATCTATTATTTAATAATTTAGAGGTCAAACAGACAATACTTGTGTTATCAGCTCTTAAAAAATAATGAAGAGGATATTGATAACATAATCTACTCACGCTGAAGTATTCAACGCCGGTCTTATTGTACAATTCTTCCAAGGTGATAAATTCGGGAGGATTCCTATGGTGTTCCAAACGTTGATCGGTCGTCTCGTTATCCATATACCACGCCTTGACCATGATAGTAGCTTTTTCAGCACAAATTGTTAAAATGTTAATGGCCCGTAATATAATAATTGAGTGATATTGATAGAAAAAACACGAAAACAATACAGCAAGCAATAAACTGAAAAAGATTTATTAGGTACTTTTCTAGATTAGCTGACTGCTGACAGTGACATTGACAAGTTGTATGGTTACAGTTTAGTGTGTACCTATGTATAATTTTCAACTGCCCCAAACTTGTGGTCCATAGTCGTAACATAATTCCAACTAACTTTAGAAATTAATTCATTTCTCTCTCTTCTCCACACTCGTTTCTTTTATATTATTGCAAACTTCCTAACTAAAAATAACTTAAGCCTATATTTGCCTGAAGAAGCCTGTTCCCATTAGGTACTATTATTTTATTTCCTACCTCCGAAATTTTTACTTATGTGCTCTCTTGTTCAACAAAACTTTCATGTACGGTATGATTATACATTCACATTATTAACTTGTCTTCTCTTTTACTAACAATACCTACTTGTTGTGTCTGTGCATTTGTTAACCTTCTCCTTTCAGATCGTATAACGTCCATCGACCAATTTCGTAACTTCGTGTCTCTTCAAACCATGAAATTGGCAGAATCACCAAAAGTCTGGTGCAAGCCATAATATAGAAAAGAAAGAAAAAACCTATGTATAAAAGAATGAATCCCCAATATTTCACCTATGTATATTTTGTACAAAAAATAAAGTGAATTAATAAATATTTTTTTTAGAAAACTTTTAAGTGTGATCAATATATTAGTACCTACGCGAATTTATTGTACACGTACATAACCAAGAAACATTTTATTATTTATATTTTTAATCAACAGGGTTTAAAATTTGAATTATAAGCAAAGCAAACATATATATGATAAATTGAACACTTTATTGATGAAATTTTTATGTACTTGAATCATCTACACAATAATAAAAAGTATATTGTATTTTTGTAACGAATAAACTCAAAAACTACTGTACTGATTTCGCGAAATTTGGCATCGATATAGAATAGAAGTTCGGGAGTAAAGTAGGCTATTTTCTTTCTAGAATTTCCCATGGTAGCGAAGCCTCGCGTATTAATTTTACAGGTAAAAATAAAAATAGATGTTAGCAAGTAAAAATAGATTTAATGCAATATTCTTTAATTTATTACAACACTACTTGTCACAAGGGGTTTAACTCGTTTTTTTTTGTGTCTACATAAATATATTCTCCTAGCACCTGGGAATTTTAACTCCTGAATACTGCCTTTTAACCATGCCATAATGCTACGGCAACTGCTTTAAATAAGTACCAGTGTTATGATATTCAAAATTTACAAATTTTAAGACTTCAGCGTTGACCGTATGAAAAGTCGGATCTCGGGACTTCAGATTGAAAATTGCGAAAATAAATTTCAAAGACAAAAGCTAAAAAAAGTAGTTTTTTTTTTATTTGTTTGATTACATATACTACTATACTTTGTTTATGTATCGGTTAGACCTTTCTACGGTCACCACCGAAGAATAATGCATTATTATATAGGTATTTATATTATTTTAAGTAACTACATAATAATATATATTTTAGATAAACTTATTTCTATAAGTAATGACATGGGAAAAAGGTTAAAAACTAAAGCCGAACAACTTTCTTATTAAACTTTCTAGAAACATGATATAATTTAATGATGGGACAGTTTGACGGACGCCGTAGTTTAAACATGGCTAATGTGTAAGATTATTCATGGTTCCGTTGGTAATAAAATATGATAAGAAGTTGTCCGGCATATCGATTTTTTTCTACGTAGGTACATATTAAGTTTAATCACAAAAAATATATTATTTTGACAATACATACGAAAATGTCTTATAATATAGATCCTCCCTATACACTCACTTTGATATGACCGTGATACAAAAATAAAAAGACATGAATCAAGTTTACAACTTTCCCTTTAAGTATGAATGAATGTAAATTAAGGTTTTTATTAAACTTAAGTAAACGAAGTTAATTGTAGTTCCTTTTTTTAATTCGGTTTCTAATTTTATGATCATGAAATGAAAACGACATGTTTTTTTTTCATTTTAACTATTTAAAACAATTGGAATTTATTATAATTGGAAACAAAATCATAAAAATGTTTAACACGGTACAAACTAAATGCATTATTGTTACAAACCCAATGGACGGAAGTTAAAATCACTATTCAAAAACAATTGAAAGACAATAACAGTAAGAAATAATTATTAAAATGATTATAAAACAGTTAAAATAAGTACATATTAATAATGACCGCACTTATGCATGGAATTAATCAAACAAATTATTTTATATAGAAGTATTAATTAAGTATATTTTTATTAATGTTTGACATTGCTTCAATTTGAACCAAATTATAATCACCAGTTTAAAAATGCGGGTGATTTTTTTCAAATCAGCAGGAATGAATAAAAATTACTTATGCCCGTTTTCACTAACGATTCCTAAGTTATAAGTGTCACCCAAGCCGCGTTTAGGATTTTCTTTATTAAAAATTCGTTTTCACTATTGCTTAAGTGTCACCTGACAACTAAGGTGAGCCCTTAAACTTGTTTTGAACATTATTTTAAGCAGGCCCCTAACTTAAGTTATTTAGAAACTTAGGGTCAATGTAAGAACTCGTTGGTAAAAATCACATTACATTCTTTTATATCGATTTTAATTTCGCTCAATTACAAACATCAAACACAATAAAAACAACAACTTCTAACATAAAATAGACAAAAGTAATTTAAAACATAACATAACCTCCTTTAGTCGCGGTCGGGTATATCATAACCTAACTATGGTGCTATACCTACATACTTATTAAAAGTATGATTACTTGAAATACATAAAAAGGAGAAATATTATGTATGTATGAACTTAATGTACTTGCTCTAAATATGTACAAATATTTAGACACATATACATATAACAACAAGTTGATCCCGAACGAACGTTTTTAATGAAATGGAAATGGAACAAAATTTGACGCTTAATTGTAACGGCATTGTCAATATGCCTTTGACAATATGTGCAAAATTATAGTATTTTAAATCTTAGGTTTTTTTAATTTTTCGCGATCGGTAAGAAGAAGATGATGTGTTTATTTGTTTAATAATTTCAAAAATATAAATATAATTTCTTAGTTTTTTTAAATTAAGTAGGCAAACCAACATACAACCCACAATGTAATGAGTAGTTTCCTTTGCGTTTAGATGTTATTTTATATCATGTATTTTAAAATCTGAAAGCTGTTTATTATAGATGAAACATGAGATCATGAAATTACTAAAACTACAAAAAAAAAAAACTAAAGTATATGTCATATTCACGCGAAACTAATCTATACTGTAGAAAATCTATTTTTAGTAAGTACCTATATACTTTCAAAATTACACACGAGCTACTCTATCCATGTTTACATCTATAAGGGCCCTAAGTATAAGGGCCCTAACGCACTAGCGGTTGGCCGCTAGGCGGTTAGACTCGAGCGGTCCAACCGCTTAACGCGGTTTCTTCGCGGTTGGCCGCCATAGCGGTCAGCCGCGATGAAACCGCGTTAAGCGGTTGGACCGCTCGAAGGCGCGTGGCCCATAAATAAAATGGACGCCGTCGAGATAGCTTGTGTTATTTATTTTTACTCCCGAAAACAACGAAAGAAATATAAAAAAAGATACTGGATTCATCCTTTACTAGAAACACGCAACGAATTCGGCCAGTTCGCAAGTTGTTTTCAAGAACTGAAGAAGCACCAAGATAAATTTTTCGGCTATGTTAGAATGAGTGTTTCGTCATTTGAAGAACTACTAACAGTTTTATATGACACCATCAAAGGACAAGATACTAAATTTCGTGATTGTATCCAACCCGAAGAGAAATTAGTAATAACATTAAGGTAAGTATGATAAAAATAAAAAAAGTTTTAGTAGTTATTATGTTTTAATTTTAATCGCAATGTGGGTTTATAATTGAATAAAAAAAGTAGTAAACTATAACTATTACTGAGAATTATTATCATTAAAAAGATCTAGATAATCAGATTCTTGAGATATCTGTGAATATGTTGATTCAGGAGACATTACAGATTGTTCTTGATTACATGTTCCACGGTGTGTAGGTGGAACTGAGGGCGGTGGTGGTGGGTTATTATTTCTAGCAAATGATGGTGTCTGATATCCTTGGGATGGCCCTTGGTTGTAGAATGGTCGTACGTAATCCCAAGTAGAGTTACAGTAGTTGTATCCAGACGTTTGGGCTTCAGTAATGACTTGCATTATTTGAGATTTTGTACGTAGGCGTATATGTTCAGGCACTTTTTTTATTTCACTAACCAACGACAAAAAGAAAAGTCTATCTTCATCTTCTTCCGCCTTTTTCAACTCTACATTCTTATTTAAGACGTTAATCAATTCAACTCCTATATCATCTTCTTTATTTTTCTTTTTTTTTCGTTTTGGCGGTGGTACTACGACTGGGTCAGCTACGTTTTCTGTTTCATTTCTTTCATTTTCTTGCCTTTGCATGCTTGAATCAGTTTCATTGATAGATACTGTGTCCTTCAAAAACATTAAATTATTGTAAAATATGTATTGAGTCTTTTTCTTAGCCGCTGACCCACTCCTGGTAACATTGTCCTTTAGAGCTTTCACGAAATTATCCCTAATGTTCTTCCATTTCTTTTGTAATTCTTTTCCTAGAACAATACAACAAACAAGTTAATGATTTAGTCATAAAGTAATAGATTTGTTGTAATTCGTGTGACATGTGCAATAAAGAATATACATAGGTCATTGAATTCAATAAAACATGTAATAATAATAAAATGTTTGTTTCAGATATTTTGCAACAGGTTGTACATTCACGGAACTACATTATACATTCAAAATTGGAGTAAGCACTGTAGCAGAAATCGTACGAGAAGTTTGTTTTGCAATTTGGTTTTGTCTGAAAGATATTTGTTTGCCTGAACCAAACAAAGACGCTTGGAAAAAAATTGCCAATGATTTTTTTCAAAGAGCAAATTTTCCTAACTGCTTAGGTGCTGTTGACGGCAAGCACATACGATGCATTGCACCTAATAACAGTGGCTCGATGTGTTTTAATTATAAAAGTTTTTTCTCTTTGGTTTTATTAGCAATATGCGACAGTAATTATAAATTTGTTATGGTTGATATTGGAGCTTTTGGTAAATTCAGTGACTCGTCAATATTTCAAAATTCGGTTTTCTATGAAAAAATGCAAAAAAACCAATTGGATATTCCAGAGCCACAACCGATTTCACAAAGCAGCGAGACATGTATCCCATACGTATTTGTAGGCGACGAGGCATTTGCGTTATCTACGAATTTAATGCGCCCATACGCAAAAAAAGATTTGGATGAAACCAAAAGAACGTTCAATTACAGGCTTTCTAGAGCAAGAAGATATGTAGAATGCAGTTTTGGAATTTATGCAAACAAGTGGCGTATATTTCATAGACCTCTAAATGTTCAATTCACTCTAGCAAAAGATATCATAAAAGCTACTTGTGTCTTACATAATTTTGTAAGAGATCGAGATGGCTATTGTTTCGACGACTCACTCAGTTGCCCTTTGCCAGAAAATGTAACACAGGAAGGGTTAAGAAGGAACAATAAAACTGCGTTGAGATACAGAGAATTGTTTGCCGAATATTTTATGACTGATGGGAAATTAGAATGGCAAAGAAATATGATTTAACTGAAAATAGACCTATTTATTATGTTCTAAGATGTTTAAAGTATGTTTAGTTTCGTTTAAAAATATGTAACAATAATAATAAATACTTACCAAGACTTTTTTTTGCCTCTGTTGTCATCTCTTCTTTTCCAAAAATATCTACTAATTCTTCCCACTGTTTCCGTTTTAAATCTCTATTCTTATAAACTGCTCCTTCACAATTCCAAATAGCTTCTCGTTGTTGAATTTCAACAATGAATTTCTCTGTGTCGAAGTTCATGGCTGCGCAACTCAAAACACGTGCATACTTCACCGGCGGCTCGCCGCAAACTAACCGCCAGTGCGTATACACAAGATGGCGGCTAGCCGCGAAGCGGGCCGCGGCCCTCCATTCAACCGCCGCGGTTGAAATTTTGTGGCGGTTTAGTGCGTACGATCATAAGCGGTTGCATATTAAACTGGAAAAGCGGCTAGCCGCGCGGTTAGCCGCCCCCGCGGTTAGCCGCTAGTGCGTAAGGGCCCTAACACACTCGACAAAAGTAGAAGCCATTTTTAAATTTAAGTAATCACATTTCGACAGCGTCATATCGGTCTTTTCAACCAATTTAAAATTGGAATAAGAAATATATCTAACCTTGAATACTGTTCAGTTCAACCAATCATGAAATGAAGAACATATTTAGAAAATGTTTCAATTTAAAATTGGAATCTTACAGTTATATTGTTGTGATGATGTTTTGAGTTTTCAAAAGAGGAACGGGCATCAAACCGATAGTATGGCCATAGAATTTGGAATATTATAAGTCTAAAATAAGACAAACATATATACCTATTGGAAAATTGACATCATTCCTATAGTTTCAAGTAGAATATGGCATTTTGTCTTATATTATTCCACCAAGTCCTATGTAAGAACGATTTTTTTTACGTAAGTACCTTATTTTACGTAGTTACCTATATTTTTTAAAAGCTTTACCTTTAAAAGTGTACTTTAAGTTGGGAACTAAAAGATACATTTGCACAATGTTGTGTCTCGTGACTGTTTGTGGAAGATGATTATTTCTTAAAGATTTGAGATTTTGTAATGTGTTTTTGATGACATTAAAAATAAATTTCTTGATTACTTGTTAACAGAATTAGTGCGACTAAGAAAAAGTATAAAATACAAACACAAATTATCACAACGTAGTGTTTTAAACAAGCCACTATACAATACATATAAATAATTAATAATTAAAATAACACATTAACTAAGAATATTTTGTCACATTATTTCAGACCAATATTTTTTAATAATAAAAATAGATATTATTTTTCCTAATGTCATGGACATTATACATGACAGACAATTAGATATCTATGTACAATGTCAGGAACATAAAATCAAATACATTAGTACTACAAAGAAGAATACAAAATTATTAAAAACAAACAGTTTAGTTAGGCATAATATAATACAATGCATCCATTAAAAAGAAATATGAATTAGTTTAAATAATTATCCAAAAATTAGACTAGCCGACTACACAAAATCGAACGTTGCCATATAGCGAAATAATAAAAACCAAATAAAAAAAATCGCGTTTTTGAATAAAATGTTTGACATTTCTTTGGTTATGGCAAATAAAGAAAAAAATCATATTTAAGGCTTAACGTTTTCTTAAAATTATTGGTGGCATAAATACTATTAAGGATCGCAGTCACTGAGCGGGGGAGCACTGTGTTCACAATGTCAAGATATGTACAGTCCACAAAAAATGTTACAACTTCGTATGCTTCACCGTGTCGGTCCAGTAGTTCTGTATCGTCATCGCCTCGAGGGAGTTTAGGAAAGAGTCGTTGTCCAGGCTGTACATCTCCTCCGAATTGTCCTGGAAATTTAAGACCATTATTAAATTTATGTTCCAGCTAGGAATTTCAGCTAGTGCAACAACAATAACGCAAGTTGGGAATATAGTCGTACAGGATTTTTTTACCGGATTTATTCCCTTATCCCGAATTAGTGGCCGGATAATGCGGAGGTCACATGGGAGTCGCTTTGTGTAAAACCTGTGTTACCCAATAATAGTGGTTATAAGTATACTCCAGACGCCTTTCCAAAGAGGGGAGAGGTTACGCCAGGCCAGGCAGAAAATGATAAATTTAGTGGACGTGTCATGTAAAAATAAACCTATTTAAGGATGTCAAACAGTAATATTGCTACATACCCTGATTGTGCTGTCATCAAGATACCCACTGGAATCCGGGTTTGAGCATTTGTCATTCAACGTTTGTGGCTTGTTCAAGTACCGTCTCCGGTACAGTACGAAGGCCGTGCTCCCGGCCAGGGCTCCAAGCACGAGCGCCGCGAACGATATACCCGCTATAGCTCCGGTGTCCATCCCGCCACCCCCATGATCTATCACCATTCTAGAAGATTCTATGTTAGGAGGTATCCTCGTCTGTACGAATGTAGTCTCCAACGACAAAGGTTTCTCAGTCACTATTCTACTCTCCGATACACCATCGACACTGTCGTCTTTCACAAAATCTGGTCTTGTTAAATTACGCTTCTTACCAAGCGTCGTGTTCAGCGGATCAGTCAAGTTTGCGATCGCAGGAATCACTGAGACGCTTCTGTTCTCATTTGTATCCGACGGAATGTCCGAAGAATTCTTCACGTCTGTCGTGTTAGTATTCACTTGGGTCCATTGTATCGTTGGAGGGACAATATCGATTGTTGCATTATTCGCTGTAGTGTTTACATTTAGCACGTCAGTTTTGTTCTGGCTCGTCCCTGTCTGGTTGGTCAGTGGGGGTCTTGCGGTGCTCAGTGGGGTTTTAGTGAAGTACATGGCTCGGCCTTGTCGTTCGGACTGCACGTGAGATTCAATCTGCATATCTGTAGTGAGGTGTTGCAGTTCTTCAGATTGAGGTGCAGCCGTTGTGTTTCCGCTGCCTGGAATAGATAAAACAAAACAATTGTCATACGAATTATTACAAGTGAAACATTTTTTTGTTGTTGAGAGATTCAATGAAGTGGTAAATGTTTCTGCATAAATCGAGTCAAAAATCCCTGGTGTAATGAACGTTGAATCAATCTCAATCTACATATCATTATCATGTGTGATGTTTTTGTTCAATAATGCGACAATTCTAGCACGAAGATGTTAATCTATACTGATTTTTGCATCAACATTATGGAGTGACAATTAACAGAACAAAAACGAAGGTTCAACGCTCCGCTGATAAATTTGAAATTCATGAAATGGTTGTACTTATTTACATAAACGCGTGCCTGAATGGCCGGCTAAGTAAACAATTGGGTAACACAAAGACTTGTTATTCTAGGAGTCGATAACTGTTAACAGTTATTCAGTCCATTTGAAGCTGCCAGAAACGAAACGCTTATTACAGTTTTTTTCATCTATTCGTTGGTTTAATCGTATTCTTCAAAGTTTGTTGCGCTCGTATTGATTTCCATTGGCAAGTAATTTACAATAATGACGTTACAAGTGGCCGCTTTAAAACCTGGCACGCAATCGGACATCCTTCTTAGAATAATATGATGTTTTACGCTCCTAGTACTGAAATAAATTAAAGAATATATATTGTAAACAATCGTTTTTACCAACGTTATGTAAATTGGTAAATTAACAACTTCTACAATTCAATTTGAAAGCTTAATTATAACGCCCTGAATGGAGGTAATAATTAAGCTTTCAAATTGAAACAGGAACATGCTAAACGAATGAAACTCAATTTCAGATAACATCAAGACAAAAGTCTGACATCCAGTAAGTCATAAAAATCCTAACGTGTATTCTTTTGAAAATATTGACCCTTTTGATGAAAGAATATAGGTTGCACGTGGGTAGCTCGGCGGCGGCATGAATCGATGTTACCAAAAGCCTAACAAAAGGATGGAGGACACGACCGTTCGATGCCCAATGACCTAAATCGTAGTAAAATTATTAATCACGTCGCTGAAATAAAAAGAAGGATATCCGATAGTAACGCCGACATAAATAGAGACAAAATACTAAGATTTTTCTACGAACTCTTGCATATTCATACACATTTTCAAACATATACTGTATTGTTTTGATAAATATGAAGATATAAATGCGTTTGCCGGATGGGTTGCATTATAAAAAGACACGAATATTTCTTGTGTCATTAAAGAAAAATTAAAGTTAACTAAAACGGTATCGGTCCACTGGATGTCATAACAGTCGACTAAGGGCTAAAGGCTTATAAGCTTGGGATTCTTCTTTTAGGCGATGGGCTTGCAACCTGTCACAATCTGAATCTCAATTCTATCATTGAGCCAAACAAGCAGCTGAACATGGCCTATCAGTCTTGTCAGGACTGTTGGCTCTGTCTACCTCGCAAGGGACATAAACGTGATTGTATGCATGTAAAACAGTAACAATAAATGCTGTTAAAGGTTCTTAAGAAGGGTTTACGGCAGTCAGTAGCAGATTGAGGTTCGCCAAATAGTTTTACACTATGTGAAGTTTATCGTATCTTGATCAAATTAAGGACGCCCTGGTCAAAGGGTCAGGTCAAAAGTACCCGAAACCGCCGAGCTTGTATGAAGAGAGTTATGAATGTGGATGAAGCGAAGGAAGTATGCAAAGATCGTGGCAAGTGGAAAGAGGTAGTCTCTGCCTACCCCTCCGGGAAAGAGGCGTGATTTTATGTATGTATGAAGTTTATATTCTTCTGTTTGGAGAGACTGACGGAACTGTTTACAACGAACGTAGTATATGCCTCAAGTATAATAAATAAATTGTTTTAACATGTAGGTATTTTATGATGTTTAAACATTTAATTAACAAATTAAGTTGGTTTTAAGAAGTTGTTCATTAAGATTTAAGACGTTGACTATTCTAATGTTGGTCACTGCTGCGTATAGTGCCATTGTATATGTTTTACCATGATACAAATCATATAGAATTTCTAGATAGATCAAAAATAGATTTATATAGATCTCGGCACGGAAACGCAATAAAGTAGTGTAGAAAATTACTAAATCACTTCGGACAACAAAGTTTATGATCCAATGTCACGGAAGGGCCAAGGGTGTGCGAAAATTGTATCATGTAATAGACTTTAAGTTTCACTTCCTCTAGTTGCCATAGTTCATTTTGTAAAATGTCTATAGTGAATTTTAGTAGTAGTAGTAATTTTTTAGCTCTGTCAGGGTAAAATAAGAGTAGTTATTATGAATTGGGTGATACGCTACAGTTTATGATATTCTGTCAATATACCATAACAAATAAAAACCGTAACAAAAATAATTTATGGGTCTACTGGAAGAGATTTCTATTGAAATAAGTAGCACTTTTGCACTACAATTAATGTATTAAATGCTCCTGTATATAATTTTGTGTACATAAATAAATAAATAAACAAGGCTTCATTCCAAGTTCAATATCTGAGCGATTTGTCGTTATTTCCCTTTACAGCTATAAATATCAAAGGTCTTTATAGCGCTTGTCATCCCTTTTTACTGCAGAGAGAACGAGCAGGACCACTATATGTTTGTGGAGATATCAAAAGTGGATTATCCTGTTGTTTTCCGCTACACCCAGGCAAAGGCGGCAACTGAATTATGGCTCATTCTATTATTCTGCCGCCTCTGGTGTTCGTACATACATATATAAAGATATAAAGAGAATTACTGTAGCTTCAACAAATTATGAACTGGCAATTGTTTTTTTGTGACGGCTACATTAATATAACAATAGCACATTAAAACTAATTCATCAAGACATACCCAAGGACAGGCCACTAAGATCAAACTCTATAATGTAACACATATAATGTGGACCTAAGAAATTATTAAGAACTGAAAAGTATGTTTTTTAATAGTTTATTTACAAAGATGAAGCGCATTATATTACGGTACATACTCCAAGTAGCTAGATCGGCATATTCGGGCAAACTGGATGTGTAACCATGATCGATCCAATACGGGTTGGGTTTCCCTGCAAAGGTTGCGGAGGTCAGAGAGGAGGCGCTTCGTGTAAAAACCTGACTCACCCAATCCAGGATCCTAGTCAAAGGCACCCTCTCCAGATCACTCTGGAGAGGGTATGCCTTTGACTAGGATCAGTGCAGTGGTACCTCTGGATAGGGTATGGCACCGGTTGTAGTGGTGCAACCGGTACTAGCCGGTACCAGGAGGAAGAAGATAAGAAAGAAAAATAAATAAATATATACGGGACAAATTACACAGATTGAGTTAGTCTCGAAGTAAGTTCGACTTAACTTGTGTTACGAGATACTAACTCAACGGTACTATATTTTATAATAAATACTTATACAGATAAACATCCAAGACACAGACCAATTAGAGAAAGTTCGTTTCTCATCATGCCCTGGGATTCGAACCCGGGATCTCCGGTATCACAGACAAGCCTACTACCGCTGCGCCACAGAGGCCGTCACACACTATATAGACTATATAGAAATACTATATAGGATAGAAACACACTATATAGAAAGAATTAGTCTACTTTCACACGTCGCTGGCCGTTTGTTCTTTTCATTCACTGTGTTTACCTCGCGAGGGTTTGCATGCTCACAAATTAGGTGCGATTCAATTATCCCACGGGACAGACCTTGGCCTGTTTAAATAGAACCACACGTGGTTTGGTGGAATAGGTTGTGTCGACTTCTTTACTGGGCTTCATGTGTAATGTTTAAATTTATTTAGGCTTGAGCCTTGTTTGGATGAAGTAAATGTGTATATTGGGAGAGATATTAGGCTAGTTGTAATGGTAGTTAGTAGAGTACTTTATTTAATTATAGTTTAAAGGTAATAGAAAAAAAAAGAAACGATAACTATTCATCATAATCTGACCGGAACGAACCATTAATTTTGTATCTGTAAAACGAAATAAAATAATAATAAAAATAAAATGTGAACATTATGAAAAAATTAAAACATTATTTTGTTTAGATAAAGGCTTGCAAAGCAAGTCAATAAACCAAATGTCGGATAAAAATCTGAACAAAAAGCATCAGCGTTATTTTAAGTTGAAACTGAACGACGTTATTCACGAGAACGCTAGAAAAATCCTTAATCCCGGTAGCGCTGACGTGAACCAAGTTGCTCTATTTAGAAACGCCCTAGAAAACTTTAATCCAGTTAAATGTATGCAACGGTGAGCTAAATGTAAGCTGCCAACAAGATTAACAGTAACGCAGTAGGCAGAGAACATGAATACTTAGTGTGGGTTACACCATTCTACTTAATCGATAATTAAACCTTAGGAAGTAACCTAAGTAAGAAGCTGTAAGGACAAACAATATTTTTAATGCACAATTAAAATTTTTCATACTGTAACTGTTAAACGTTGTCAAATTTGACTTAAACTATAATCAAAATGAAACTCTCACTCAAACTAGTTTTGATTTTTACCTTTTCAATGTGTTATCATCAAAATCTACAGTTACACGGGAAAAACAATCATCCATTCTTATAACCAATAGTATAAATGAATAGACTGTTGGCTCTGTCTACCCCGCAAGGGATATATCCCTAGACGTGATTATATTTATGTATGTATAAATGAATAGAAAAACAATAGGATGGAAGTCAATAATAGGCATTGGAACTTTATCTACTTTCTATTGAAGACATAAGATTTGAATTCGGGATCCTAATTTCAGTAACCTCATGTAAATCTAGACTTACAGGAGATCCTTATTAGTATTGGGGGTTGCGTCCAGAAATTCGATCTCGAAGAATACTGAACTTCGGAACGAATCATGGGAAAATTAAGTTGCAGCATCAGATTAAAAATAGGCATAAATCTAGATTTACAGGAGATCCTAATGAATGAAATGATCATACTGAACTTCGAAACAAATCATAGGAAAATTAAGTTGCAGCGTCAGATTAAAAAAAATAGACATGCTATTTCCAATAGTTGCTCGTAATCTATAATCCCTGAAGTGGGGCAGCTCGGGAAACCTTTCATATCGAATCCAGCTGTGTCATGTGCTGTTTGCGCAACTTACGCCAAGGTTAGTGGATTAATGGGACAGAGATAATGGCTGCCAACGTTAGACTCACTTCGAAGATGTTGCACAAGTGTTTTAGATTCCATAAGAAAGCTGATTTTAGATAGTTATTTGAAGAGTACATAGACAAATGCTATAAAGAATCGAAAGAACCACTGAATTGAGTCGAATAAAGGGAAAACTCCAAATCGATTAACAGTTTAAAATATGTACATACAAACCACAGTATCTCTATTCCTTTCGGGATATATAGAGCCAATAGTCAAAAGAATGAGAAAGGAAATATATGATAAAACTTAAAAAATACGCTTTGTTTCAAGAAAAATATGTTACAGTCAAGAGATTATGTTCTTAGTACAACTACAAAAAAAACAAAAGTTCTAAAATTGAATGATAGAATACACTTATTGTTAAATCGTTAAAATGTCATCACCGTGATTGCATTGCGATTGCGACTCGATGAATATTCAATGATGAAACTTTTCAAATGTAAAAGTATTTTCATGCCTGTACTCGAATTAAAAACAGCTTTAGGTTTATCTTTACTAATAGGTATTATAAAGCTGAAGAGTTTGTTTGTTTGTACGCGCTAATCTCAGGAATTGCTGGTACGAATTGAAAAAATATATTTGCGTTGAATAGGCCGTTCATCGAGGAAGGCTTTAGGCTTTATAACATCAATGGAAAATGTAAAAAAAAAACAACGTGGAAAATTATTCATCCTTGAGGGCTTCAATGATGCCCAAAATAACTGTTCCACGCGGACGAAGTTGCGGGCACAGCTAGTATAGAATATACGCCTTAGTTCCTTAGTTCGGCCTAGTTCGGTAAGTTTTAGTTGATTATTAATAAAATTTTAAACCCCCAAAGGATGTTGTTGCTTATGTACATTTTCTTAATTATTCCAAACAATGCATTACTTGAATTAAGAATAAATAATAAGATATTCTAAGGGCAAAAAAATCTGATGTTATATACGTGTTTGTTTTCTAACCCTATTCTTAGGTCAACAAAAAGCAATATGTTTGCGTATCTACCAATCTACATAAGTATTCTCCGTAAAAGTCAACGACCTCGCAACTTGACTTTTGAACCTTTTCTTTGTCATTTAACCCTTTCCGTAGTGTAGACTGGACCTTTTAAGCCACGTTCGTAGCTGATCTTTTATAATCAGATTCGTACATGATTTTTTTATTGTTTTATAACCAGTTGTGCCGTGTGGTTCCCTGCATCAATAAAAAAAGAATAGGACCACTCCATCTCGTTCCCATGGATGGTTGTAAAAAGCGACTAAGGGATATGCTCTGGAAACAGCTGAACGTGGCCAAGCAGTCTTTCAAGACTGCTGGCTCTGTCTAACCCCAAGGGATACAGACGTGATTATATGAATGAATGAATGCTAACCAGTTGTAATATGGTAGACAAAATGGAACAACGGTTATTGAATCTGTCATTTCTATAAAAAGCATATGGTGAATAAGAGAAAAAAATTCAAAAGAAAGCAAGTTAGACAAAGAATTGTTTCCAGATTTTCCAAAAACATTTAAATGAATTTATATTTTTTTTTTAATTGAAATTAGAATGCTGCTGCTGGAATCGATTGTGGCTTTTTAGTTAAAGACTGATAATAATAATTCGAATTGAAGTAATTTTTTTGAACATCCACATTAATGTTATAAAAATTCGCACGGGAGCGAAATCTCCGAGAAAGTTCACTTTTATAAAAAGGACCCAACAATCATCTCATTTACCATTGTACATTTAAAGAATATTTCCCCATAAAACTTAAAAATTCCCCATTGAATAATAAATGTCCGCCGCTAAGCGACTCGTCCGAATTCTTCCGTCCGTGAATTCATCTCCCGACCTTCTTGCATTTTTCTTTAGATGTCCTTTGAAGGTAAAGAGAGCATAAGAAATGTTTGGAAGAATTTTTAAGAGAGAGTGTTATTTTCGAAATTTCACGGTCAGAGGTAAAGTCTTTGATCTGGTAACACGATAATTCATGGAAGCGAAGGAAGAATGCAGAGATATCGTGGCAATTGGAAAGATGTAGTCTCTGCCTACCCCTCCGGGAAGAAGGCGTGAGTTTATGTATGTATGTAATTCATGGAAATTAATTTCCGCGCTACTGAATAATGTAGCCGATTCGAAGAGTACCGTACCTTAAGAAATTTGGTATGCAAAAGACATCTTGCGAATAGTGAATGCTCTCACATTTATATTTGCATGTAAGTACTTCATGCCCGTTTCTGTAACCAAGTTTGAGTGGAACGGTAGGTACAAAGGGAGAAAAATAAATTTAAACATTACGCTTTTGCGTCCAGCGGTTCATCAGCACATATATTAAAAAAAACTATTGCTTTATTGAGTGACGTACAACATACAGCCAAAACTTTATAGCTCATCACTTTCTTCATCACAATAGAACATATAGTCACGTCTACATCCCTTACGGAGTAAATAGAGCCAAGGGTCTCGAAAAGACTGAAACGTCACTGGTCATGTCATGGTAATGGATTAATGATGGAATTGAGAATCGCCCAAAAGCAGAATCTCAATCTTCTTTTAGGCGATTTCTTTATCTTTTCCCACGATTGGCTTTTGCAACCTATAAACAGATCTTCACTATTAATTTAAAACATTAACAATTCCAGTATAAACGGATTTTGTACGAAATAAATCCACGAAGACGCAAAGCCGCGGCCTGAAGCTACTACGAAAAGAAAATTTAATGTGAGAATCAGATGTAATGGAGGCTTAATTTGTTTTGGGGCCGAGTTCGTTAGTTGTTCTAACTAGAGCAACTTTGTAATGAACTGAATACCTACGGCTTCACAATTAAGCTTTTAAATTAAGAGTTTTGCTACAGGAAAACTGGCAAATGCACGCTGACTCGTATTATCAGGAGCGTACGCCTTTGTGTTGGGAATTTGTATTAATTATTTGAATATTTATAATAAACATACATATATATCTACATACTTTAATCACGTCTTTATCCCGTACAGGGTAGACAGAGCCAACAGTCGCACAAAGTGACAGGTTGACAACGCATCCTATAAGTAGAATCCCAAGTTTATTAGCCTATCACTTAGTCGCCTTTTATGTCATTTTTATCGAATTCACAATCCAAAATAAATTTTCAATATCGGTTACGTCAAAATGTGACGAAAATTGATACTATTACATTCAACAATTCTCTGTAAGGGTATATTTTAATAGAACCTAGTTCAATTTTGTTTTGTCACAAGTCAATATAAAAGATATAAAAGAAACAAAACTTTCTATATGCACACTTCTTCAAAGCTGCAGGGCGAACGAAATTAATTTGTATCACAACAGCAATATCATTTCAAGATCTCAACAAAACTTACTCCAACACTAAAACTAAATACGTATAAGAGACGTAAACACAGACATAGGTTTACATATTTGATTGGAGAATTGAAGCGAGTGCTTTAGCACCAGACGGCGATGCATATGTATGAGTGAAATTGAAAATGTCCTTCGTTAGAACAACTATGTACTCGTATGTATAGCGTAATGACACGACACAACAGATTTGATTAGAGATGGTGATTGTACTATATAGTGATTTTGTAGATATATGATTGCGAAAGAGTGCTGTCTGAACTAAGCAGATCTTGTATCTCAGTAACTCAGCGTGCACAACGAAAACATATACATTGGCAATGTTAACACACACTTAAGAAAGGAAAATATACATAGGTACATATATAATCACGTCTTAATTCCATACGGGGTAGACAGAGCCAAAAGTCTTGAAAATACTGACAGTGCAAATAGTGACAGGTTGCTAGCCCATCGCCTACAAGTAGAAACCCAAGTTTATTAACCTTTACTCGCCTTTTACGTCATCCACGGGAAAGATGCTGGTCTGGCTGATTGTATTACAAAATTCCGGAAACCACACGGCACTACGTAAGTTTGTCAATTGTTGTGGAATAAAGATTTAACAAACAAACATACACCTACCGACAGTGACAAGCAGCGTCGTCACCCAAAACCAGTGCATCCACCAGTGGAGGGTCATGATGGCAGCGTGGTGGCGGAGGGGGGATGTCTCCGACCTGCGAACGGACAATTTATTTTGTAATCTTACACATACATACATAAATATGGTCACGTCTATGTCCCTTGCGGGGTAGACAGAGCCAACAGTCTTAAAAATACCGAATGGCCACGTTCAGCTTTTAGCTTAATGATAGAATTGAGATTCAAATATTGACAGGTTGCTAACCCATCGCCAAAAAAAAGAATACCAAGTTTGTAAGCCTATCCCTTAGCCGTCTTTTACGACATCCATGGGAGAGAGATGGAGTGGTCCTATTCTTTTTTGTATTGGTGCCGGGAACCATACGGCAAATGTAATCTTAGTTATTAATATTATAGAATAGCGTCGGTGGTCGAATCGGTAAGGTGCCCGGTTAAAATGCGTAATGCGCAGAAGGGCACAGGTTCAAATCCCACCTCGGCCTTCTTTTTAAAGTTCCAATCAAAATTAGGAATTGTAAAAATTTACATAGAACTGAAGGTGGCCTGTCGGTATACCTAAGGGATATAGAATTAATAATCTGTATGTATACTCAGAGCACGGTGATAAGACTGTCTTTTTGCAAAAATCATAAAGAAACACCGTAATTATAACTCTGTGAGGTTCTTAAAATACGCAGTCCGTGAAATAAAAAACAACCTAATCGGAAGAAGATCAAGGTTGCAAATTACATTGTAGCCATAAAAAAATACAACCTTGGAAAAATTCCAATTTCGTACACTTAAGAGAGGAAAACATTTTAATAAAAAAAAGAACCACATTTTTACTCTCTTCGTTTTCAATGTCCCAAATTAACGGCCCTAATCTGAAAAGTTTGGAGAGAAATAACTTTAAAACCTTAATGGATCTACCATCAGTTTCTTTTGTTTTTGTTTAAGAAGATAATTTAACTGGTTAATAAATCATTTCTGATTCAATAAAATTGACATCACTATTGTTTTTATAATCTAACCTTATGAAGCATTTTGATCGCGTTAGCTGATTTTCAGCATGTATATAGATACCAATTTGGATTAAAAGCAAATACGAGTAGCCCTTTAGTACGGGTTAGGTTCTTCTGCTTAGGACGCAGAAGTCAGATGGGAGTCGCTTCGTGTAAAACCTAATTTACCCAATCCTGGGTCTATGGTCAAAGGCCTCAGGCTCCTTTCCAGAGTGGTGAGGATTTATAAAAATATGCGTGCAATTAAAACTCAGAGAAAGTATGAAGAAAAACAATGAAGTTTGCATGAAGGGAATAATGAATGTGGATGAAGCGAAAGAAGTAAGCAGGGATTATTGCAAGAGCTAAGTTTAGTATGTGCCTATTTTACGTTTTAGAAGACGCCCACGGCTCCGCCCGTGGAGAAAGAAATTCCCGATTGTTTCTGTTCCCGCGGGAACTTCGAAAACCCTCTCTTTATCCTTCATACCAAATTTCAAGTCTTTAAGAGACCCAGCAGCGGTTTGAGTTGTGCGTGCATTCAGAAACAAAAGAGTTATGTTCGAAAAAAAAATAACAGGGTCATTCCACCGCGCATGTCGTTACAAATAAGACTATTAGGTCCAAGGCTCCGAACACATGCGCGATCGTAGACCGTAAAGTCGTTAGTTTTTGGGCGCACGCGCTTCGACCCGATGCACATGAGGTGCGTCGCCACGCCTGAACCATTCTACATACATGAGAACATGACTTAGGTCTTCTTTATAGAGTTGACTTTTGACACAAATTACACAGTTTTTGCTAGAAGATTTTGTTTAAGATATCCAGAATGTTTATATTTGAATATTCACATAATTAATGTATAGGAACCTAAAATGTCATATTGTTCGGTTGACAAATACGAAGAATCACGCTTCTTTTAGGTCTGTCCTGTTGCCACGATCTCCGGCATGTAATTTTGCATCATCCATATTCATCAATCTTTTCATCCAGCTTCTTCAACGGACGTCTTATCTGTTGTTAAGAGTTACATGAAATAACAAACCGAACCTATGTATATCATATGTATTTTATGAAGTAGCACTCTACATTTAGGTATCTTTCTGTTCAGTAAAGTACTTGTTTTTATATCGTTTTGTTGATAAACAAAGCCTTACTTTTAAATAGATCTTTATCCCAATTACGAACCATGCAATTATACTATTACTTTCATAGCATATTGTTGCGTTCATAATTGGTATAATTATCTTGAAGATCATCGTCGATAAGGAGTATTATCATAATACTCAATATCATAAAGGAAATTAAGTATTTTTTTAATGTAATTACGAGACATGCCCATTTTGCTAATGGAATTCTGTGGAAAAATACTCGTACTTGAAGACTGTTTGACGACCTCTTCGTAGACTTCTTTTAATTCAGAAACTTAATTTTCATCTCAATTACTAGACATTTTTTTCTTCAACTTTTCTTGTTTATAAAAACTTATTATTAATTAATTCTGTTCTGCTGATAGAATTATTGTTTTATGAAAGGGTAATTTTTAATCTGACATTTCAGAGAGACATCACTTTCTTCCAATTTTTTCTACATATAGTCTATCTAAGGAACAAACTATGTAATATCAAAGGAACGATCCAAAACATGTCATAAATGCTGAGAAGTCACCTCACAAACATTTCTGAGATCCCGAAACACTCAGTGAGTAAGGACAATGGTCCATTGTTGTGAAGAGAGAGGCTTCTTGTCCTTCTATTCCGGCCATCTTTATTAGAGTGTTTAGTGTAGCATAAATTGCTTGAACATACAAAAGAACTGGATTTTTCATATTCGAAATATTAATTTACATACATACATAAACCACGCCTTTTTCTCGGAGGGGTAGGCAGAGACCACATTTTTCCCCTTCCCACGATCCCTGCACACTTCTTTCGCTTCATCCACATGTATAACTCTCTTCATGCAAGCACGTCGCACGTCGGTTTCGGGTACTCTAAATCACACGGTCTTATCTATACTAATATTATAAAGCTGAAGGGACGTGTATATCCCTTGCGGGGTAGACAAAGCCAACAGTCTCAAATAGTCTGAAAGGCAACGTTCAGATGTAAGGCTTCATGATAAATATACAACTTTTCATATAATTTTCATTAGAAACGTGTCCCTAGTTAGTAATTAAAAACCGCAAAGTGAATCTAGGTTAAATTTAACGGGCCGCTGCAATTCAAAGTTTAGTTAGAGTTGTCACATACGTGACAGGCCTAAGGAAATAAACGTGTGGTTTTCTTTTACATTTTCCCGGTAAAAATAACATGCAGAGAGTCTGTCTTCATCTGCCTTTGACGTACACGGAATGAGGTACGACTTTGAGACGGGGCTGAATGCAGTAGGGTTGACACATTTGAGATATTGTATATAAACGATTACTGAGTTGATAATATACTCATATGAACTCTTGCGTTACTATGAGATTTATCAATCGTACGAGCGACTGAATTGACACAGAATTGTACAAAAGAATCTACTTACGTACTGTTAGCTTGTTTAATACGTCATGACATTTAGTCATTCATTCACATTCTCGAACATACAATCTCGGTCAATGTCGTTCATTCTTCAATTCAATCACTTCGTCTGAACGAATGTCGGGTGGCTCGGCAGTCCGGCACGACAGTCTTGTTTGAGACGTGATACAGAGCGAACGTACACACAAAGTGGAATTTATCAATAAGCTGATATTTTGTGATCTAAAAATATATTCCTGAATAATAATAATAATGTAAGTATATAGTTTTGTCCCTTTTTATTGTATTAAGAAATTAAGGAATGTTAAGATAATTTAATTATTTATTAAAATAGTTCCAAATTGATATTTGATTAAAGTTTTCAATGAATTATAAGAAGTCTTTCTATATTTTTTCATGTCCTGATTCTGAAATCTATCTTGCTAACAGTACATACTCGTAGCTAAATTCTGAAAGAGAGGGTTGGCAAATAAAAAAAATTCAGAGAAGACAGAGCCAACAGTCTTCAAAAGACTTAAGTGTTTGTTACAATTAAAAAAAAACTTTATGTAACACCTTAGTAAGGAAGAAATATTGTAAACAAACGTTGATAAACCCAAATAAATAAATAAAAGACTGAACTGGCCACGTTCAGCCGTATGGCTTAACGATGGAACTAAGATTCAAATCGTGAGAGATTCATAGCCACTATTTTAATCTAAATTCCATCATTAAGCCATACAGCCGAGCATGAACTTTCAGTCTTTTCAAGACAGTTGGTTCTGTCTTCTCCGCATTTTTTTTATTTGCCAACCCTGAAAACTAGGTGTCGTGTATCTCAGTGTTTGCGGCGTTCTTCACAATAGACAATAGGCGAGACCAAGACGCCAGCTGAATGTATGTTCTTATTTTAGCACTCCTTGATAAGGCTGATGTCTTGGTGAAACGGAACGGGTGTCGTCTTTTGTTTTTATTTTTAGAATACTCAAGGATTCATACGAGTCTAGGGAGGCAGTTCTTGAACTTACTTTCTCTGATCGAAGGATGTCTTCCTTTGATCAGAGTGCCTTGCCAAAGTTTTTGAACAGCCCCCCGCGATTCCAGCGAGAGTGTGACAATGTAATCATGATCAGACAAAATAAGTGAGTTTTGATATAGAAATACTTTAAACGATGTTATAGCAGAGGCTTCGTCAGGAACACGTCATAAATCTGTGAAGGAAGCATTGTAAAAACGGTAAGGTCGTAGACGCTTTGAATAATGGATACTCGTAGCACTGATAGCTATAAAAATATAACTCTTCCTATCATTAGGTATCTGTTCAAAGATCAAGCAAGTAATCAATTTCCAAAATTTGATAGTGAGGAGCACGAACAACGTTTTCATCTTAAATTTTCTAGAAATTTCTTTTTATCCTTGACTTAATTAATGAAATGCTCTAAAGCTTGTCACCTCGAGTTAACGGCCATCCATCTCCGCCGTCACCCGCCACGAGGGTGCTTCACTTCTGTCGTCACAGCGAATTGGACCTCTTTGAATTAATTCTTATTAACGAAGGTCACAAACTGTTAGAAGAATTCGTTGGTATAATTATGGGACACTATTACTTAAATAAATAAATATATACGGGACAAATTACACAGATTCCTCGAAGTAATTTAGAAACTTGTGTTACGAGATACTAACTCAAAGATACTATGTTTTATAATAAATACTTATATAGATAATCATCCAAGTCCCAGGCCAATCAGAGAAAGTTCCTTTCTCATTATGCCCTGGCCAGGTTTCGAACCCGGGACCTCCGGTGACACAGACAAGCGCAATACCGGTGCGCCACAGAGGCCGTCGAATTACTTGTCTCTGCGTTGCTCAAAAATTTACTTAATTCAGCTGACATATTTCCATTTGTCATTACAAATATAATAGTTAAGTAATGAAAAGGTCAAAACTTATCGTGGCCATCCATCTTCACCGTCACCCGCCATGAGGGCACTTCACTTCTGTCGTCACAGCGAATTGTCCTCTTTGAATTAATTCTTAGCGACGAAGGTCACAAACTGAGATGTTAAGTTATGCTAGCCAGCTGAATACAAGAAAAGTATAAATAATAGCAACAAATTTAGACTATGGTTTATAGTGTACCTGTTCCAGATCTATGAATGTAAAACTCTTCCGTAACTGAGTGACTAACTGACTTACAACGCACAGTCCCAGGTTTAGGGGTACACTAAGAGAAAGTTTTCTGAAATTCCGCGGGAACGAATATAAACGGTTTTTTTACGTAGGCGGAGCAGTTGTCCACAAATTTTTTTTTTATAAGACGTAATAAACTTAACCTTAGTGTTCTTTTGGGGGATGGGTTAGAAATTAGACGTTACTCAATGCATTCGACGATCAAGCCATTCAACTTTACTGCAGACTCCGTCTAAACCTTAAGGATAAATTTGTATTTTTATTATTTTAGGGGCATCACTCTCTAAAGGATAATATAATAGCCGAGGCTATTAACACGACTATCGCACTAATTCCAACTATCAGCGACAAGTTTAATTATATCGCGCTGGCGTCTCTCCAAGGAGGCAATGAACTAACAGTTCACTTGCTCTCCTACGGGCACTGGAATATTCTGGAAACTGGAATATAATATCACTACTTAGGGACTTTAGGCTCCGATTTTGAGAGAATTTCCGGAAATAGAATTAGGAATGTTATTCCAGCAAGTCTTGTCTATTTCTGAGTCAAATGTTAAAGCCTGATGACTATCAGAATCACCAGGTCTTCCCGTCATGCATATGGGACCATCTCGAAAATAAATACCAACCAACAATCAAAACTTCATGAGGGGTTTATAAATGGCAGAGTGTAACAAAGTAACAAAAAACATATAGATACACTCATTTCATTAAAATGCGTTAATATTACGGTAAAATTGAAAACGTATCTTGATCAAATTAAGGCCGTCCTGGCAAAGGATCAGGTCAAGAGTACCCGAAACCGAATGTGGATGAAGCGAAGGATGTATGCAGAGATCGTGGCAAGTGGAAAGATGTGGTCTCTGCCTACCCCTAAGGCAAAGAGACGTGATTTTATGTATGTACGTAAAATTGAGTACATCCTTTTTCCTTGTAGATATCAGAATTCATTCCTCGTCGTTAACGAAAATCTAAGCGTTCATAATTGGCAATGCGTGATTATATACAACTTATTTTTCTCACGAGCAGTCTTCCAGATTAGACCTGGAATCACACTATACGAACACTTATACGCTCGTGTAAACACGTGTAAGCACAGAGCAAGATCGTGCAAGATCCTTCTCCGCTCTGTTGTGTCGAAACATCGTTAGAAGCATGTTAGAAGCTTGAGTGGGAATTTAATATAGTTGATAGATTTTGTAGCGAAAAGTTTGTAAGCGTAGGATATTAAGGTAAGGTAGTTGGGTAAGTATTTGTACCTATCTGCGTGCCAGCAGATTTATTATCATAGAAAATTAAATGATGATTATTTAATAGAAAAAACAATTAATTTTGTATAAAACAATTATAATTGTTTAAGTTTTATTTTTTTATTTCCGTGGGATAGGGACACAGTATCAAAACGTTTCAATCTATGTTCTAAAAAATTAAAAAATAAAATTTATTTTTGCGTATTCTAGTTTCAGCTTAAATTTGACAATAGTTATGCAGAATAAAAGTAAAATCGAAAGAGAATCGTGTCAGATTTATCTTTGGTTGGCTAGCGTCCATGTCATAAACTTTATGACACCGTAAAGTATCCGCATGCGATCACCATAAAAATGCAAGTGTAACCTAATCTACATAAAACAGAATTGACCTATACTAATTTGAGAAGTGATAATGGTGACGTCACTAATGTCACACAACAACTGTCAATCATAGCGAAGAAAATGATGCGCTCAGCCAATGGCAGCGAAAAGTCTAAATCGCGCAAACGAAGATTTCACGGATTGGAGCATGAATACAACCCACGACTCAACATATCGTCGGAACCGCGGTTCCCCAGGCATAACACCTAGCTTAGCGGAGGATCTTCCCTTTGGTGGCGGTCGAGCCGTAATCATAGCTCCCGCAAGTGATTATGGTTATATATCGTGGAACCATGGAACAAGATCAAAATGTGATCATGTGTGATAGAAGTTAGTGAAAAAAAGAATCAAAACTCTTGTATGTTTTGATATTGAAGTAGGTGGTAAGAACACGACATAAATATAGGTTCATTTGTTTTAAGAATAGAACTTGTGAATATAACTTACCGAAGGGGCTCGGCCGAGTAATTTACCGCTTAAACATACGAGTAGGCTGGCCAAATGATAAGGTTATCTGAAAATAAAGAAAATGTTATAAGTTGATGTTTCTTAATAATGTTTCTAATCTGTCAATAGATAAGATCGTGGAGCATCAAAATCGGTTAAGTAGTTAATGAGATACTCACAATTTTGTAAAGAGTTTGCGAGGTCTAAATTCGCGGCGAACAACTGCAAGGTCTTAAGTCCTTTTGAATATTAAGCGACAAATTAAAAATAAAAAACAAATATCACTGGCCATTAACAATATCTTCAAGTTAAATTTTAAAATTTTTATTTCTCTATTTAAAATTAAATTTTAATTTGAATCGCTGTGTAGGTACGTTTACATCACGCAAACAACTGCATCTTCAAACATTTAACGACCCGTGGTGTGTTGAAACAAAACAAATATTGTCTTTCTGCGGCTCAAGTTCTGTTTGCCTGGAATTAAGTATTCATCGGTTGTCCGTTTGCCTTCGGACCGAGGTCGTGGTTCGGCGTTGTGTAAAATGCCTAATTTGACAGTTTGTTGCAAGCGGGCTTCGAATTTGCTACTATTACATAAATAAATATTAATATTGAATCAGTTTTCTTGTCTATATTCATATATGAGGAACTCTTTTTGTTTACCATATTTCATTTATAATTTTAAATTTATCATAATAAAATTAAAAGTAAAAATATTTTTAGTATTTTTCCTAATTGATTCTTGGTTTTTATATTAGTCATATATATTTGAGTTTAAACTCAAAACCCTCTTATATTAAAGAGCTAACTTACATCCGTGGATTTTTACATGCATTTTTTTTCTCTGATATTTTTTTATTTGATGGTATGTTTGTACATTTACTTTTTCTTTTATTTGATCAAAATATTTCATTCTTGGTCTTCTCCTTTCTTTCTTTACATTTATTTTTCTTCATAAAGAAGAAGTAAAAACTCAAAACCATTTAAGTTTAAAGTACATAGAACAGCTAATACCTATTTGATTCCATTTGGGCCTAACCACATATAACTGCTCCTAATTTGTAATGATCCATAGCTAAAATTAAATGATATAATGATAGGAAGCAATCTTTGTAAATGAGCTAAATGGGGTCAATTATGTTCGTTTTGTGATAATTTAATGAATGTTTATGCTAATGTGAATAATTGCGCGTAATAATTAATGGTTTTAAGAAAATTAATTCAATTCAGTCTGTAAATGTATATTTTGAACTGAATGATCAAGAGGCTTACAAACTTGGGATTCTTTTTTAGGCGATGGGCTAGCAACCTGTCACTATTTGAATCTCAATTCTATCAATAAGCTTAATAGCTGAACTGATTCTAGACTGTTGGTTCTGTCTACCCCGCAAGGGATATAGACGTGACCTTATGTATGTATGACCAAGCGGAATCAATAGAGAAAGGGCATCATATTACGTTTCACCAGATATTGTGAAGCATGATCAGTAAAAATGATTATAAATTGGCATATTGTCTTACGTAAACGTAACGTGTTTAGGTACTAACCGATAGAGTAGAATATAAAACTACTCAAGCGAAATGTCTCTCAAAAACCTGTTATCATAACAACAGTCAATTTTCAGTCCGATTGGAAAATATTACCGATATCTTGGCGGAAGTCTGGCTTGGATTATGTCCAAACTACAATAGCGAAAAATGGCTTTCTGATAAGTACAACACAGCAAACGATACATTTGTTCACAGAAAGAAAGGAAAATAACAAGCAGCATTTAAAAAATAAATTTTCGGGTGTTAGGCAGGTAGTTCTTACATATATATAACTTTGTGAAATATTTTCAATCATGTTAGATTATTTTTTGTTTTTCTTTAATTAGTTTTATTAAGGTAACTAGCACTACACAATTATAATGTTAGCTGTATTTTAATTTATCAAGTTAGTAATAAAAAAATATTCTTTTTTTATATATCTATATTTTAGGGTGTATCTAGGTGATTCACTAGTCACGCTAATTCTACAAAGTGTGTTCTAGGTGTGAGCAGGTGTGTTCTAGGTATTATTCATCATAAAAACTTCTTCATTCATGTTTAAATAAAAATTTGTTTTGGCGAATGGTGTACACTAATTACAGATTAATACTGAGGACGACAGAGCGTCGGTGGTTGAACAGTAAAGGTGCCAAAATTAAAAAGCTTAGTGCACAGTGTGACACGGGTTCAAATTCTACCGCGGCCATATAGTAATAACATTTGTTATGTTTATTAGTTTGATTGCTATTCGACGCCCTTAGGATGAGGTAAACATTGTGAGGAAACCTACACTTCATATCTATGCAACTGGTATTATGCCAGCGAGATGATGACTCAGGAGACTTAAGCCCTATACCCTATGAGTAGTGTTCATTGGTAAAATTCCTGTACATGATGAATTAGAACATCTAAAGTAAGTCAATGTCACTGAGAGTAAAATCTTAATAACAGCAACTAAAGATGATGATACGGATGAATCACAGTCATAAGCGTGAGAAAATATAGAACAAAAAACTTGTTGCGACCAGAATGTAGGTGTATCTGTTAGATAATGTCACGAAATACCTTGTTATAGCAAATAACTGTTGTCATTGCTAACACAATGTTCTTAATAAGAGAATAAGTATAGTTTTGTAACTTTTAAGTGTCGGATTAAGATCAACAATATAACTCAAGAATATAAGAACCAAACATAGAATACTTCATATATTCATGATCATTGCCCTAATTTTTATAAGTTTCATTTAAATAAGTTTACCAGGTATAACGAGCTGGCATTTACATGGAATTCTGAGAACAAAGTTTTTTGAATTATTTTTATTAATAGCCTCAGCAAATGACATGACATTAAAAAAGTTACGGATATTTAAAACTGCTCATGTGAAGAGCGGCCTTGGCTGATGAGACACTTCACTTGCCACATTACCTCGCAACATTGAAGAGATTGTTTGCATTAAGTGAAGTCTTTCCGTGAGATCATTTTTGACAGCAGGGTGATTTTCGAGCTGTGATGAGAGTAATGTTAATAATTCATGGGACAGTAAAATTGGTATAAAGTAAGGTTGGATTGAAATTGCATGAATATTATTTCATTTAAGCTGAACGTGGCTTTTAAGTCTTTGCGAGTCTGTAGGCTTTGCTTATCCCATTAGGGATAAATGTAATTAAATGTTCATTGAAACTTTTTAGTTTTAACATAATACTTTCGTTCATGTATTGTTTTAAACGAAGGTCAAAAGTTCTAATCTAATAAATAAGAGATCACTACAGAAATAACCAAAAAATTAGTTATACAAACATAAGTTATATGGTATTTAAGAATTTACAAATTGAACATCCGCGATTGTAATCATTGGTTCAGTTCTGATTTCTCAAACAAGATCGGGTTATATAATTCCCGTTACATCTTCCAGTCTAACGGTTTCCGATAACACTGAATCTAGTTTTGCAACTATCTTTAAGTACTGATAAATTTTTGATCGGGTGCCTAAGGTTTATCTTTGTCAAAAATATTTTGTACAAATCTTCACTTCAGATTATTTAATTCAAAGTGAAGCATGAAGATTTTCGAAAAAAAAAACTATTAGCTTTGATAGTAGCTTTAAAAATCTCTGTTGCGCAAAATTTTGTAAAATTTTACCAATAAAAAAGCCTGAAAACATACGACGCTGGAGCAAACATAACTATGAATTTATAATACCATCGATATAAAATTTCCGAGCCATTGGCTTCTGTCCTTTGTCGACCATTAAAAGGTCTATAGTACTTGAGTCTCTTTTGTACTCGTTCAATGAAGGCAGCCCGTTGGACGCAAATGCGGTAATAGGCTTTCGGGACTACGATTTATCTACGATTATCAGGAGTTTTTAATTATGAGGTATTGTCATGATCTATTTATTTTTTTTAGATTAAATTGTTAGTTACGATTTCGGTGAGTTTAAGACTAAAAGCTAAAACTTAAAATAACAATTGAAATGATGTGAACTAAAGACGCATTTAGAGTAAATTAGAATCAAAAATATTTAAATGTAGAAAAAAAGTCTCGTTAACCTTTCTGGATCCCAATTGGACCATATCATTCAGGCAAACGTAGTCTTTGAATCTTGTGACTGCTATCTTTCTCTTAGAGATAAATCACATAAGTATCACGCAAGCAAAGTTTTAACAGTTTTATGTATACTTTTTAAACAATTTTCTATTAACCAAGAACAAAGTGTAATAACGCACACAACTAAACCATGCACATCATATAATCGAATAAAGTTTCGATGAAGACACAAATTAGATAACCATTTATAACAACACGTACGAATTCGATGACCGATTGCATAAAACAATTGTAGTACAGTTCGAGATCAATACACTAGTTTGCCACTTTCGCTTCATCCAAATTCATCCGTTCGCTCATGCGATTCATGTGACTCTTATGATTGTAACACACGTAACGTCCATACAGATTGGACGGTGTGTTTTCTCTTAATTTGTCTTGTCACAGACGAAAAATGTTTCAGATATAAATGTGTTGTGTTTAGAAGTACCAATTTTTTAAAGGTTTATTTCTTTTTAATCTGAAGTTATATAGATAGCGGGAAATTTGTTTACAGTGTTTCTAAATTTGAGAATCTTACTATTTTGTTCTTTGATAGGTAATTATTTTATATTTAATTTTAGCTATTTTTACTTTAACTGTGTACAGTTTCTTCCTCGTATATATTTTTTTTACTCTTTAAAAAATATAATATTTAGTTGAAAGAAAAAAAGAAAAGCCATGTAAGTTTTATATAAAATATTATATAAAGTCTCTGCCTACCCCTCCGGGAAAGAGGCGTGATTTTATGTAAGTATGTATGTATGTATAAAGTTAGAGATTTTTCTAAGATACCTTGAGAAACATAAGATTCCTCAATTTCTCGACCGAATTTTTTAGATAAAACGATCATCAAATCATATCAGGTTCCATAAGTAGTTTTGACTACAATCGCGATAGTTACACAATACCGAACGTCGCTGAGCACAAACAGTAATGCAACATTACTGATATTATTATCCACAGAACAATTACGATCGGCTATCCCTTCAGTGCTCTGTGCTGTAACCGATATTGTGTGGTTACAATGTGTGTGGTCGCATTCTCATTGTCCTGCAATGCAAGCCGATGCATGCTTAACTACCTATTATAATCGTAGATACCTAATCAAACCGCTTCTTCAATATGTACTTTGCTGTAGTCAGATTAAGAACTATCTCAAGTTCAGTTTTGGATTTATTAGTAATTACAGCTCAGACTATTGATATGTCTACCCCGCAAGGCATATAGATATGATTATATGTTTGTACAGCTTGAAATATACGCCATTAGCGGAATTTTTTTTTGATATTACTATTATCTGAGACATTTACGTCAAAATTTACTAATATATTTAAAGAAATCGGGATAATATTAGACAATAGAAATGCCATATTTGTAACTTGAAACTACGGCAATGATTATTCGTCGTCTTGAATCGTCAATTAACTGCGCAGTTGCAAAGCTGTCAAATAAGTATTAGAATCGAGATGAAAACTTACAGTGTCAACTTAGTTCTAAATAACTAAGTCAATGTGTGTTTGCGCCAATTAATTATCTGTGCGCAATTTCCATAGTAAAAAGAAAAAGGAAAATCTCCCCGCCTTTTTGAACGTTTACCGAATACACATCTTTTTATCAAGTCCATAGTTTTATTTCGTCAAAAGTTATAAATCAGGACTAGTTGTCCTCATCAATGTGAAAACGTTATGGTATCAAAATCATTGCGACGTCACATTCAGCAGTACTCACTGTACTTAGATGGTTAATATTATTCCAGTTTTAACGAAAATATTATTTACGATGACAATGCTCATATTCCTAGAGTCTAGAATGATGGAGCCATGGTTATGTAATATAATGCCTTCTATAGAAAACTTTAGGTAGTCTTCCACCCACTCATGCCCAAATACGATAGACATCGATTCTATTAAGTAAGCCATTTGCAACATCTATGAGTTTGTTTGTGTCTTGAACTTATCTTCTTCCAAATAGGATATTTAAAATATAAAAAAAAAATCGAGATTAAATGCCTCTATAGTATAATTTAAGACTGTAAAAGACAATTTTTGTTTTATTTTAACAATCATAAATTAGATCAAAGGGAAAATTTAAATCATTTGCTTATAAGCGTTCTTGCGCTTTAAGAAATCCAAAACTAAAATAAGAAAGATAAAAAACTTCACTGTTTGAATGAGAAGGCTGATCCTTGCTTACGAAACTTATGGTAGACATGGGCTTAAGACTAGTTCCTATTTCGACATAGCTCAGAGTTATGTGAACACCAAAACACTATGATTATATAACAGTTAGTATAAATTATCCTACAACAACAGAATTTGGTGAGATACTTAATGAGAGCGTGCGAAATGGGGACATCAAAGTTAATGTTAGCTTGTGCAACATTATTGGATGGAGTAACATGGTTTTTGATTTAAATCTATTAGGCACATAATGAAAACGAGGAGGTTACAATTGCAAGAGAGAAAATACAGATTGTTGTTGATCAGTCAACTAACACAATAAACATTGTAATAACTAATGATTACCACAGTTTTAGAATTGCATCATGACAACCTGCCAGGTAGGTCACTCTTACGGTGAGGAAAAACATCGAGGGGAAATCTGTTCATTCAGGCAACTGGATATGTTACCATGATTGATCCAATACGGGTTAGGTTTACTTGCGAAGGTTGCGAGGGTCAGATTCGTGTAAGAACCTGACCCTATCCAGGATCCATTGTCAAAAGCATACCCCAGGCTCCTCTATATTGTGATGAGGATGTAACCGTGACTAAAGCCAGGAGGAAAGGAGAACCTGCCGGGTAGTAAAAACCAATATTCACAAGACCACGTTTATCTGGATGATTTAATAATGGAAGTGCCACTTTAGAAAAACCCATTCAAATTGATGATGACAAAAACATTGAAGAAAGATACAAATATATTCTAAGATCTGACTCCGGCGTCGTTCTGTAAATACCCTTGCCCCAAAACTTAAGAGGTTTAAATCCTCACATATCTCCCTACATTTCTGCATGTAACGCAGGATTATTACGCTTTCCTGTCGCCCGGGTCGCTTTGTGAGTGGCTGTATCCCTGTATCAAGGGATTTGCATAGGCGCAGTCCGGTTCTCGTCTAGTTTAAACCGGATTAGACCTGTACAAGAAATATACAAGGTGTGCTGAATTAAGATCTCTCAGAAATTGCTTGGGAACGGACGACGGTGCAACACGGCTTTCAAATTTAAATGCTAGCTAGGAACTGGTTTTTGTGATAGTAAATACCTTGTAAGGTATGCTATGAAATAAAATCTACCTTTTTATAAAGATTCTTAAATCTTAATTACACGATTTGTGTGTTCACCAGGTGTGTATTTTCTACGTACCTGAAACAATTAATAGATAAAATTAGGACACTGTGTTAACACAAAAAAATTCTTATTGTTTAACAATAAAATTTCGAACTGAAGAAATTAAAAGACTCCTCTGCACGTTCAGTCAACTGAATGTGTGATGTTCTAATATGGGTAAGATTCCTCTGTAAAGGTTGCGGAGGTCAGAGGGGAGTCACTTCGTGTTAAAAATCTGATTTACCCCCTCCAGGACCATGGTCAAAAGCACGCCCTCCAGAGGTTAAAGAAATTTTAGATAACCATCGTCATCTTGTAGATAACCTTTCCCCAAAGCTTAGGATGTTTAAACCTCCTAACCAGGACTAACTAGGAGTAAAGAAGAGTAAATCCAAAGACAATATAGCTCATCACTTCAAACCAAACTTTTTAACACTACAGGCGCGTAACGTGCAAATTTGCAATGCAAATAGGCTCCCAAGGACTGTCGTTAGAGCGATAATGTTTGCATTTAACATAAATATGACTATTCAATTTGCAGACTCATTAGAATGTCGAGCACGTGCGACTTACACGATACCACATATCGAGGTTGTTAATAAGAAGCCTCATAAGAATTAAGTGCAAGATGCTGCACTGGTCTTGTAGCAAAGAAAAACACATATTATATGCTAGCGTGTTTTCATTCTTCCCTTATAAATTTGCGAATCTTCCGTTTAGATCTCTGATTTACTATTAAGCTGTCCAATTAACGTGGTTAGTGTGTCGTGTGACTATTGTCTTGGCCCTCATAAGGAATAAAAATATGACATGTGTTATTAAACTTTAGATGATTTCAAATATCTTAATGGAAAAGCATTAAGTGGTGCTGGTGGTATACTTTGACGCGTTGAAGCTCACAGTGAACTAGATATTAATAGTAATGTCTGAGGTTCTAGTCTATAGCCTTGGCCATTTGATGAAGTAACTTAGCCATCTGACCTACTTTATCTAAGGGTAATTATATATATTATAAGGGTAAAGATTAATGCTAAACTGCTTCTAAAACTAGTGTTAAATATATATATATATATATATCAGAAATTCTTTGGGATTGATTTTCAAAAGAAATGCAATATTTTTCAAACTGATAACTTCAGCAAAAAGTATACAACCTGAATATGAACAATAGATTAATCTTACAGCTTCCACATCGGACACAATACATAAATTGCCATACTTATTTACGACTATCTGACCTTTGTCTTCTCATCTTACTATGATAAGAAACATTTCTGTTACTTCACTCCGACTTTAGCTTTCCATTCGCCCACGATAAATAAAAGCGAAACATTTGATTATAAGGAAAACGATCCATTTATTTTATGGTTTTTGTTGCCTAGTTGGATACACTTCGAGAAACTTACTTGTGCCACCCGTTCCTCCCCGGAGACGGGGTGTAGAGACCGTGGAAATTTCCGCTGCTTAAAAAGAAAAATCTGTTTCGGCAAAGTGTCAAATTTTGTTATAAACGGCGCACCATTTTCCGAGAAATAAAACAAAGTGGGTGCTCAAGTTGACGTTCACATTTATTTTTGTTTAGGTGTTTATTTATAGGCAAATTTTTTTCCACTGTGGTTTTCGGAACAATTGAATTGGGCCAAATATGGATGTTTTACGAGACTCAAGAATAAAATTATATTAAGTATAGCTTAAGATATACTATAGGTATACTATAAGTATAGTGAGTATGTAGGCAATTATGTTTGTACATTATTTAGGTATTATCACCCACACAATGGATCTCTGCTTCACCCATTGGTACAAGGTTATATAATGCAGCTTTAAGTTCGCCTATTGTACTTTTCCAAATATCAATGTAACACACACAATAAAGTACAAATAAAAAAAAATGTAATTATAAGGCAAGCTTACTTAATAAAAAAAATAAAATACATATTACAGTACTCTATGAAATTGCCAATCCTTCACTGTATGTGAAGCGTCACTCAAGAGTTTTGAAGTCTTAGATTGAACGCAATTATGGGAGAGATAAACTCTCGACATGGCCAGTATCTATTTACCCGTCACATACACCGATTGAATCATTTCATTTCCTGGAATTACGAATTACGTGTACCTGGTCAGTGACGAGGGTATCCACGCCAAACTTTGCAGTTTCTGGTCCTTCGAATTCGTTGTAATTAAAACTTTGTTTCACGAGTAAACAACCCACATCAGAGGTAAGTCAGAACTGCCAATGAACGCTATCGCAATAGTTAATCTCTCTATTGAACGGGCTATAAAGATACTATGGTCCGATATGATAGGGTCGCTGCGTATTTTATTTGTCAATCTCAGTGTTAGCGAGCAAGCCTTATTATACCACACACGTATATAGCATGTCCATCTTTTACCGGGTTAATATTCAATTCGTACAAGACTAGATGGGTACTGGACATACGGGATTAGGGACAGGTTGGCAGCCTATCGCCGAAACAAAGAATCCTGTAAATAAAGCCATTACCTTCTGTAACAGCTGTGCTACAGGTTCATAATGTTAAATATTACTAGCAAAAAGTTGAAAGGACGAGATCAAGGTGCAAGGTTTATCCAGCTGCCTTAGTTAACATTGTTTCAATTTATTTATAACTAAATTATGCACTAATAGTTGAACAAATTTATACAAAACAAATGTTAATATGATACACCTGGTTTTCGTTGGTATTTCGTGGGTAACATAAGGATGTAAATTGACTTTTTTTTTAATAAGTTTTAAATTCAATTCATTGGTCGCAATTCTTGGCAGATCGCTCGTAGTCACGATGACGACTACTTTTTTAGTATCTCCCACCATATCTCCCTGTTGTTTAAATTATAAATGTAATTTTCAAAAACTTTTCCATGACAACCCTACAAATTTAACTTCGCCAAAACAAACACAAGGCCTCGACTTTTACCTCAGCAGTAGATAATCAGACAATGAGTGACATTGACCACGCGACAATCGAAAATCGACACCCTTGAAATTTAAAGGGCTAATTTATCAACTTCTTTGTATCCGGGTGTGAAAAGGTTGGTGTCTAAAGTGAAAGGTGCAAAGGGTTAAGATTAAACGAACAGGAAGAATCAAAACCCATGCTGGAGAGGAGCGGGTAAGCCCTTGACCATGGATCCTGAATTGGGTGAGTCAGGTTGTGATACAAAGACTCCCATCTGACCTCCGTAATCTTTGCAGGGTAACTTAACCCGTATTGGATAACAATAAAATAGAACCCTATAATTTTAACAACTGTCGAAATGCGAAGTCACCACACAATATCTAATATCACACATCAATCACATAGTCACAAACCTTAAGCAGATCAATGGCACTGAACTGGCAATAAAAGATAGTATAATAATATCAGATAGCGTTGATGGGTATCAACGCTACTCTTGCCATACAAATATATAACACCCATTTACTAAATAATTTACTGCCGACTAAACAAATTAGCGTATAAAAAAACCCGTATTGGATCATTTGGGTACACATCCAGTTGCCCGAATGTGCAGGTATAATGTTAAACTTCACACATCATCATTAATCTACTTAGTAATCCGTGTAATGTTTGAGTTCCGTGTAGTTTAACGTGATTAATGGCAGTTTAAGTTATACAACTAAAAGCAACTTAACTATCCGTCTACGCCATCTGGCTTTCGTTACAATAAACAACGTTAAAACAGTGAGGCAGTTTTGATAGATGGTTAAGGAACGATTGATTCTGATATCGGAAGAAAAACTCTAACAAAGACAGAAAGAAATAGTTTATTTTGTTTACAAATTAGAAATTCAGTAAATAATACAAATTAAAACAAAACTGTACCAAATTTATCTCTGCTCATCATTATATCATGAGACTACATGAGTACCATGACACTGATATTCCGCAGAAGCCAAAATTGAAGAACAAAAAAACCATTTTACTAGGCTATGTAGGTTGCCAAGATCTTCTCAAATGAGAAGAGCTTCGTTGGTTCTATACATCAGAAAATCCGGTCTATCCCACTAGTCGCCTGGAACACTGAGACGACTTCGTGAATGTCGAATAAATCATTATAAATAATTGGGACTTAATCGTCCGACTTGTCACATCATGGAAAAACTCAATGGGACTAGTGTGATAAGACGGGGAAAATCAAGGAAAATGTCTCAAATTTTTCTGCTTTTCTGAGAGGGGACAAGGCTTTACTCTTTCACCAGAGTTTGGGTAAATTGTGACATTTATAAATTAGTTTCCAGACTGGTTAGGTAGCGAAGAAAAATCATTTTGTGTGCCAAATGCTATTCTTCCCGTGCATAATAAGTCAAGCAAGGGGAAGGCGATTTAACTTCTTTTGTTTTTCTTCGAAAGGGATTCTTCATTTAGGCGATCTGTCACTAGTAGACTATATTATTCCTCCATTATCTATCATTAAGCCATACAGCTGAATGTGGCCACAGCATTTTTAACTATGTTGGGTCAATATATATATATATAATATTTATTAAGCACCGTGCCAATCACAGAATGATAATACGGTTCACGAAAAAAGGACACAGGTTCATTGTTCGCTTCCGTGTTGCGCCTACACATCTGGCATCAGTTCAATGTACTTTCATTCATATTTCGCAGTGTCGATGACATTGCTCACTAAGATAAATCTGATGTTAGAAATCATCCAAAAATAAAATTGGCGAAAAAAAGATTGTAGGTCTCAACTGATTCTCCACTCCGAAAATAATAGAGCCTTGATTATTGTGATTGCCAAGCGTTAAGCGTTGAATGGCTCACTGATGATTTATGACAGTAATTAAAATGTGATCAAATGCGTGTAATACGGTTTAAAATTTGTCTATGAGACTATTCAGAAGAACCGAATATAACTATACGTTATTTCTCTTTTATCAAATTCAAATTAAAAATTTTATTTGCATAACACATATTGTTTGTTTGTAAATTCTTTATTGCACGTAAGAAGATAAGTAATATAACACAGTCATTGGATTTAGAAGAATATGTACAATGGCGGACTTATCCCAATCGGGATCTATCTCATCACCGGTCTTCGCTCTCCTCAGATTTATAACATTGGCTCGAATATCATACTTAAAGTCAGAATTAGGGCAATTTCTTTAATGCCGAAGAAGATTTATAAAGTATCTTTACTTCTATTAGGTACTTTCTATTCAATTTCATTCGAAATTTAGTCCATCTAAACAGCAAACTAGTGATTACTTTCCCTAATTGCGTATGTTTGGCCATGTACAGCCGTCGAAACAGTACAATGTCAGAATATATTAGTACGGTCAACCATACGTTCATAATTATTAGTATCGCCCATCGTCTTTGCTCAAGATATTCCTACTAAATAAAAGTAGTGAGTATATGTATGTAAGTATCGCCATAGATTTAGTCCTGGTATCCGCAAGTCTCTGGAGTGGTGTCGTGTACCATTATCCTGGCTGGGGTTAGTCAGGTTTTTACACGAAGAGACTCAGGTCTGAACCCCCGTTAGGATGTCTGATTGAAAGTATACGATTTAAAATTTAAACTCACACCCTCAGTCCTGTCCGCAAAGCAGAGGTTTATTACCCCATCACCATCACAAACATAGTTGTTGTTACCAATTAAAGCGTATAATTTATGAATTAATTGCATCTTCATACTGCAAACATAGATGTTGAAAAAAGTCTACTTGTTTTCAAAACAAGCGGGTGTGCATTTGCGCTGACCAACACCAGCTTTGTTTTGCAAAATTCTCCATACATCACCTATAACACAACACCCCTGTAAACGTGCATAGGTCAACTTATGTGCCAAGCCGATAAATGCGATCTGTATTCTAAATGCCACTCGCAAAATGGTTTTTACTGTACAGTATGGCCGTTTTTGATGTCATGGTTTCATGTTTTATGCAAGGCATTATTAGTTTAACTACAGGTTCATCTATGTTTTCAGCTGCATGGTCTCAGTAATAGTTATCGAATTGCGGTGGAGGTAAATGTAGGTTTGTTATATTGCTCGTAGGTACATAATGCCATGTTGACCATAGAGTTACCAATTATATGCTAATCGTGTTAGCAATGTGGCTTACGTTCGTTTTGAGGATCAAACAGATTAACCACGACTTCTTCTCTGCATTTTTTTAATAAAACCAGAGGCAAAGGATTAGGAAATTATTATAGCAGTATTCTCTTGCCATTATTACGGTAACATCCTTACCCCTCTTAAGCGAAACCAAAGTTATTTGGTCATGATCCTGGACTGCGTAACAGGTATTTATACAAAACGACTCTTATCTGACTTCCGCAACCTTTGCAGGGGAACCTAGACCTTATTGGATCATGATTACATATCCAGTTGCCCTCTTTTAAAGTAGTTTTATGTAGTTTTTCTGTAGATGTATAAAATTTAAATACTAATTGTTAAAATGGTAAAAGTATAGATATTTGTTAGCTAAATGGAGTATATGTCCTAGTCCTAGAGTGTCCTTCGCGTGATGAACTTTATGCGGAAACATATTATGTCACGCGAAATCAATAACTTAATGCAGGTAATTTATTGTAGAGAAAATGTTAATTCGCTTCGTTACTTATTGGCATTACTGGATAATATAATACTAAATATTATTTGAAATGTACCTTAATTTTATAATGCCTTCTTCTTAATTACAGAAATGAATCTGGCTTCAACTATTTTTATCGTTCGAATTATGTGTTAGTATTGAAACAAGGTGGGAATCCCTGTTAGTAATTAAAATAAAGAAAAAATATTTAAAAAAATAAAACATTGGCAAAATACAAAACAGGATTTGATTTCGGTCTACGAGCTTGACATAGATTTTTATCTACGTAATATTAATTATGTAAACTCTGGATGAACAAGGAAATAAACACAGTTACAAATATACAATTGTAGTATCAATAGAAGATCCCAAAATCCCTTGGTATATTTCCAAACTAAGAAGTATAGGAAAGTTAATAAGGAACACAAAGTGAAAGGCTTTTCAGAAAAATGTAGATAATTGAAAGAACTAGAACAAGTTTCATTGGAATGGGACTTAAGAAAATAAATCAAAGCTTTAAGTAACTGTTGCGAAGAAATCAATGTTTAAAGATCTCACTTTATCCTTAAGAGCAAGCTTCAGTTTTTAATAAATTATAATCGACCAAGATTTACCACAACATCATAGTTCAATGAATTTTTTTAAATTATTTATATTTATACACATATAATATTTTTTTTAATGTTTCGTTTTGTGTCAATTTAATGAGGTATTCATAAATATGACAAATCTAGTGTTATTCATAATAAAATATATATTTGTGATTGTCAAATTTATCACTTTTTAAAAGTCTTTTAAAACTATACTTTTATCCGAATGATGAAACATAATTATGAAGTGTTACAATACTAGTTCGGATGCAGTTTAATGAGCACTAATGGCAATTGAATTGAATGTAATTACGTACAATATTGAACATTTCTTGCCAGCTAATGGACTGGTACTTTTACGCAAGTATAAGTGTTTGTTAGCAAAATTTAAAAAAAAATCTTAAAGCCAGGCATACATATTTTGTACGTTTAAAATAAAATTCAATAAAGATTAAAAAAAATCGATAAAGTTGGAATAGATAGAAGGAGGCTATGCACAGCAGTGGGTCATGGAGGTTTGATAATAACATGATGATAATAAATTTGTAAAAAAAACTTTGAGAAACGGCTAAACTATATTTCACTGAACTATACATGCTATACTAATGCGTATCAAGGAATTTAAGTACCTAAGTTAATTCTAGAGAGACTAAATTGTTAGGAAGAATTTCGGCAATTGTGAAATTTCACGCTACATTTAACGTCTAGATCTAGATCTAGAACCCTACCCTACCTACCCTTCATAAATATTTCAGTTGGCCAACACAACCCTTGTCCGTCACAATTTGGAGTTCCTCAGGGAACGGCCTTTTGAATTTTTTTTATATATTTTAGTGAACACGCTAAGAACACAAAAAGGATATAACCATTTGAAACTAAATATCAAAGTTGCAAGTTATGGCTTGTATTTGATTTATTTCCACAATTTGAATGTTAAGAAGGTACTTATAAAAACGAAGCTTTGCTACGATAGTCATAAAGTAAACGAAATAAGAAGAAAATTTTCCCCTAGATAAAAACAACTTGACTGCTGACAACAAAACATGTATTTTTAAAATAGCAACAATTTAATACTAAATAAATACTTATATACGGAAAAGTGCCGGAACGAAGGCAAATATCATACAACAAACAAAAAAAGAAAGTGACACGAAAACGTTACAACTGACAGTGAAATAAGTAACAATATAGGTATTGCATATAAATACGACATGCTCTACATGTGAACTCAACATGAATAAGATAATTAGTAATTTTCTTTGAGAACAATATAGAGCAAATGTCATTCAATGTGATAAGAGAAATTGCGATGTGCTGAAGTATAGGTTAAATAATATGACAGTGTTAAATCCGAATCTTAAAAATAATTAGAGCATTGAAAAGGATAATGTCATTAAAAGAGATCAGGCAATTGTTCATTTCTTTATAAGGTACGGAAGAACTGGATATAAGTTATGTATTGTTTATTGTAACTATATTTCTTGTAATGATTGTAAACTTACATTTGTTATCTTAACCAGCAACATAAAAGATTAGTTTTAGATCGCCACGCATTCATTGTTTGATTAACTTACAGTAAATAACGTAACAGTCGATACAGTATTTCGTATTTGGAACAAATTTCACCTCTTATATGAACATTTCCAATTTATGGAGGTTTTAAAATTCAGACAAAATAATGAATATTCAGCTCTTCATTGATGGTTTTATTCAGGTAAAGGCTTTTGTTGCGTAGTTTACATGCGAAAGGGTTTCAATTACAGGACTGAAGCGTGAAAGGTTTAATTAAACCTATTTGAAAATAGGAATACTGAAGAAGACAAACAACACCCACAACACGCCTTTTGTAATTGATTACAAAACCAATATAAAACGAACTGGTACAGCACAGGGCTTTATTCGACGTCAAGGTCAAAGATTGTTGGTCGGTAAACCTTTCCGTTAAAGGTTTTATAGGATCATCGCCCACGCGTGTTTCAGCATTCAATTTGACTTCTATTTTGTAAGAGTTAAGGCTGAAAGCATTAGTAAGTTGGACAAATCTACATCGAGAAAATCAAACTCATTGAAACGCGATAAAGGGTCGATAGTTTAGCTATTTTGACAACAGTTTGAATCTCGGCGCGAAGTATACGTAAATTATTATTACTATCTATTAACAGAAAGTACTGATTACAAATGATTTGCAACTGAATTACAAAAGGGAAAGTGATGAATACGTATAATATTATACCCGAAGTTCCGCCCGCGTAATATGGATAAATCTCGCTAATTTCTCGTTCCAGTTATAATTCTGGGATATTATTTCTTAGTGATCTTTTATATTTTTCAAGAAAATCACTTCATTATGAATTGCAGCCTATGCCCACTAGTAAAGTAAACCGAGTTTTTTTAACCCTAGTTCAGGTTTAACTATATTTTTGCACTTCACTATAAAAGACCCTTATATGATTTTATATTATTCTCATAGAATAAAGATTTATTATTTCAGTCGTTAGGACATCATTTAATTATGTATATGTCTTCTCAAAAATTGCAAAATAAAATTAAAACTACGACAAACATCACAAAAATTACCCAAACCGGGCGTTTGCTCTTCAACAAATAAAAAAAGGGTTTAAGAGAGAAAATCTTAAGTTCAAATGTATAAATTAACGTTTCTTTCGTCTGAGAATCTCGTAAATTTTCATTTTGTTCTGATTACGCTCAGGCACAAAAATTGTTACCCCGGGCAGGGCTCAACTTGCTAAGTCCGGTTTAATCATAATTAAATCCGCTTGGAAATCCGAATTTAATTTACGAAAATATGACTAAACGGTAGGAAAACAAAAGCAGATAACAATTTTTAACGAAAAATTTAGATCTGATTCTCTATATCTATACTAATAATATTATAAAGCTAAAGAGTTTGTTTGTTTGTTTGAACGTGCTAATCTTAGGAACTACTGGTTCGAATTGAAAAATTCTTTTGCGTTGAGTAGACCATTTATCGAGGAAGACTTTAGGCTATATAACATCACGCTGCAACTATAAGAAGCAAAGAAAAATGTGAAAAAAACGGGGAAAAATTAATCCTTGAGGGCTTCAATGATGCCCATAATAACTATTCCACGCGAACGACGTTGTGGGCACAGCTAGTATTCTAATATGTAGAATATAACACATTTGTAAGCCACGTCATATCTGCGTCTTTGGTTAGGTGAGGTAATGAGGCCTATAGATAGATTTTCAGTAGTACTGTGGAGGTAAATACGATTATGTACAGTGGAGAACTGTCTACCCCGTAATGGATAAAGACGTGATAATAATTTGTTATAACCTGTTTTACCACGGATCATTGTTATATGACGTAGGATCAATCTAAGTTCTATCATCACCTGTCTAGAATCTATCTATCATGGATCCAGGATCCATGGTCAAAGGCATGCCCCAGGCCCCTCCAGAGAGGTGAGGATGCAACCGGGACAAAAACCAGAAGGAACAAGAAGAGTTTAAATATAATGAGAAAAGTCTGAAATAAAATAAAGGTACCTACTTATGTTACGTACGTGTTTAATACCTGTAGTACATATAAATAAATTTGTCTGAGGTTTTCTTTCCATAAACATTTGCCCTTTAGTATTCCATGGAAGGGTGGGTGGGTGTTACACAAATCTCCGCACTGGGAGTTTCTCGACTTTATCTGCTTTACGCACACAAAGTGCATTAAGTTTATTTATGGTAGCAATTTCTCTATAGAGACGACCTAGTCTGAGATCAAATGATCATTGTCTATTGTGTTAAATGTATTTTAACAGTTTGTGACATATATTGGTGTCGTGTGGTTCCCGGCACCACTCCATCTCTTTCCCATGGATGTCATAAAAGGCGACTAAGGGATAGGCTTATATAATTGGGACTCCTTTAAGGCTCGGCTAGCAACCTGTCACTATTTGAATCTCAATTTTATCATTAAGATAAGCAGCGGAACGTGGCCTTTCAGTCTATTGATGACTGCTGGCTCTGTCTACCCCGCAGCGGATATAGACGTGACTATATGTTATGTGACATATTTTTTAATTTTTCACGAACATGATGGTCATTTTTAAAATTGTTATTAGTTTTTAATGACTGCTACTTACTTAATTCATTGTTAAAGATGCAGGTTATTTCGAAAATCGGAAGTGAAGTTTATATCCTCATGACATCAGTTTGATGATATCATCAATCATGTTATTAAAGTATTCTTTTTTTTTACTTCAAGAAAATATGTATGACCTGTATATTACACGAATGTGTTTAAATCCAGACTCAAATAACATTACTAGGCTTTTAATAATTTGTATCAATAACAAAACATTTAGGTACATATAAACTGAAGAAATAAAGATATAAGAATCCCTATTTATTTGTTTTATTTACACTATCCATATATCTTACAAATGAAATGTACGGCTGTTTGTCGTGTTTAAAAAGACGTTAAATACCCACGTAACCTATTTTAAAAAGTCAAATCGTGACCAGCCGAGCTAGCAACATTTGGCATTTGTTGGGACCCCAACTATAAACCATGACCACGTAACAGCTGGCGATGGCTAAAATTATTTAAGAAAGCGACAATTTTATCTAATATTAAAAATATTTTTAGAATAAGTACACATTGCTTATGGACATAATATATATATTAACAAACACTTTGAAAATCCTACTAATATCATAAAGCGAAAGTTTGTAAGAACATTTGGATGTATGCAACTGTTTCACGCAAAATCTACTGAACGGATTTTTATGTAGTTTAGTACTTTATATCCTTAGCTAATGGAGATTTAATAGGATCGCAATTAACAGAGGTGTCGTCACTTAAACTTAAAAATAATTACGGTTTTATCATTGGAACAGATTCGAATTGGTTTTCGTGCCAGTATATAAATGTAAAATATTAAAAATGTGTTCGGAATAAACGATCAAAAACCTCAAAAATCGCCAAGGCAACTGAGGTCCGCTATTGGTCATTCTCGGCGTTTATTTTGGTTATGACGTCGGCAATGTATGAATCACTGCACTAAACACTGTTATCTGTTCGTTACTCGTCAAGCATATCAACTAGATACTATTCAAGACCTGTTTAGGATATAAACGCACTACTACCTTCCACCTGCATAATTATTAGACCAAAAAGGCTGCTGTAAACACTAAAAGTGGTATGATTATTACCTTAGACTATAATTCCACTAAAGACGGGGGCGTCAAGTGCTGTCAGTAAAATCCGTATGATAGGAAGAAATCACAAACACAATCAATTCGTTTTCATTCAAGACAAAAGTACGAGTAGAAGAGAAACGATGAGGATAGAACGACCGGCGTGTAAGCGCGCCAAACCGCGACTGCCGAGAGCCGAGTCGAGCTGCGTCAGACAGGTTTACCGGTAGCGCCCCATTCACCAAATAATCACCCAGCAAACGACTGTTTCACAAAGTATGATGTACATTGCATATCATGTATTTTATGCGTTAATATCATTGTTGTTTAAGTAAGCAATGTAAAGAAAAGGAATAAAAAATCTAAAAGACACATAGAACATGACAACAGAAAGCAAAATTATATTTAATTAGATGTTGATTGGCAAATATTTGCAGCATTTGTACTTCAATAGGAAGACAGCAATGTTGATAACGGTTTTAATTAGTAGGTAAGTAATGCAAGTACTATTCCGCGAAAAGGTATGTCACTGCTACTTAGTCCCTTTTAAAATGTTAATGGACATAATAGGACTCCTATTCAAAATGGCACGAATCAAATTATAATAAAAATAACGAAGAAAACTTCTTTTAATTTGAACAATATAAAAGTCACTGGAAAAAACAATTGCATGTGACAAGAAGAATGGCCACTGAAATATTACAATGTATGTGCTGCGTCGCGAGTTTTCAAGAGTTCAAACTATAAAGGCAATAAATAAATACGAGCTGTCGTCACAGTTTTCTGAGAAACATTATAATCTCAAATACATTTTGTTCCTGGAAAACCTCCAAATATAAAACATGTTTAGACTGGAAAAGATGAAAGGTTGAAAATGTATGAATAAAAACATAACACTCTTGATCGTATCGCCATTTGTAAAGAATTGACTCCTAAATTTTAAAAATATCATCATCGATATAAAACGAATAGTGGAAATAAGAACTAATTTCGCAATTTAGCAAGCAATGGAATAAATCTTTTCCCAAAATCAATGTAGATTATCGAGGGGCGACCTAATGGGAACACCGAAATTTCCTTTTTCACTCGCATCCTCTACAACGAGGTAGTGGCAATTCGCACGGCCCGAGTCAACAATACAAGGACGAAACGCTGGCACGTATCGTATCCGGAAGGTCAAGAAGCCTTTAATATTATAAAATGGAAGTTGCTGGTGTAAAGTTTTAATAGAAATACCTCAATCGGTATGCCGAGATAAAAACTTCTTTAAATACTAAGAGACGCTTAAATGTATCAACACTAGCAATTGCATAGAATGTTGTGAATTTTATTTTCAAAAAGATTTTATTCATATACTCGTAGAACTAATATGTGAGTAGAAATCGTGTGTAGCGAATCTTTTATGAATTATGAAATATATCAAAAACGTGCTGCTGCTGCTGCTGTTTACACTTAAACTGTACCTTATATTTGCGTATTAGAGGCTGTATAATTTTTTTTTTATTTCCGATTTGAATTCTGAATTATTGATTTATCAACAGCTCCGGTTGACTAAGTTCGGCATGATCGTACGAGGGAAAGTTGTTAATTTCTAATGTTTCCTCGCATATACCGGGAAGTTAGGGAAGTAGCGTTATCGTTACCGTATTTATCGACCGACTATACTCATCTTCTGCATACATAACTTCTACTTAATTTAACGTCACTATAATTTGTGAAACTTGAGCTAGCGTCAGAGGTAGAAGATTAAAACATCCGATGAAATCCCTAGACATAGTTATTTACATACATACATATGGTCACGTCTATATCCCCTGCGGGGTAGACAGAGCCAACAGTCTTGAAAAGACTGAATGGCCACGTTCAGCTATTTGGCTTAATGATAGAATTGAGATTCAAATAGTGACAGGTTGCTAGCCCATCGCCTAAAAGAGGAATCCCAAGTTTATAAGCCTATCCCTTAGTCGCTTTTTACGACATCCATGGGAAAGAGATGGAGTGGTCCTATTCTTTTTTGTAATGGTGCCGGGAACCACACGATACAATTCAACAACACAACAAAGTTATTTGAATAAAAAATTTTAAGTCCAGAATTGTAGTCGTTTTTAGGGCTCCTCTCCAGATATAAGGACGCTACCGGGAATAGCACCAGGAGAATCAGTGAAACCTAAAATGTCAAAAAGTGGCTAATTGCAGAAACTTCTGGAAGTAACAGGTGGCTACCTAATAGCCTAATTAAAATTACAATTACAAGGAAAAAATTGGGTACCTTCGTGTAATCTTCGTTTTACTCAACTCTAAAAATAGCAACTTTAATGAGGCTTTACGGCTAATTACTTTTTAACGAACTATCTGTGGCATGGTGATCTGTTTTTTTTTGTCTAACTGTATATTCCAGGTGAGTAAATAATTAGTTTTACTATTACATATACAAAACATCACAGTTTTTTGCAGTCTTGGTTCAACCAAATTGACAATTAAAAAATCATTGTTTTACACTCTGTATTATAAGGAGTGAGATAATATAACGCCAAAGTTGAATTCTGTGACCATTCTAACAATATCCTTGACCACTTCGCACAATACACAAAAGAATAATAAGTCATTGACACTGACCAAATTAGGACTTAACTGTAGGTGTAACCTGATGAATATAGAAAGGTAAACCGAGTTTGGAGAGTGATTGCTCCAAAAGACGAACAAGGTCTATTCCTTCAATTCATTTAAACAATTTGAATCATTTAAAAACTTGGAATATGTTTAAAACTAAGAAAATTAAAAAAAAAAAAAACTGGGAATTAGACTAAGTGTGAATTGCACTATGGCTTATAACACTAAGCCATAGTGCAATTCACACTTAGTTATAACGTAAAAAAATCAATATTGTTGTTAATTCAACATTTGTCAGTTTGTTATAGTATGTATGTATTAATTTAATTAGTGCAAGCGTCATAAAAAATATCAAAAAGAAAACTGACCAATGACCAAAATAATTCACTATGTTGATTTAATATGATGATAACTCGATGCCGCCAAATGAAGTTACTCCGGAAATTCATAAGCGTGATAAGGCCAACAATTTGTATCAGTTTTTATGACCTAGAGATTATTGTCAACACATGACAGTTTATTGAGACTTATTGAGCTGTTTTTACGAATTATGTCCGAAACTAGGGAATGACTATTATTATGAGGTACTTTTGTTTTAAAGGTCCGGGATTTGCCTTCCGCCTTTTCATCTTTTTCTATGTCCGGTCGTTGACACCCTCAAGTCCATTGGCTCACAGTCTTTCGCGACGTCTAGCCATGTACATATGCTTCAATCTGTCCCTTCTGCCTTGGCGGTGGCGGCATGGGTAGACATTTATTCCCCATAAAGTTACAAATTCATAATGCATTTTAAAAATGTGTACACAAACAGCTGTGTAGCATATTTCGAAAGAATTATAGTAATATGATAGCATAAATAACCACTTAAAATCAATATTAATGGAAGTTTATCGTGATGTCATTTTTATTTAGATTTCAATTCGGGATGGAAAAACTGAGGCTTTCCCCTTTTCGAGTATATTTATCGGCTAATGTTAACAACAACTTAAAAAAAACAATAAGTTTTAACTATAGGCAAGCAACATATATATGTTGCTTGCTTATATAAGCAAGCTTATATATTTAACTTTGGATAGAATCACTTTTTCGATTTGATTAGTTACAAACAAAATATCAAATATAATGAGTCGAAATATAAAAAAGGGTACTGATTTGAAGCTTATAAAAACGGACAAGCAAGGCAAACAGCAATTGCAATTAGAACTGCAAACGGTACCACTCGTAATCATCGCTTCCTCGTAAGCTCATTACTCAGGCACGCATATTTATAATGCGCATTTCTTTCGACGGACCGAACTGTTAGAATTTCTGTTTCCTGTTGGATAGGTCTTCTAAGTTTATTCCTTACAAGTTGTTGATAAAAATATATTTTCTATTGTACCAACAAAACATATTATACTGAAAATATAACATTAATCATGTTGTAAAAAGGCGGCCTTAAAATTGTTAAAGCAATTTCTTATAAGATACAGAGAATGACGATTTCTCAATTTCGGTTATTCATTCTGATTATTAAGGTAAAACAGTCTGCACGTTGTCTTCAACTAATTCAATGTCAGTTATAATTACTGTTTCATCCATTTGTGTTCAAAACTACCTAATGATGATGATTATTATGAAATATTCGTTTTGCGTAGTTCTCGGCCTTGCCATAAAAAATCGGTAGTTTATTTGTATAAATGGACACCGAAAATCATCAAAACTAATTTATAATGAATCTTTTCATACAATTTGGGGTCTTAGCCAAATTGCACTCACAATTTCTATTCGTTATCGATGATATAATTAAATTTTCAAAGAGAAATTCCTAGTTAAAATAATACCTAATGTATGAAATTACGAATAATAGGTATCTCGTGAAAATAAAAAGAATAAACACTAACCAGTGTCTTTCTTGGTTCTGAAAAATAACTCTTAAAAAAACATGGCGGAGGTCGATCAGCTGATCGTGGTGTCTGCCAAAATGGCGTCACCACAAAATTGCCAAAAATGTACTGAAATTGCACTCACAAATTCAAATCAACTTTAAAAATGCACAAATAAGTTCAGTTTCTGTAAGTGTATCTGCTTAAAATAAAAGTCCCTTGGCTAGCCCTGCTGTACATTATCAGCTAAACTATTTTATCATACATATCTTGCATGAACATCCGACAGAGCCTAGGCATCATTTGAGTGTCCCAGATAATTACGTAAAAATCTAAATCAATCACATAAGTGGACCAATTTCCACTTTGCATAACAACTGGGCCAATATCTGAGTGTTACTTTTGTCTTTCAATCATAAAATGTTTTTTATTACATACTGCAACGTTTATATGACAGTAGCACTTTTTTAATTAGTTTTATATTTCACTTCCGTATTTATTTTGATTGTTGACTGCTTTAATTTTTTTTGTCGTTTATTGAATTCTGTGTACGATGATAACCGATATAATCTTTTTTATGAAATGAATTCTTCCTCCTTGTTTTAGTCCGTTTGCATCCTCACCACTCTGGACAGGAGCCCGGGGACCTTGACCATGTATCCTGGATTGGTTGAGTCAGGTTTTTACACGAAGTGACTCCCGACTGACTTCCGCAACCTTTGCAGACCTAACCGTATTGGATCATATGGTTACACATCCAGTTGCCTGAATGTGCAGGTTTCCTCACGATATTTTCCCTCACCGCAAGAGCATGGGTTAGCATTCAAACTATTCTTCATCAAATTAATATTCCTTAATAAATATTTGATTATAAGATAGAAATGTAACCCACGACTGGCACAAATTTATACATTTGAAAATTATTTTAGGAAGTATTTTCATAGTATCATTATGGAGACAATGTTTATGCGTGTCTTCATGTAGAACACGCAAGTTAATCACTTAAACAGGTATTAACCCGGATCTTCCGGAATTTTCACCAAAGCCATTGTCCAATTCCAACTTTAATGGATTCTTGATTGCCGCTACGCGAACCCGAGCAGAAATGGAAAGTGATTTGCGTGAATCAGGTCACGTGCATGACGTCAGCCATTGTGTATATGGGAATACGGTGTGTGGAGGTGACTCATCAAAGTATGGGAAAACTCGGTTGAGTAGTAGGTAATACATAGTAAAATAGACTTGTAATTGAGAAAATACAGATAAGATAAATACTAACCAGTTGAAGCGAAAAAACTATTTCACATTGTGTCAAAAGTGCAAAATTTAACTAACAACGTAACATTGCGCCACGAGCATAAAGATCAGGTAAAATCACGAAGCAACTGCAGCAGGATGGAACGTCACGAATTCACGACTTACCTTCACGACAAGACTTTGTAAAGTTTTGAGGTGAACAATACACTAGTCTGGACTGACAATTATTACCTTGTAAATTTGTTGAATAATCTGTCAGAATAAAAAACAGCTTTCAGATCCCCTAACCAAAAAGAATGTAATTTGACACAAGATTTTGGTGTCAAAAACTTTAATCTGCAATGAACGTAGACAAGATGTTCCTAAGATAATTTATTTTATTTTATTTGTAGAACATACAATCATATATCTTGTAGAAAATCTCATTAAGTTGCCCATCGCCCAAAAGAAGAATCTCAAATTTATAAGCCTATCTCTTAGTCGCCTTTTAAGACACCCGTGGGAAAGAAATGGAGTCGTCCTATTCTTTATTTTAAAAATACTAACGTTATAAAAGAAACAAGACTAAACGGCGTACATGAAGACCTACAACTGTAGACTAAACGGATATTACACTTCTCGCAATAGGGTCATTCTACTTTTTAGTGCAGGTTTTTGTGTCCCCCCGGCCAAAAATATCTGGATCTGCCATTTTACTAAAAAAATAAAAGAAATTTGCGGGACACGCAAAACTGCCGCATTATTACCTTAATTTCAATAAACATTTACATTTGAATATTTTACCTATTTTAGGTTATTTATGGTAACAAAGTGGAGTGTTACAGTAACATAGTTGTTTTCCATAGTGTTGCAAAGTGTCCCCGGTCTAATGTACGCGGACTACCTAACCAAAAAAAGTATGTTTCTTAGAGTGGAGTCCTGCTTCAAAAAATTGGTAAGGTTACTTAATTTGTGGGCATTTATTTCGTTTTTATCATATACTTTTAATAGGTTTAGTTTTTTTAAAAATAAATAATTGGATTTTGTCCCTATAGAACAAGATAAATACAGTACAACTATGTTACCGCTTTTAAAAATAGGTACCGTTGTAGTCGCAGAGCACTGCTGGTCGCGTGCTCGATCGGTAGGATGTGCATGAGAAGAACAGGGTGGGGAGGAAAGGTAGCAGGCCGCGCGACGCCATTTTAGTCACTGCCATGTTGTGAATCACGACGCGTGTGTTTATTCGGTGTGCACTTTGTTACCCGGCAAAAAGGTAAGTTTCTGAACTTTTACGTTATGGTTTAAACATTGAGACATAGTATTTATGTCACTTAGTTGTATTTTATTGTGTGATTTGGAAATTACTTCATTGTTTCGTAAATATTAGATAAGATCATGTAATTTTACAACTGTGTTACTGGTCCACTTTGTTACTCCACTGTGGTAACCCAGTAGTAAAGAAGGTAACAGTTGTAACAAATATACTCTGCTAATGATACTTTCCAATTTGATTTAACTTTATTTGTTCGTACCGGATCCCTACGTTTGTAAATTACCAATTTTACATTTATTTACTGGCTTACTATTATTACTAAAGGTAAAATTATGTGATCTTTTTATCTTTAACAGAACATCATGCCGCTAACACCAGCCGAAAAACAACGTCGGTACCGAAACAAACTAAAATTAGACCCTGTTAAAGAAGAGGAAGCAAGAAAAAAAGCTTTGGAAAGGTACCACAAAACGAAACGCCTCGTCAAAGACTTATCGTCACGTGAACATCGCCAAATAAAAAAAATGGCGGGTCGCCAACAGTAAAAGAAGGGACCGTATTCGCGCCCTGGAATCTATTATAAGATATACTCCTGAATTAATTGACACCTCAACCCGTTGTACCTCGTGAGAACACATCACCCACAGGACAAAATGCACCCAATATTCCTGAAAATTATCCGATACCCGATTCTCGTAGGTTGTGTACACCTCTATGTCTATCTCCATTGCCTTCACGCCAGAATGCTCAAGAAAACGCTCAAGAACAGATGCCTAGACAATCACTATTGCAATCATGTATGGCTCTGGAACGATCAACGTCAACGGTGACGACATCTACATCAGCTTCTGCCTCTGCGAAGAATTGTGGACGAAAACAAGTAACTTGAACAACTGTGTTACCATTGTGTCCCTAATTCTAAGTAAAGGTTTTTCAACTTGAGTAGTACAATTAGCTTATAAATTACATTACAGGTATATGAAAACTAAGATATATATATATTATAAATGTTAAATACGTTACTAAGATATTTGCAGACATAATATACATTTTATGTCAAATTATTGTAGACAAAAGTGCACAATAGTAACACAGTTGTCTTTTAAATGTGATTTATCAGACTGAATAAATAATAATATCTAATTTTAGTTATGAAAGAGAAAGATATAGGTTTCTAAAATACGTTTTGTTAATTGTTTCTTTGTAATGAGTGTCTAAAAGTACTCAATAAAAATATTTTGATTGGTAACAAAGTGGTATGATTTTCTTACCTTGGCCGACAAAACCCTTATTATCTGAAAAAAATATGTGTAAAATTCGCTGCTGGCAGTTAATTGTAATTGTGTATGTATAATTACGCATAAATGCAGTAAAATTACTTCATTTATCTTTAATCATAAAATATTTGGAACCTACTTTTATCAGCGCCGAAAACCTGCACTAAAAAGTAGAATGACCCAATAGCATTACGAGGCGGCCGATTCTAATAGACCCGCTTTGCCTCTTTCTTTGCAAGGGTAACTGGCAGCTTTCTGATGGGGAGTTGCGTAACTAAGAGATCTTGATCACTGGTGAAGATGGAACTTGACAGGCAGCCAATGTCAAGGTAATTTCCGTGACGTTTCACATTTACACAAGAGGGGTTAAACATAATATGGGTTAAATGACTAACTGACAGAGATTTAAGACATTGATTAGGACAAAATGGACGAAGTCAATCAAAAGATTTGATCCATGGCCGTAAACACTTAAAAATACATTGTGTATAGTCATGTTTGTTGAAGGTTGAAATGCAGAAGTCGTATGATAAAATCTTCCCAAACATGACTGGTAAATTAATAATCTATTGAAAGATACTTTTAAATGAGATGATGAGAACTATACTTTCACAACCATTGTTACCAAATGTGTTTTGAATACATTACACGTTCGGAACGGATTTTTCTCTGAACGATTGATATTGCGCGGTTGCATTATTTAATTCGTTCGACGCTTTCAATTCAAAATTTCAAATCATAAAACGGATTGCATCGGAGTCTCTCATGAATAATGTAGGCTTAACAATGTACCAATGAACCGTCGTCGCCCGATATAATTGCATTATAGAAAACGAATTGGGTGTAGTCGACCGCTAAAAATTGATAGATTACAAAATGTTGAGCGGTACTTCTAATTTTCTATTTTGTTTCCTTGGATTAGATGAAAAGGATTATTGCAAAAATAAAAAACTTCATTTTGTACCTTTCGTTACAGAAATAAACCATAAGACGATTACTTCTAAAAATTTGAGAAGGATAAGGGATAATGATTTTCTCCCGCAAACGCTTTCTCTGAAAATAATACGAATGTAAAGTTCATTCATGAAGCTAAAAATATCCTGATTGTATATCATTGCTTTTTATAGAAGGTAAAAATTCGTCGCTTTTTTTTAGAACGCGTTAAACGCCGCTTTTTGAAGATGACGCTAAATTCACGCGGGCATAGCTGCGTATCAAATCTAGTTATCAATAACAACGATCCTGGCACGAGCTGGATTTTGGGTAAGTCGAATCATCAGCATTCCACTCCACAGGTCGGTGAAGCTACAAAATTCTTACGAACAAGCAAAACCTATTCCCCAATCTCTTTTTGTCAGTTTGTTTGGTAACTAGCGCCATGACTAATGCCAGTTAATTACTTGCTGTAAGTTGCTTCCGCTCCACTGATCAGTCCCAGTCAAGGCCGAGCAGGGAACGCGAAACCTGGTGTTGGCAGCCATTCCGACACGTTCTGTTAGCGATTTTATTTGAAGTTTTGTATAGGATCACGTCTTTGAATAAAAACATACATATACTATTATATTAGTATACTCAAATCATAAAATTTATGCGTCATCCTAATCCCAACTAGTTATATATGCGTAAGACTGTTTGTTTGTTACCTCGTCACAGTTACCACTGAATTGATTTTTACGAAACATCGCTTTTAACTGAAGGAACCGCGGGCAAAAGCCACTTAAATTATGTTAATGTGAATTCAATTCAAATGCAAATTCAACAATTTTATTCATTATTATAGAAATTATAGAATACTATCATATCGCTTGTCAAATCTTTTGGTTTACAACATTGGTTGACGTTTGACGTCGTTGAAGTGTGTGGCTCAATCAAAAATTTCTAATTGTTACTCTAAAAAGGACTATTCTATCTTGACGAAAAATTTGAAAGAAATATCTTTAAATATGTTTCGCGATGGGCGAGCTGCGTTAAAATAATTTGAAGTAATGCGTAACATAGAATTGATTTATTTTCAAAATTGGATACAAGGTATCACTTGTTGACGTCAATATAACTTTTTTAAGTCTAATTACAAAAATGCTGTAGGTATCATCACCGATTCAACCATCCAACAGAAGGAAAACTTATCACTTCTGCTCAAACATTTTCAAGAAGAAAACTTGTTTTTTACTGTGGAAAATATGACAGTGATCATATACACTATCTGAAGAAGGCTCATACATTGACACGTGACCTACAAAATCTTCAAGTCAAACTACTTTAGGCAGTTTACAGGAAAAGATTATAAAAGATGAAAACTTAAATTCACAGAACATCCTTACTAAGATAAAGAAAACTACAGGACATTGGAATAGCAGCTGAACTTTATTTTCTAGTTACTATAATGTCAATACAAACCAAACTGTCAAACATATTTTACAGTATTTAATAAAAATTAGGTTGAATAGAACTTTTCCACAGTTTCAGTCAAAGTTTAAAATATTCTCTGTTAGGTATAAGCTGTTGTGAATACCTAAATAAATAGATACGGAAGAATGGATACAGTTTTTTACGTAATGAAACTCTTATTTTCACTTAAAATGCAAATATACAGTATTACGCAGTCATAGAAAGGGCACCTAATCTGCATTTGACGTATCCAGTCAAATACAGATTACGTATTTACGTAAAAACAATAACTAAGAACAGACAAAAAACTTTTACGAGTTCTCCAAAATGATTCAATAAAATAAATAAATGATTCTAACTAAGGAAGTATTCATATTTTTATATTTGATGTGTGATATAAAGAAGACTCCATGATCGTATGAAATATGAATAATAAATATTACGAGGCGTGACAAGACTTTCGAATCATAACATTAAACGCCAACCAAATTCTACAGATTTCGTTTGGAAGTACATCAGAATAAACGATTCGACGGTTGTTATAGACACACACATATAATACGTCTTTATCCCTTACAGAGTAGACAGAGCCAACAGACTCGGTAAGAATGAAAAACCAAGTTATGCAGAATTGAAATTCGAATAGTGACAGGTTACTCGACCATCGCCTAAAATCGACGGATGATGCACCTAAAATAATGCTGACGTGTTAGAAAAAAGTATCGTGTGATAGTAAAAAATGAGAAAAACGGACCATAAGATTGCTTAATTTACTTTGGTTACAAATCTTATAAAAACTCTAAGAAAGAAAGGGATCAATGGAACGAGGTCTTTTGTTTAAAAAAGGTTTCTAAGGTACCTATTGTTCAAGGAGAGCTCAGTTGAAAAGATAATCATTAATTTTAAAAGAAAAACAATATAATGAGTTTGCCGTTAAGATTGTTTTTCAGTAGACTCCATTAACGGCAAGTTTACATTGGTCGAGTCGGAACGGAAATGTGAGATGCGGGCAATTTAGACCATACTGAAGATTCAGACCCCGCCAAAATTGCAAATAATGTCATCATCTAGAAACAACTAACAAGATTAAGAGCACAAAATATGCACAAAAAAAAACTTAAAATAGATAAAAATAAAATTGTGGCAGAAGCACAAAAGCAGAATAAATGTGGTGGAAATCAGAGCTTTATGGAGTACGATCGGGGTAAAAATTGAGTGGAAAGAATGAAGTGGCAAAAGGTAAGGTCAAGAGTACCCGAAACATGAAGAGTTAAGAATATGGATGAAGAGGTATTGAGAGATTGTATCTCTCTACCTTTCCGGGAAAGAGGCCTGATTTTATGTAGGCATGTATTTATTAAAAAAGAAAGATGGAACGAACTACGTTCTATTCTTTACTAAAATAAGTTGTCCTGTTTTATATATTTCAGAAAGATGACAGTTAATATATGAATAAATTTAAAGTATTTACATTACTTCATGGCCTTACATAGAATACTTCATCGTCTAAGCTGATCTACTAGTATCGACCAATGTAATGATACTGGTACGAACATCAAGACTTCAGATTTCACACGGTCACAATATCTTGAGCTAGGAGCCAGCCCCGATGGACCAGATAAGAGGTTAATCATATCGCGCTGGGAACTTCTTTGTGGATTCTCTGACGGCACTGAGGTTAGATCACGGATTACCTCATTTCGTGATAAATTATAGCCGGTTAAGTAAGACGTTTCATGTTATGTTTGCGGATTTAAGAGTGTATTTAAATTTGCAATTTATATATTACTAGCTGTAGCCGCGACTTCGTCCTCATGGAATAGTTATTTTGGGCATCATTGGACCCCTCGAGGCAAATTATTTTCCCCGTTTTTTTACATTTTAAATTATTTCATTGCTCCTTATAGTTGCAGCGTGATGTTATATAGCCTAAAGCCTTCTTCGATAAATGGTCTACTCAACGCAAAAAGAATTTTTCAATTTGAACCAGTCGTTACTGAGATTAGCGCGTTCAAACAAAAAAACTCTTCAGCTTTATAATATAAGTATAGAAGTATAGATATTCAATAAAAAAAAATAACATTAAATACATATACCAAATCACGTTTATATCCCTTGTGGGGTAGACAAGTGTAATTGTATCGAAAATTGAAGCCTTAACAATGTTAAGTATAAGCGCTTGCGTGACTATGAATAAATTAGGAAGCTAAATCAGCTTATAAATATCACTGATAGACATATATTGCGTAAAGATAAATAAATTTGAAAAATTATAATGTAATTGAATTTTATTTAATTTAAAAAATAGAAGTCTGATTAATATAAAATAAGTATAAGTTCACCAGAAGTTATTAAAAAATGAGTATGCAAAATTTTTAGATAAATTGTTTGTAACGTAATCCCTACTGATATTACAAATGCCACAGCAACTCTGTCTGTCTGTTACGCTTTCACGCCTAAACCACTGAACCGATTCTGATACAATTTGGTACAGAGATAGAGTTGACCCTGACGAAGAACACAGGTAAAGAAACCACGCGAACGAAGTAGCGGCCAAAACTTCTTATAAATACATACATGTAGGTAACGGCAAAAAAACGTTTTAAATCTACATATATGTATGAATTAATCTAACATTGAATTACAGCAACAAAAACTATTAAACTTTAACAATAAAATTATTGTACATAACACGTAAATAACACGAAAGGAAAAGTGCATGCAATGGTGCAAAAAGTTGGTTGTTGTGTTAAATTAGCCGAGTTCTTAGATCATAGAAATAATAAGATATGGCACGTAAACCCGATAAGTGACGCAACCTTGCAAATTAAGATAAAATAACATTATAATTGCCAAAACTAGCACCATATTTTATACACGATGTGATAGATAGGGGTTGCCAATTTAGTAAAATTTAGAATCAAATCACATTTTTTACTTCAGTATCGATCTGATAACATCATATGATTTTTTTTTAATATTTTTTATCTACTATGTATTTGCGCTTCCACAGTTTTATAATGTGTATCGAAATAATAAACGAAAAGATAGCGCAACGTTTTATGTTATTTATTATTGTTTATTTATTAACAGTAAAAACTACAGTTATTTGACTATATACGCCTGAATACGAGTTCAATAAGACATTAAAAAAAAAAAATTAAAGCCATCCTATAGTTAAGTTTGCTCTGATATTTTGCCTTTTACTTATCTCCTTGATTTCCTTATCTGTGACTGTATTAATTGAATCGATGTTCGTCGTCACGCGAACTTGTGTAATACAAGGGGTTACGGCGGAAAATCTTAAGGCGTAATTAATCAATACATATATAATAAAACAGTAGAAACAGAAATGACGTGTCTGCATATGGAAAATGTATTTTTTAATACTGGGAGTCGAATGAATAAAATAAAAAAAAAACAATTTTCGTCGTGTATAATAAAATTATTACTTACTTTAAGAAGTGAAAATCATAAATATGAAGTTGTAAAGTGTAATATACCTAACAAAGGCTTTGCCTGAAAATAACTAATTGGTGGTAGCGATCTATTTTTTTTATTTTAGTTTTGTCAGATGTACTTATACAGATATATGTATATCTGATATTTTAAGTTATAAACAATAAGAATAAAAAATATTAAATAAATAATGTAATAAATAAAATTGAGGAATAAATAACTACGTTAAAATTGTTCTCGCAAATCCATATTGCAGTACATTTTTCTCAGGCCATTGAGAAAGTGAGGCGTGTCATTGACAATTTTTCTTTTTCTCAAATTACACCTATTTTCGTAATGGCAGCGGTTACGAGGTATTGTCTGCTCTAAAGTGATGAAATATGATCCTGGTGTCTCTGTGTGGTCATTAGAGATAGCTTGATAAATGCAATGTACGAAAAGCGTATAATCACTACAAGCAGTTTATATCCGAAAAAAACGAATAAGAAAGACCAATAAAAAAGAATGGGACCACTCCATCTCTTTCCATTGGATGTCGTAAAGGGCGACTAAGGGGTAGACTAATAAACTTGGATTTCTTCTTTTAGGCGATACGCTGGCAACCTGTCACTACTTGAATTTCAACTCCTTCATTAAGGCAAACAGCTGAACGTGGCCTATCAGTCTTTTCAAGCCTGTTGGCTCTGTCTACCCCGCAAGGGAGATAGACGTGACTATACGTTTGTATTATAAAGTACCTATTTTCTCTCTCTGTATGTCTTTATCTCGGAAAGCTGTGGACGGATTTAAGTTCCTGTTTGAAATGTTGTAAAGAAGTTTTACTGAGAAAGGTTCAAAGGGGCGGGTTGCTAGTTACGGATAAAGAGTTGACATACAGTAAGAGATGATTAATAAATTCAATAAAATTAATCTCAAAATTTTAAGGAATAGTTTTGCCAACATAAAGGTGTTTTGAAGAAGAATGATCTTTATGATGTACATAATGACATTCTATAATTTTGTGAAGGTTTTATGTAAATTTATGACTATTTTCTGTTTCCCTGTACAAAAGTCCAATAAATATAATTATATTCATTTACCTGTGGATATAATGAGGAAAACATGAACAAAATTATTATAATTAGAAACTTAAACTATTATTATGTAATTGTTACCAATTTGTAGCAACAACTATTTAATCAATAGTTGACCTCAGTTGATAGCTCAGCTTAATACTACAATGTCTACTAATACTATCAAAAACTACAATACTATCGATAGTTAGCTGCACTAGTCGTAGCAATAGTATCGATAGTATCGGCAATATCGACACTATTGCTTTTACTTAATTATCGAAAGCCTATCGATACTAGACTATCGGTCGGCAACACTACCAATTTGGAATCCATTCGTTTCTTTACTTCGTATGAAAAGATAAAACTATGGGTAATTTTTATTTTTTATTCTACCATTAAGCCAAACAGCTGAACGTCTTTTCAAGCTTATAGGCTCTGTCTACCCCGCAAGGGATATAGACGTGATTATATGTAGGTAAGTAAAATATTTTGAACAGTTTGCTGAAGTAACAGGTACCTTATGAATTATCTCTTGACGAAGATATTTGCCTTATTTAATATTATTTACAATGTCTCCACTTGTTGGGATCTCTGCCTTATGGTTCATTTACATTCCTCAATCTTTTCATGCAAGCTCTTCGATATGGGTACTCCTAACATTTCACCTGAAACCGTGACTTACGTTCACTCCGACCAATTGCTACCTCATAAATTGCTGACATATAAAACGAAATACATGAACGAAGCTCAGAAAGCAGTGACCTCCAGGATTGTGAAAATTTTATTGACCATAAAGAATAGCTGCAGAACATTAACTCAATGCAGACGAGAATGCCGTCAGAGGCCGTGTATTGTGGCATAATGCGGCATTAGTTAGCAGGTTTGACTACATATGTACGTCTACCACATTTATATCCCTTGCAGGGAAGACAGCGCCAAGCCCTTGGCCCATCTTTGAGTCGCCTATCAAGACAGCATGGCATCATATAGAGTGGTCCCTTTCTAAAGTCCTAGGAACCACACGACGCGGTTTTAGCTAAACTTCTGTTATTTAAAAAGGTAGAGCATCGGTCGGTATTTTACTATAGTCAAGTAATAGCCATTCTAATTCCAACTCCTTTATAATTATGCGAAATTAAGTTTGTTTACTTGTGACCTCTTTGCAGATTGTTTCTAATCAACCTTGGTGCAAGTAGACATACATACATACATATGGTCACGTCTATATCCCTTGCGGGGTAGACAGAGCCAATAGTTTTGAAAAGACTGAATGGCCAGGTTCAGCTGTTTGGCTTAATGATAAATTTGAGATTCAAATAGAGACAGATTGCTAGCCTATCGCCTAAAAAAGAATCCCATGTTTGTAAGCCTATCCCTTAGTCGCCTTTTGCGACAGCCATAGGAAAGAGATGGAGTGGTCCTATTCTTTTTTGTATTGGTGTCGGGAACCACACGTGTAAGTAGACCTTGGAAAAGAACATAAGTCAGTTATTTGGCAATTCCTACAGAAACGGGCAAAATGTGAATTTAAATTTAACTTGGGCGACACACTATCAACAATGCATTCGTTTCTTACATACAAATATACTTAGACAGAGACAACATCTCTCCACTTTCCGTGATCCTTGCATACCTACTTCTTTCACTTCATCCACATTTATTACTGTCTTCGTGCAATCGCGACGTTTATTAATTTTTTTTCGGCCGATGCAAAAACGTGAGTTTTATAAGTTTGACGTCTCTGTCTGTTCGTCTGTGTCCTTATATCTGATGAAGGAATATCCATTATTATTATTTTTTTATTTAATTCAAAGTTGATGTTTAAATCAATGATTAATAAATGAAATGCTTTGGAAAGAGTGAAAGTAGAAAATTTGCAAGATATGGATGTAGGTAAGAAGTATATTAATAGACTGAAGGATGAAATTGAAGATTTAGATGAGAGGAGCAATATTGAAGATGGATGGAAGGAATTTAAAGAAAGAATTGTGAAAGTAGCTGTTGAAGTGTGTGGTGTAAGTAGAAGAAGGAAAGGGAAAAATCACAAAAATGCGTGGATGAGTAAAGATGTGCAAGAACTTGTGCGATTAAAGAAGAAAGCATGGCTGGATTTGTTAGCAGCAAAAGCTAACTTAAGAATGCAAGAGGTTATAGATGAGGATGTGAATGAAGCACGTAAGGAATATAAAAAAATGAAAGATTTGGTTAAGAAAGCTGTGATTAGAAAGAATGAAGAGTATAAAGAGGATTTTGATAAAAGGCTATCAGAAGACTTTCAGTCAAATCTGAAAGTATTCTGGAAATCCGTAAGGTCAGCCCGATGAAAAACTATAACCAGAGAGCTGACTAGGATCAGATGCCAGGATGGTAGCGTTGTGAAAGGAGAAGAATGTGTGCTAAAGATATGGAAGGACTATTATGAGAGTTTATTTGAAAAAAAGGAAGAAAATAAGAAAGAGTTCTGCTATAGCGAAGAAAAAGAGAATGAGATGGAAGGCGAAATTGAAATGTTTGAAATTGTGGAAGCACTTAAGAGTATGAAAGCGGGTAAGGCTGCCGGGTATGATAGAGTGTCGGTCGAGATGCTTAAAGCAGGAAAAGGCGTCGTAGCTAGACAGTTGTACTGCCTTTTCAATTTGTGTTGGAGAAGCGGCCGAGTACCAAAAGATTGGTGTAAGGCTGTTATTGTGCCACTTTACAAAGGAAAAGGGTCACAACTGGACTGCAAAAATTATCGTGGTATAAGCCTGCTTAGCGTCGTCGGCAAATTGTATGCTAAGGTATTGATTAATAGAGTCAGGAATGAAACTGATGACAAAATATGGGATGCTCAAGCGGGATTTCGAAAGGGAATGGGATGTACTGATCAGGTCTTTTCTTTGCGGTGCATAGCCGAAAAGTTTTTGGCCAAGAGTCAAAAAGTCTATTGCACTTTCGTGGATTTGGAAAAGGCCTATGACAGAGTTGAGAGGAATGAATTGTGGTCAGCACTTTCTATGCATGGGGTGAGCAGTCTCTTGATACGAGCACTGAAATCCTTATATGAGGATTCGAGTGCTTGTGTCAGGATAAACGGAGCGCACACTGAGTGGTTTAAGATTGAGAAAGGTGTTAGGCAGGGATGTGTTGCGTCACCGTGGCTGTTCAACCTATTTATGGATAGTTGTTTGACAGATTTGAAAGAGTCTGAAAGTGGATTAAGGATGAATGAATTACTCGTCAAATGTCTGCTCTATGCCGACGATCAGGTTATACTGGCGTCATCAGCGGAGGAGTTACAGGAGATGGTAAACTGTATGCATGAAGCTTTAAAAGAGAAAGGAATGAAAGTGAACGTAAGTAAAACTAAAACACTGGTTTTTGAAATGGAGAAAGAAATGACAGCATGTAATATTTTGATTGGAGGAGAAAAAGTTGAGCAAGTGAAAGAGTTTGTATATCTAGGATCAAAGTTTACATCAGATGGCAAGTGTGATAGTGATATTGAAAGGAGAGTGAACGCGGGGAACATGGTGAATGGAGCTTTGCATGCCTTTATGAGCAGTCAGAAACTATCCAAAAAGGCTCGACTGGCTGTGCACAGGGGCGTGTTGGTCCCGACATTAATGTATGGGAGTGAAAGTTGGGTATGGCAAAAGAAGCACGAAAGCAGAATAAATGCAGTGGAAATGAGAGCGTTAAGGAGTATGTTGGGTGTGAAATTGAGTGACCGGATAAGGAACAGCGTGATAAGGGAATGTTGTGATGTGAAAGAAGATGTAGTTACAGGAATAGAAAAGGGTATGTTGAGATGGTTCGGTCATGTGGAGAGGATGAATGAAAACAGGTTGACTAAGCAGATATACAAGGAGAGTGTGGAGGGAAAGGTCGGGGTGGGAAGACCTAGACGAACATATCTTGATCAAATTAAGGACGTCCTGGTGAAGGGTCAGGTCAAAAGTGCCCGAAACCGCCGAGCTTGCATGAAGAGAGTTATGAATGTGGATGAAGCAAAGGAAGTATGCAGGGATCGTGGCAAGTGGAAAGAGGTAGTCTCTGCCTACCCCTCCGGGAAAGAGGCGTGAGTTTATGTATGTATGTATGTAATAAATGAAATAATTCCTTTTTATGCTGCCAATATCACAACTGGTGAACTCGACCTAGTTTCAGAAATTGTATTCAATAAGGTCACGGGCAGCCACCACTCTTTTATTTTCATATGCTACAATTTCTTTGACCTATTTTATTGCAAGCGATTTAATGCTCTTTATCTTTTTCAAACAATACAAAATCAAATTAATCAAAAATTTGTGATAAAGAGAGGAGTAGGTAATTAGCACATAATAAGGGAGAGAGTGAATACATACATACATATAATCACGTCTATATCCATTGCGGGGTAGACAGAGCAACAGTCTTAAAAAGACTGATAGGCCATGTTTAGATGTTTGCCTCAATGATAGAATTGAGATTCAAATAGTTTGATGAATTGTTTATAAGCCTATCCCTTAGCCGCCTTTTACGACATCCATGGGAAAGAGATGGAGTGGTCCTATTCTTTCTTTTCTAATGGTGCCGGAAATCACACGGCGTGTTAGAAAGTTCATAAAAGAGAAGTAATAAGGGAAAAGTAGAAGGCTACTAGGCTAGACTAGGTTGCCTATGCGTTGGACTGACCAAATAAAGTCTATTGTGGGTTAGTCCATTAACCAGTGCAGTAGAATGACATCAAGTAGAGAAAAATGGCAAAGCATCGTGCGGAGTGTTTCATCTCCCCCTCCACTTCCACGACTACATAACGACCACGACCAGCAGAAGCCGAAAATGATATTTTTTTAAAATTTTGTTAGCTTGTCTGTCTGTATGATTTTCTTGGATGTGTTAGACTTGGTCCAACTTAGCAACTGGTATATAAAAAGGATTCCCCCAGTCCGCTAAGTGCAATAAAAAGGTATTTCCAGTAAACTTTTACTATTTTTACTTTCTGTGCCTATGGAGACGAAATAAATACTTTTTACTTTTACTTTACTTTTTTACGGCGAACGAAGTCGCGGGCAATAGCTAGTAAGAAATATGGCAGAAGCGTGTCAGATGCATTGGGAAAATCTGTCTCCCACTTCGGGACAGAGACGTGATTATAAGATCAAATAGGTCTGTACCTCAAACTATAATATCAACAAGTTACACGCGCTAAAAGCTGACTACAGTTTCATGTCCCGTCCCTGAGGTCAAAGACCGTTAGTTAACCTGTCTGTCCAGTCTATAGCCCGGGATAGGGTTTAGCTAACTACAGGTCTAGTGATTTTACGGCCATTGCCGTCGCGTTAAAGGACTGTTAACCTTCGCTTCTATCTTATGTTAGTAACTAGAACGTCTAATGATACCTTGATAGAAAAATATTGTCCTTTGCAAATCTTATTAAAATCTTATCCTATCTATCTTAGTATATCCTATACTACCTATTAAATAAGCAATATTTATATATTGCTTGTTTAATAGGTAGTATATAACTCAAACAGAATACGACCGTGGATCTCTTTTTTGTGGATTTCAAAATAACATTAAGTAAAATGTTGCTCTGCCCTCGCGGCTCAGCACGCGGGACGCGTAAAACTATCGCTCTTATGGGACCGCGATAATTTTACGCGCGATAAAAACGGCGTCGCGCGTTCTAAACTACGGGGGCTGAAAACCTTTCACTGACCTTATAAATAGTAAAGTTATAGAAAAAACAAGAGCGGTGTAGCAGTCTACTTCATTCTACTTACAATAGTCTTGGTTATATCATCACCACCAGCTGCCACCAGCTCAACAGGGTGTGCTTTTTGATCACCTCTATTAGGTTAGTCAGAGTTGGTGGAGTTGCACTTTAGTAAGTAGAGTCAAGGAGGTGAGATGGAAGTGACTCCTTGTAAGTAATAAGAAGATTGATGATGAGCATATAGTGGTATGAGCAATAGAATCCTAGATATTATGGATTTTGGAAATTCCTCAAACTTAATTAAAATACAACCAGAAGTAAAAGGTCTTCATGAAGGTAAGTTGTTAATTGACAAAATTTTAACATAAAAATAATTTAGAGTACTAAGTACCTCCTCTATATAGCTTTAACGTCTTTATCATTAACAATTATATGTAGCCCTTTTAGCCTATATAAAGATTAGATAAAGATAATTTATTTACCAAAACATGTCATCATACATTCATGTATTAATTAGATTCACATGCCACCTTTTCATTGGTAATTAATTATTCAATACTAGAAACTGACTCAATTAATTCGATAAATGAAATCTTAAGTCAAACTCATTTGCTTGAACTATGTTTGACCCATAAATATATCATAATGGTATATTCAATAGGTTACAAATTCAATCCTGAGAGTTGGAACTAAGTTTTTCTATTTATATACCTTTGTAAGAGAAAGAACCTGACTTACTATATATATATCTATTTAAAAAATTAAAATGTTTTTTGCATAATTTATGTTTGAGATGCCAACTTCATGCGGGTGTATGACAAAAATATACCAGACTTTTTATCATTAAAAGATCTTGTTTCAACCCATTCCTAACTTTACATCTTACAATGAATGAATGAATGAATTTATTTATTTAAGTATGTAACAAAAGACTCAAGACAATCTGTGTCTAATTTTGGGTTCTGGCTACTTTATGTTGTTGCATACAAATACTACATTTAAGTATCTATAATCCCCTGATAAGGAATTTGCCATCCCGATCAGAAATTTTAACTTTCTGTTGTCAAAATGTTGAACAATGCAAAACATCTAATGAGCAACCTTCCTAGATGCTAATTTCTTTTAAATTATTAAAAATTGGATCAAAACTATGTTCGAATTTTCATGCCATTAAGAATAACAATATGATCAGACCAGGGCTGCTACAAGGCAACTACCTATTGGCTTCCATAGACCCTTTGGGTGACCTAAAAATCATATTGCCTAGGGACCTGACAAGGCTTAAACAAACCTAACTTAGCAACACAAGTACTTATTATATGCACATTTTCAGCCTACAAAATATTTTTTTTCTTTTTGGTGCTGTTTCTATATAATTATTTAAGTAAAATTTTTACATGTTGAAAGTGCGCCAACTAAGTAATATCATCAATACCAAAAATTTAAATATTATGAGCATTTCGAGCTAGTTACTTGCATTGATAGAGAAATAAATAATTAAATTACATTACAGAAAATAACAAACTTACCTCCTTGAAGTGGCAATTCAAACGACAGAAAGTTTTCACAAACTCACGATATTTATTTTGTTAAAACACTAGCATTCAGTAATTTCGATTCTTTTTATTTTTATTTAACACGAAACAAACAAAGAATTGGACAAAACACTGCAATAAATCCTGTTGATGTTGATTTTGATTGAATTTTGATTGTACAGTTGTTGACGTCTGTCAAATTGACATTATTTTTGACGTTGAGCTTGTTTCTAACTTCAGATAAGTGCGTTTTGTTTGTCAATGATACAATATACAATATACGGAAATGTCACAGAAATTTTATAAGGTTATAGGTATGTTAATGCGAGCCAAAGATAAGACTCACGAGTCTTATCTGCCCCTTAAACGAATGTTAAAAAAAAATTGTCTTACTTTCTTTCTCTTTTTACTACTCTAAGAGAGAGATGATATTTTATGCCTTTCGATTCAATGTTAGTGTTTATGGAATCTGAGCATATACCTATATGTTACAACAATAAAATTTCTAAATTAAAACCGATCAAAATCAAGATATAAAAAGTTTGTTTTAAACTAAGACATGAATGTGTAGCTAGCAGCAAAACAACTTTCTGTTAGGAAATATCCGGTAGCTTTTGAACCGAAAGTAATTAAGTAATTATGAAAAATATATTAAGAAAAATAAATTTAACCGTCCGTCCGAAACAGACTTTAGTACCTTTCAATAAGGCACACAATACTGAAATGTGGCTGTCAATAGAGTCATATTAAGATCCATTTTAAAATAATGTATATCTGTAAAATAATTATTGTTTAGACGATATTAACTTTGTTGTGGCGTCAAGTTTTACGTCCTTAGCGATAAACTTATTTCTTTTTCATTGCGTTCATAACAGCAAGAACAAAACGCCAATATTTGCAGATAACTTCTGGTTATTTGAGGCAAGGTTTTGGCAAATACCGATAGATGTCGCTTTCGTCTTAAAAAATAACAAGTACCTACATAATGGGTTTCAGCTTTAGCAATCAGCTTTTCAGTTCAGTTGTCATTATTTCTGTAAAGTAAATGATCTAAGGCAGTGCTACTGTACAAATTTGCCTAATATCTCCAAAGAATAGTGATTATAGTAGCGATTGCAAATACCTGGATGACTTTATGAATAAACACATGCAATAATGAAGTCTTCAAAGTACCTACTTATTAGCTTTTGCGTGGGGCTTCGCTCACGTGGGAATTTTCAGAAAATAAGTAGCTGTTCTTTTGAAGGTTCCGTCAGTCTTGTTGCCGACATCAATTAAACGGTTCAGTAGTTTTTAAGTTCATTCGTTACGAACAAAAAAAACATATTTTTATTAATAAGTATAAGGGTATGCTTTATATTATGTAACCACATATGAAGACATTCGGGAGATATTCAGTAGGTTTATATCTAATTCAATCTACTTAATGAAAGTGTGGGATCAGGATGTTCAATAATGATATATTAATCCAATATATCATACCTTTTTTCTGTGATACAGGTACTTATGCTGATTTTTTTTTTTAATAACACATACACACAATCACGTATATATCCCTTGCGGGGTAGACAGAGCCAACAGTCCTGAAGAGACTGACAGGCCACGTTCAGCTGTTTGGCTTTATGATAGAATTGCGATTCAATTAGTGACAGGTTGCTAGCCCATCGCCTAAAATAAGAGTCCCAAGTTTATAAGCCTATCCCTTAGTCGCCTCTTACGACATCCACGGGAAATGAGATGGAGTGGCCCTATTTTTTTTTATTGGTGCCGGGAACCACAAGGAACCACAGGCGGCAAATAACATTAATTGAAATTAAGGTACCTACTCTAGAAAGAGGTTTAAAATATTAATGAAGGCACTAGCGGCCAATTACGGCTTCCACCTTGGTACAATAGAAAGCCTAGGTCACCTTTTATTGTTTTCTCAATTTTACGATCGGTTTAATTTTTCCGAAGACGTTACTATTAACTTAACCTATCTATCTATATAAAACTCTCTATGTATAAAAAAGAAAGTTAATGTCTGACTCACAATTAACGCTATGCCCGTACCTACCGCTGAGTCAGACTTGAAATTTTGCGTGCGGTTCTTTATCTGGTCAACCAAATGAGGATTTCCCGAAATTCCCGCGGGAACAGGAATTATGGTGACTTTTCGTATTACGCGGATGGAGCCGCAGGCGTCCTCTATTTTATAAAATATACTAGAGGCCGCCCGCGACTTCGTCCGCATGGAAACCCTATCAATCCCACGGGAAATCCGGGATAAAAAGTAGCCTATATGTTATTTTGGGTCTTCAGCTACCTACGTACCAAATTTCATCGTAATCGGTTTACGTAGTTTTTGCGTGAAAGAGTAACAAACATCCATACTGACATCCTGACATAGGTACTCAAACTTTCGTATATATAATATTAGTAGGATAGATTAATCCTGGTGCCTCTAATGAATACAAAGGGTATTTACGGATAGTTTTGTTGTTATAGTGGAAATGGTCAAATTTCTCAGTGAAACTGCTGGGAATGAAAGATAATCTTAATTGATAGCTTGGAAGCTTGGGAATCGTGCAAGACGGTATATACCTAAGTGACAGTTTACAATACAATGCCTTTCATTAGTTTAACTCTTTTGTACCTACTACATTTGGTCTTTTTATGTTCCTGAAAAGGCCCCCTTTCCTACGATATCCACATGTATATGTGTGTGAATAATTTTTATCGGACAAGTAAGGCCTAATTTTATTATTGATTTAGTGTGTTATGGTTTAAATAACCTAATAGGTATATAATTTTTTAACCATCGATACTTGACCTCAGATTCAGGGAAAGAACATACAAAAACATTAAGTGGCAAAAATTACAGTTTTGCCTCTAAAACTGAGGTAGGTACTAACTCAATAAAAAAAAAAAAACAAAAGTAAGTACAAATTTAAGGGACTGCCAAAAATCACAAATGTCAGTAATATTCACAGCATCATCCTGGAGCTTTTCCTTGTTGAATACTTCTTACATTAGCCTGGAGTCTTTCAAAGAGGAAAAGATTATGACGTAATCTCAATTCATTGAGCTTCTTCCGTCTTCCCTCCGTGATACTGCGTAAAAATAGCATCAAATCTATCTGAGCCTTTCGTTTCAAACGATATTTTCCCGGAAGTATTGTACGATGACGTAAAAATACCACCCAGAGTTTTCCAAACGAGGTCACACGTGGATGATTGGGCAAAAAGTTCAATACTGCCGAAATTGGTAACCTAGCAACATCGAGTACTAAGTTGCTACTCTTGCTACCTCTGCTTGGTACGCATTCTCGCGATAAATCATAAGTCTTTATACGGTGTGTTCTATAGTTTGAATTGTGAACGTAGGGGCATAAATCACGCGAGTAAGTACGATACTGCTGTTCCTTTCTAATGTTCGAATTTCAAATTGCAGACATTAGTTGGCTGCGTTTTGGCGGGCCATGATCGATAGTTTTCCATTGTTATTTTTAGTGTTGTGAAGAGAGGTTACAATTATTAAGCGTTACGATTTCGCATTCGTTTGGTTATAAAAAACAAGAAAAAATTGAGATTTCTGTGGCTTTTTTATGTTGTTTTATTTACATTTAATTAATTGATACATTGGACTTTTGTAGTTAATTTTGGGATCACAATTGGCACATATAGCATCACCCTGCTTGTGTTGGTTTCAGTAAAACGTCCCTTCAGATGTATATTCCAGTCTTACATACTGTTAACCACGGTAAATGATTGGTCCTATTTAAAGTGCCGAAAACCACACGTCAATAAATGTCACATTTAGTAAAAAAAAAAAAGTTTATAAAATTACGTTTCCCGCCAAAAATTCAAAATGTCTAGTTATTCGTCATGTTCAGCTTACAAATTGTGGAAGGCATGTCGCGTGTCATATTATGTACAATTTACATTCCCTGCATGCGAAGTCACGGCCCTAACTTACTCAGTATAGTGGCATGTATTGCGTGCAAAGATAGCATCTAATGTGAGGTGAAGACTGTGAGTAAAGGCATACTACTCGTACAATATATACTGTCTTGTATCGTGTGGTTTTCGACACTTAAGACTAAGTCTGACATTTCTTCGTTAGGGTGTTTAAATTGTGGTTCCCGGCAGCAAATAAAAAAAAATAAAAGGACTACTCCATCTCGTTCCCATGGATTAAAAAAAAGAATCAACTTCCTTGAATTTTCATGTTTTTATTTTAGTTTCACTTTAGGCGATGACTGTACCAAATGAAAATATGTAAATAGCTTTAAAGAACTACTACTAATATAATACCCTTACAAAAAAGTTAAAATTAAAATATAATTCCATTGTTTAGTTCATAATTTAGCCGAGAGAACACGAAATATGAATACAAAAAAAATCTCAATTCTATCACTAAGCCAAACAGCTGAGCGTGGCCTATCAGTCTTTTCAAGACTGGTGACTCTGTCTACCCCGCTAGGGACATAGACGTGATTATATGTAGATATGTAAAATACTTTGCTGAAGTAACAGGTACCTTATGAATTATCTCTTGACGAAGTATTTGCCTTATTTTATATTATCTACAATCTTTCCACTTGTTTGTAGGTATATAAAAAAATTGTATAAAAAACAATATTATTAAAAGAGCACCATAATCAATAAATCATTTATTCTAATTTCCTAACGCCAAGTTTGACTGCTAAGCCAAGTATTAGATAACACATTTCTTATCATTCCTCGAAGTATAACTAATTTCAGAACAAAGCCAGGTAGGTAATTAGCGCCAATTTGTTATCTACCGTACGCGGCTGGTGCGAGGCACGGCCGGGAATTGTTTTCAGACAGAACTTTCTAAGCTTTATGGAGGATGAATGTACATTTACGTCTATGTATATCGGTTTGATCGTTATTTTTAGACGATGGAAGTGGAAATTATATATCTGTTTTATTTACACTGCTATTTTGTTGTTATATGCACTAAGTTCGAACTTTTGTACGAAAATGATGGGTGTTATAATTTTAAATGTGCCGTGTGATTCCAGGCACCAATAGAAAAAAGAATAGGATTACTCCATTTCTTATCTATGGATGTCGTAAAAGTCGATTAAGGGATAAGCTTACAAACTTGGGATTCTTCTTTAAGGCGAAGGCATACCCTGGGCTGTTGTCCAGACTACCGGCCGGACTAAAAGCCAAAAGCAAAAAGACAGTACATATCTTATTTATGTTTTAGTACGTATAGATGAGGAATTTTGTTTAAGATCATGGCATCAAAACCACAAGCGCTGAGTATATCAGCCACCACTATGGCATTAAAAGGAGTCAGGATCTTCCTCAATGCTGGTCGGGCGGCTGCAGAAAGAAGAGTCCACATAGCTCCGGTGTCAAAGGAGAAGAGACCCAAATCCGTGGTGCCAGGGTCCAGGCCGCCTCAGAAGGTCTTCGATTCGCTGGTTAAGAGCACTAGGTTTAACAAGTAAGTGAACCATTACTATGGAATAGTTCTACACCAGCTCCCGTAAAATGGCACCCGCGACTCTGTTTAATATAAACTATCGCTGTCCCGCTTGCATGAAGAGAATGAACATTGTGAATGTGGATGAAGCGAAGAAAGTATGTAGAGATCGTGGCAAGTGAAAAGAGGTAGTCTCTGCCTTACCCCTCCGGGAAAGAGGCGTGATTTTGTGTATGTATGTATCGCTGTCCCGTTTCACGTCATTATAAAGAGCGAAACAGCGATAGTTTTTTCGCGCGATAAAAAAGGCGTCGCTCGTGCGATGTTACGGGATAAGGCAGTTGTTCATAACAGATGGTTTGCCAACTACCATATTTTATTAATGCTAAGCTAAGGTTAAATAGAGACACGATCCTCAGCAATGACTGATCGACTAAGATGAGTTTTCATTATACACCTGTTTGGGAAGGATTTGGGGTACCTACTCTTAGGAAACGTGCATTTTTTATTTACTTCCTGATCGTGAAATTATTTCATTATGACACTTACCTTGTCTTTTATTTTATTCTTTTTTATTAATCACTCAAAAACGTTCGGGATTGTTAGGTAACGCTTAAAAAAATAAAGAAAAAGTAAACTTAGGGCGTCTTGGAAAAATGAAACTTAGCCAAATGCAATAAACATCACAATCTACAGGTAGTACTATACCATTAGCTTTTCACGAGCTTAAAGCTTTTTGGCAGTAGAGCGCGGGCCGCCGAACAGAAGGCGGCATGACGCACAAAAAGTTGAAGGAGAAAACTTTAGACGCTTTGAATAAAAGCACGCATTTCTCTAAGTGAGTTTATTGCTGTACAAATGTATTTTTTTTTTGTGTATACTTCGTGTACCTATCTATGGGGTTGTGTAATTTTTCGTGTGATGTTAGCTAAGAGGATATTATTAAACAGAGATCTTTCTCGTGACATTAATAAAGTTTAAAAAAAATTCTTGATAAAATACCAATATGGTTAAATATTTTCTGTTCTTTAAAGAGACTCTGTGTCCGTTTTTTAGAACGTTCCCTTCTTTTTTCTTTGAAAGAATGCTAGCCTCAAGGCGGTTAAGTGCTTAGGTAATTAGGGCTTGTAGCTTTTTGATAAATACTTATACATACATACATACATACATATGGTCACGTCTATATCCCTTGCGGGGTAGACAGAGCCAACAGTCTTGAAAAGAGTGAATGGCCACGTTCAGCTATTTGGCTTAACGATAGAATTGAGATTCAAATAGTGACAGGTTGTTAACCTATCGCCTAAAAAAGAATCTTAAGTTTGCAAGCCTATCCCTGAGTCGCCTTTTACGACATCCATGGGAAAGAGGTGGAGTGGTCCTATTCTTTTTTGTATTGGTGCCGGGAACCACACAGCTAATACTTATATAACTACATTTTAGTTATGTAAGATATAGCTAAAATTTTATAGATATTATCATGTCTATATCCCTTGCGGGGTAGATAGAGCCAACAGTTTTGAAAAGACTGATTGTCCACATTCAGCTGTTCGGCTTAATGATAGAATTGAGATTCGAATATTGACAGGTTGCGAGCCCATTACAGGAAGAATTCCAAGTTTACTAGCTTATCCCTTAGTCGTATTTTAAATGCCGGGAACCACACGGCACTGTTATCTATGGAAATGTAAAATGACATGAAAATGTGCCTGCGAAGGCCTATTTTCTGAATAAAATATTGATTTTCATCACTAAGCCAAACTTATTACCAGTTTACCTCGTTAAAGTAAAGGCAAAAGAGGTTAAAGGCTTATCTATGTGTGTAAAATATAAAAAAAGTTTTCTTAATTAGTTCAATCCATATTAATTATTCGCCTTTTTATACATAAAAATCCAGTATTAGGTATTTACGTACTGCATCCAACAGAATCATTAAATTCAATTCGAATGTCTATTACCATAGGTCGGTTCGCTATAAAGACAATTCTCATCAAGTATTGTCTTTATAGTTAACATTGAAGTACCTATAACTTTTCCATTTTGTTACAGAAATGAACTGGAAGCTTTGTTTGTGATGTACAAAAAGCTGGTGACGGCGGCGCAGTCGACAGCCCCGCCGGCAGCCATTGGACAGCCTGCAGCTAAAGTTGATGTACATACATACATACATACATAATCACGTCTATATCCAACAGAGGCAACAGTCTTAAAAAGACTGAAACTGAGACTGAGCTGTTTGGCTTAATAATGGAATTGTGATTCAAATAGTGACAGGTAGCTGCCGTGTGGTTCCCGGCACCAATACAAAAAAGAATAGGACCACTCCATCTCTTTCTCATGGATGTCGTAAAAGGCGACTTAGGGACAGGCTTACAAACTTGGGATTCTTTTTTAGGCGATGGGCTAGCAACCTGTCACTATTTGAATCTCAATTCTATCATTAAGCCAAATAGCTGAACGTGGCCATTCAGTCTTTTCAAGATTGTTGGCTCTGTCTACCCCGCAAGCGATATAGACGTGGCGATATGCATGCATGCATAGTGACAGGTTGCTAGCCCATCGCCTAAAAGAAGAGTCACAAGTTTATAAGCTTATCCCTTAGTCGTTAAGAATCTGGTGAAGGACAAAGGGGAAATACCTTTCATCCCCGTAAATATTTACATAGTTCTCGTGGGATTTGCGAAAAACGAGTATTTTTTGTAGGTGGCACTAAATTCGGGTAAAAGCTAGTTAGTAATATTCTTCTTTTCTTCGAAATTCGTAGCATTTCGTTTAAGAAATTATTCGAGACTATATATGTAAGCGTCATAACAGGAATAACTGTTTTTATTTTAATATCTTACATGTGATATAAATTAATTAATTTAATGTTATTATTAAATTTACAAAATGTGACTATTACAATTTCTCAACTATACCTACTATATCTACTTCATTTAAAAAAGCAAAATTCATATATAACAAACTAAAACTTTCTTACACGTTATTGTAATGAATTACAATGATTATGATTTGGCTAATAAAAATGTAAGTAAAAATTTAAGAAAGTATAACAAAAAATCACTTCGCTAGAAGAACTACATATTGTAAAGTCCCCTTATTTTCTCTGTCTGTTCTGTATGTAATTATGCGATAATCTCAAAAAGTTGTGGACGAATTTTCTTTCAGTAGTTTCTGAGAAATATAAACCTTGCTACCCGTGTGAATCCGGGGCGGGTATTATACTTATCTATAAAAAATAACCTAACTCCACTTTTAATTTTCAGGGCATAGACCAAGGGACATTCCGAGACGTAATGCACAACACTTTTGACCTGGTCACAGAGGAGACCATTCTAGAACGAGTGTGGGTGACCTGGGAAAGGGGACCTAATGGTGGTGAAGGAGCCCTGAAGTTTGAAGCCTGGGTTCGAGGGTTAAGCATACTGTTGAAGGGTACTGATGAAGAGAGAACGGCACATTGTTTTGCTGTTTACGATTTGAATAGCGACGGCTTCATTACCAGGGATGAAATGTTTTTGCTGTTGAAGTAAGTGTTATTGTTAGAAATATTGTTGTATTTTGGTAGAGTTGATTTTACAGCACAAATAAGGGGACAGATTTAAAGAGAACAGAATTTAAACTGCGCTTCAGAGAAATATAAAAGATAGCTGTAGCCCGCGGCGTCGCTCACGGACATTGTTGTTTTACGCAAATCCAACCTAAATAGTCTTTTTCCTGGATGAAAGCATAAGATACTTATCTCAGTTCACCTTAAGGCCTAGGCGTGCTTTGGAATAGTGTTTTTCAATGACCAGTTTCTCCGCTCCCGAGAAACAAACGTGTGGATGTGGATAACTTATTAGAACCAGTTTACCTATTTATACTAGCGTCTGGGCCCGCTATTATATCCCGTGTAACGTTGAAATCTAAAAGTTAAACAAGACTTGTCATGTCAACCTGACTTACCCAATCTAGGATCCATGGTCATAATCATACCCCGGGCTCCACTTCAGAGAAGTGAGGCTGCAACTGGGAATAAAAGCCAGGAGGAAGAAGTTGTTTAAATAACAAAAAATTAAAAAGGTATTCATTTTTAAATAAAGAAGGTAAATAAATAATCTAGATGTTATCTTGTTGGTAAGTTAAGTAACTTGGAAGAACGGGTGTAACGTAACACCCGTTCTTCCAAGTTCCCACGCAAAATTCTTTCTCTAAAGCACCTCTAAGGCAAGAATTTTATATTACATAATTTATTATTTAAGGAATTTTATATTATTTAAAATTTAAATTCTATCACAAAGCCAAACAGCTGAGCGTGGCCTATCAGTCTTGTCAAGACTGGTGGCTCTGTCTACCCCGCTAGGGATATAGACGTGATCATATGTATGTATGTATGTTTAAGGAATGCACTTCTCAAGCAACCTGGTGACGAGGACCCTGACGAAGGCGTCAGGGATCTGGTGGAACTGGTGCTCAAGAAACTTGACGTCGACAAGGATGGGAGCGTCTCCTTAGACGACTATAGGTAAGTTATAAAGAAGAACATTATAAGGAGCCGAGCTTGCATGAAGAGAGTTATGAATGTGGATGAAGCGAAGGAAGTATGCAGTGATCGTGGCAAGTGGAAAGAGGTAGTCTCTGCCTACCCCTCCGGGAAAGAGGCGCGCTCACAATGTCGGAGGGTAGACCCCGGGCCCCGGAGTAGGTATAGCGGTGGAGGTTGAATCGGGAACATCCTTAGATGAGAGAGTCAGGCGTTCCTTTTTGGTTTGTTCATAACCGCGTATACATGACACTCGCATCAGATTCACTTCTCCCTAAAATACTAATTCCTAGCTTACATACAAACTATGTATGTATTATTCAATATATTATGTTTTAGTACCTGAAACCGCCGAGCTTGCATGAAGAGAGTTATGAATGTGGATGAAGCGAAGGAAGTATGCAGAGATCGTGGCAAGTGGAAAGAGGTAGTCTCTGCCTACCCCTCCGGGAAAGAGGCGTGATTTTATGTATGTATGTATTATGTAAACCTCTCTTGCCACGGGTGGGTGACCTGGAGGCCTGAAATACAGGTCTAACCTAGTTTAGGCTCCAGTCCACCTCCCAATATTAATTTAACTTGCTTATTGGTATGTTGTGGAAAAAATTGAATCTTTTTTTATTTTTTTTATTCAAAATATACTTACATAAATATAATCACGTCTATATCCCTTGTGGAGTAGACAGAGCCAAGAGTTTTTTTTATTTTTTATTTCGTACTGTAGCAAATAAGTATAAATTTATTTTTCTCCGCTTGGATTTCACGGGTCTATACACCCCGGATTTTTGAGAGGCTTGCGTGGGGATATAAATCCAACACGTAGAGGCCCTTTGGAGAAGTTGATGTTATGTTGTTCTCCTGCCAAAACCCGTTCCCGGGCATATCAATAGATGATATGTCCATGAACAGGTCTCGGCAGGAGGTGGAGCTATTACAAAATAAGGAAAAGGATTATGGGTTATGGAGTTGACGTTTGGATGGATTTTAACTGGGCTATTGCTGGAGAAGTTCGGACACCTGCCATAATCATGAATACGTGACTATTATGTGGCAGGTGGTGACTCGCCACTCACTAAATGGGCCCCTCAAATCAGTCACCATGATTGGCAACAAAGGGGCAACATCGGCGTGGGTGGCTAAGGATGTCGAGAGGTGGGACTGCGGGGCGTGAAATCGTGGTGATCCAGTCAGGCACCCCCGGCGTTATGACATTTTACACTTCCATCCTTCGAGCGTATAGCTCTCGCGACTCCACTCTGACCGGCCGGTTAAGGCAAGCCAGAGGTAGGGGTCTTGTCCCTCATCGGTTTCCACTCCGACCTTGGCGAAGGAAGATCGGAGGCGAGGAACAGGGGCCTCCCCTGGGAGCACTCAGGTCCGTGGGGTCGCTACTCCCCAACAGCTCGCCACAAGCTGCCCTGCGGAGACTGATTGCACTGGGAAGGTGACCCAGGGGGCGATGGGGTCGTCATAAATTTATTATTATTATGTTATGGGACAAATCACAGTCAGAGGTCCATATAAGAATCAGGAGTTTCATTATAGGACATTTTGTTGTTTTTTTTAGGCGGTGCTGAATTCATCTTTTTCAATAGGTAGTGCTACGAGTGAATCGTGCGGGCGAATCCGCGGATAAAAGCTAGTGTAGAAAATAAATTCGATCTTCTCCTAATTTCAGACAAGCTGTGGAACAGGAGCCATTATTATTAGAAGCATTTGGTCAATGTCTCCCCACGAGAAGACAAGCGACCGCATTCCTCAAGACTCTGAATACAAACAACAAATCATAGTTTATAGGTTGCTCAGTTGTAAATAAAAAAAATACATACATACATACATATAGTCACGTCTACAACTCTTGCGGGGTAAACAGAGCCAACAGTCTTGAAAAGACTAAAAGGTCGTGCGTGACTGTATGGCAATATGATGGAATTGAAATTCAAATAGTGACAGGTTGCTAGCCCATCGGCTACAAGGAGAATTCAATGTTTATTAGCCTTTTACGACATCCATATGGAGTGGTTCTATTCTATAGTGCAGGGAATCTGAAGGGAAGGCACATTTCTTTTTATGGTTTAAAAATATAACTAGGTATTGATGAGTGCCACTCATTAAGCCAATTAGCTGAGTTAACGTGGCTTTTTAGTTTAAGTATAATTGGCTCTATCTACCCCGCAAAGGATAAATACGTCATTATATGTTACAATGTATATAGTTGATGGAATAACATTTAAGCATAATTAATATATTTACAATATCTATATTATAATTAGTTCCACGTTTAAAATATATTTATTCAATCCATGGTTATAATACTTGATTGTTAAATTATATGAGCACAAAATCTTTGACTTTATTTTTCATAATACACTATTAAAAAGATCGATCAAGAAAAATAAAAAGGACAATTTGAATGAATTGAGTTTATTGTGACATTAAAATATAAATGCATACTATATTAACTATAAATATTTATTTTATCAATGATTCTCCATACACAACGCAAGTTGATGCTATGCTGTTTCTAAATTTAATTTTAGTTCGTAATCAACAAGATCCTTATTTAGGAATTATTAATAAAATAAATACTTATCTATACTAATATTATAAAGCTGAAGAGTTTGTTTTGTTTGTTTGTTTGTTTGTTTAAACGCGCTAATCTCAGAAACTACTGAACCGATTAGAATAATTCTTTCACTGTTAGATAGTCTATTTATCGAGGAAGGCTATAGGCTACATTTTATCCCGAATTTCCTACTGGAAACGTCAACAATGCAGGTGAAAGTTGAATGAGTCGGCCATCTGCGAGCTTCCCACGTGAACGCTGCGCTAACCAACAAAGATATAGTAAAACAATGTACTAAAGATGTGAAGTACTCATTTTTTGCCACAAAAAAGTCCGCGAGAGCATATATCTATCTCTTAAGGTTTACTTACATCAACCGCTTTTATGTTCATTTTTTTAGATTATTTTTTCATAATAAACATAAGTTATTTTGAAACCAATTTTCTTTAATTCAGTATTAATCCTTATCCAAATAAATATGTTTATTACTTTCGGCTTTTCATGTAGACTAAAATTGCCATTTACAGTATATAAATCAGACGAATAGGTTTTGAGATATAGTCGTGATAAGCAATTTGCAGCGAAACATTTAATACGGCGAACCAGCGTTCTTTCTAATACGCGTGACCGCCTGACCGCCCCAAGCCAAAGCCGAGGAGGATGTTTGCAAAAATAAATATGATGCCCAAAAAACTATTCCACGCGGACGAAGTCGCGGGCACAGCTAGTAATTCCCATAAATATGTAGATATTATCCTTATTTTTAAAATTGTTCTTAATATTATTTATATAACATTAAAACTTATCTAATCATGGGGATCCACTCCAGTTCCAATGAAATCGTTGGCAACTATTGCAGCTTTATATGGTATCGCTCGGTATAACTGAAATATAAATAATATAAAAAAATATTAACTTTTATAATTTTGCATGCTATAATTTAATGGCTGTATAGGAGGCCATGTAATGTATGATCGATTATCATTTGTATAGCCGAATTTTTGCGGCCTCCCTAAAAAAATTTGACGGCCTCTGTGGCTCAGCGGTAGTACGCTTGTCTGTGAGACCGGAGGTCCCGGGTTCGAATCCCAGCCAGGGTATGATGAGAAAAGAACTTTTTCTGATTGGCCTGGGTCTTGGATATTTATCTATATAAGTATTTACTATAAAATATAGTATCGTTGAGTTAGTATCTCGTAACACAAGTTTCGAACTTACTTCGAGGCTAACTCAATCAGTGTAATTTGTCCCGTATATATAATTTATCATTTTAACAAAACAAACAGTATTGCGTGGTGCAAATAGATAGAGAAGGTTAGTTCATCGATGTCAAAGGTTTACCTTGCTAATGTAGTACAATTCGCTGGGCACGGTGATTTCGAGGTACTCCCTCCTAATGGCGTCCACGATCTGGTCTGCGGCTTCCTCGGGCTCCACCACCCGCATCACCTTCGGGAAACGCGAGCGCGGCTTCTTGCAGAGTCCCGTGTTTACTATTGTCGGGCAAATCGTGGTCAACTTGATCTGAAAAGAAGGGTTACTGTTACTTGATAGCACATACATACATACCTATAATCCCTGCGGGGTAGACAGAGCCAGTCTTGTAAAGACTAGCTTTTGTTACACTGTAGCAGTTAAATGTATGTCCTACCTAATGTAAAAATATCTAAGTTTAATAATAAATAAATAGTAAGCCACGTTCAGCTGTTTGCAAAGATATTCAAATAGTGATAGGTTGCTAGCCCATCGCTTAAAAGAAGAATCCCTGGTTCATAAGCCTGTGAATTAGTCGCCTTTTACGACATCCATGGGTAAGAGAAAATAATATATTTTACGTCTTTATCTCTCACGGGGTAGACAAAGCAGAAGTCTCGATAAGATCGAAACCACGTTAAGCAGGATGGCTGTTAATGATTTCATAGTATTAATATTCTTATATTCATAATTTGTTGTTTATAATGACGATAATATCAAAAGGCATAAAACAAACTTCCCAGCGAGGTTAGACGTGACACTGCTTAGACCTAAATTAAACCTGAATTACAAGGGGCATCCAAGACTCTTCTCCAGAGAGGTAAGACTCTTCTATTCATCGGATGTTACAGAGCTTTATATCGAGATAGAAGATATCGTTAGTAAGCAGCGAAATACTGATCTTAGAAGTGCATGTACTTAGTCACTTTGTCAAATCGCTACTTATCATGTTTTGATGAACTAATTCTGAATGATCGACGTTTATTTTATTGGAAGTGTAGCGGGAGCGATGATTCGGCTCGACCGCCACCAAAGGGAAGATCTTCCGCCAGGCTAGGTGTTATGCTTGGGGAACCGCGCGACAGACGATGTTGTGTCGGAGGTTGTATATATAGCTCCAATCCGTGAAATCTTTGCTTGCGCGATTTAGGTTTTTTGCTGTTTTTGTCTGATAGCGTCGCGTGAATTTATTTTTTATTTTTGTGTCTTGTGGCGTATAGATTTCGCCACAGAAGTATCCTAAGGAAGCTTAAGAAAACACTTACTCCATCTGTATCCCTGGACTTGTCTTCATGCAGTTCCACATACAAGGCCTCCATGATGCCTCTCACGGCGTACTTGGAGCCGCAGTACGGCACTATGTTGGAGAGTCCCATGATGCCGGCCATTGACGCCATGGAGACAATGTGACCTTGGTTACGTTCCAGCATGCTGGGGAGGAACGCTTGGATCATCTGGAAGAAGAGGAACATGCTCAGAGAAGCCAGTTTTTAGATATAAAGGCCTAAATGCGTGGTAAATATTGAGTGTTACTAGTCTATGACTCGAAAAGTGGAAGATTAAATTGGGTCGCTGATGTTCTACACATGACACCTAAAATATTAGTAAAGGCACCTCTTTTGACTGTAGTATACGCTTATTATTTTATTATTATATACAAAACTTAGTCTATCTTCACAGTTTAAAACCAATGCGATAAAACAGTTAAATTACTAGTAAAGTTAAGTTGCTTTTGATAAACTACGATAGAGATGATTGTGGATGGTTCTTTTCTGTTCATTTGCACTGCAGCTAAAGTATTTAGAAATCTTAATTCAGGAGATGATAATTATGTCTTTCAATGTCGCCGAAGGTAGTGAACCAAAAAGATGTGACACATCAACATTGGAACAGAATTAGATGGTAAGAAGCATTTTGAAATTAGAAGTCTCACCCAAAGCACGCCATGGACGTTGATGTCCATCATGGTTCTGATTTCCTTCTCCGTTTGCCTGAGCAAAGGTTTGCAGGGCATGATGCCAGCGTTGTTGACGAGGATGGTCACCTCACCGACCTCCTTCTGGACCTTGTTCGCTAGGGCGAATACTGCTTCGCGGTTGGTGACATCACACCTGAAATTTTGAATGTTTGACTTACAATTTGTCTTCACAACTTTCGTGATAGTACAATCATTTTTCAGCTACATTTTAAGTTTACATTTAAACTTATGTTTCCGTTTAAGGTATTATGGCTGATCAAGGGACTGTTGAAACTTTGATTATGTAAATGTACGAGTTAGCAATTTATAAATGTAATTTACTTAGGTATAACTTGATCCTTATAAAAACTCTTGATTTGCCAGTAATAAACATTATAATAAAATCATCATTTTATATTTTCGGTGTTCAAAATAGATTTCAGGTATTCACTGACGTACTCATATTTGTAAGCGGATCCTTTTTCTTCTTTAATCATGTTCACAGTCTCTTCATTCCCCTTCGGATTGATGTCCACACATACGATCTTGGCTCCAAGCCTGCCCAGCCTCAGTGCTACTTCTTTTCCCATTCCATGACCAGCGCCTGTGATCTGCGAAAATGTATTTTGTTCAATTGGTTAGAAGTTCCATCTTGGCCTGACGCAATTTCTCAATCCAATCTTTGTAAACTCGGCCGCTTCTCCAATACAAATTAAAAAGCTTACCACTGACTAGATCTAATCTTTGATTTAGTTTTAACGCCGGCATTTATATCACTCTCTGCAGCCTTACTTAATTTTGACGGCCTCTGTGGCGCAGCGGTAGTACGCACTGTCTGTGACACCGGAGGTCCCGGGTTCAAATCCCGGCCAGGACATGAGGAGAAAAGAACTTTTTCTGATTGGCCTGGGTCTTGGATGTTTATCTATATAAGTATTTATTATAAAATATAGTATCGTTGAGTTAGTATCTCGTAACACAAGTCTCGAACTTACTTCGAGGCTAATACAATCTGTGTAATTTGTCCCGTATATATTTATATATTTATATTTATTTATATTTTATATATATACTTATATTGGTTCATCACATAAATCTAATGAGGATTACTTGGTAGCTAGTAATATAAAATTGTATATCCTGCAGTAATTCTGACATAATTAGATTATTATAACAATTTAACTATCGCGGTTTCTAGTTCCTTTATCAACAATGGCCTATTTACTAGTATATGCTCTATACATAATGTTGTGTTGTTACAATGTTATGGTTACGCCTGCGCTACGCTTTCCGGTATGTGGTCTTCCATCGAGGACTTTTTGACCTCATTGGCCATCAGTCCTTCGAGAAATATGGCCTGCCTGGTTATTGCCACATTGCCAGTTTTCTACCCCGAGCTGCTGTGTCTTTTGGTTTTCTTTCGTCTATGGATCTCCTTGTACCTGATTCGATCTCGCAAAAATACACCGAGCATAGCTCGCTGTGTGACCCTCAGCCTATATATTATAAAATTGTACGCTAATGTAAATTTCAAAAAGCATTCCTTAACTAGTATCGTACGATTTCTTGAATAATCATTATATCTTTGTTTGTCTGTGATAACACTTGCCGTCGAAAGGTTATTGTGATGATATTAACAAAATTTTTTATCACCTGATCAAAGTGTGGTCGGACTACCTAAACTTTGGATCTGTGTATCTAGATTAATGATAAAGTCGATTTTGTTCGACTGCTGGAGGTAATAAGTTAAAGAATTTTGGGATATCGCTAGACAAATAATGTGTTATTGTATGTTATCAATAATTTATGGTATGTCTTATATATACCTACTATCTTAAGAGAGCATCAGTGGACACGCTCGTAAATAATCATAAGCATAAGCAAAAGATTAGTGCCCATGTAACAGAAGCAATTACAATAATTAACTCTCAAAATTTTATTTCACACAATTAAAATAAAATTTAATTAGGTAAACATATTGTGTACAAATTGTGTTAAAGCTCATCAAAATAAAATCACTTACCAAGACAATATCTTCGGACACATCTTTGGGCTCTCGTGGTAGGAAGAAGTTGTAAATGGATCTTAAGACTTCAAAATTCAATCTGATGTGTGTCCAGATGATCTCTACGATCAGTCTGATGATACCAATCACTTGTGGTTCCTCCGCCCTGGAACATTTCAGAATAAGTTTAGTACCTCAATAAATATTTTTAAAACAGCAACATTGACTACTGATCCCAGAATGGGACCACTCAATGGAACTGTAGACGGAAACAATATAGCAAAATTGTTTGTGTTTACACACCCACTTCTTAATGAGGTCCTTACCGGGACAAACGCTAGGAAGATTATAATGAAAGCTAAATGGTAGCAATGAACATTATTTATGATCAAATCGAGAACGTCCTAGCCAAAGATCAGGTCAATAGTGGGCACTCTTGACTTGATCTTTGGTGAAATGAAACCGACGAGCTTGTATGTAGAGTGTATTGATATAGATAAAGCATAAGAAGAATGCAGTGATGGCAATTGGACAGATATCTACGGGAAAGAGGTATCATTTTATGTTCATATTTGGAATTTAGTAATGGCGATGGATGCAGCCCGATTCAAACTGATCAAGGTATATCTTCCTTAGACTGGTGTCTGAAAGCTCACCCATAAGAATAGTAGATCGTAGTCTAGCATCGAGCACACTTCTGTCAATCATCTTTACTTCTGCACCCGTTACTAATTATTAATAATCACAATTAAGCCAAAAACACCTGATAGTCTATTATCAAATATGATTACCCGTTTGGCTAAACTAACTATATACTGCTAGCCTCACTCACCTCGTTTCATATTGTTACTTACAATAAACAAACCGAAGCATATTATTTACAATTTGACTAGCTTTCCATATCAAATATATACCTATTGTCTTCATTAGGACTAAGAATAGTGTATGTCAGCCCTTTGGGTTCTTCTTCCCACTGCTTCAAAAACGAAGTAACCCTAGTATGAAACCCTAGTAGTATAGAGCAGGTGTTTTCTCATATCACATATAGGGTCCCTAGGGTTGACTAGGAACTTATTCTTCGTGAATGCAATGTATCTGCGCTCTAGGAGAATCTGGTCTGCAGTCTCAGCAGCCATATGGTGAATTCGACACTGTGGTGTCAGGTACCGGGTGATAGGTACGATATTTATTAGGTGAAAATAAAAACCGTGAATTGGAAATCATAGGCCTTATAAACTTTAGACTTCTCTGAATTTCAATTCGATCACGATTTTCAATACTATCCAGGCAAACAGGCTGTCAACCTCGTACGGGATATAGTAGTGAGATTTGTAATAATGGATAAGTATGTAGTTGTAAAGTAGATAAGTGTTAATACCTATCAGTAGGATTCGGTATCATATTATAATAATAACTTATTACGTGATAATATAATAACAAAATCAGTAATAATCTCAATGGCAATATGATACATATCATAAATAATATTTACCAATATATAACAACAATTTTAAAATTTTGTCTTCTATTCCGCGCATACAATCATTAATACATACATACATATGGTCACGTCTATATCCCTTGCGGGGTAGACAGAGCCAACAGTCTTGAAAAGACTGAATGGCGTTTCGTTCGTTCACGTTCCACACGTTCAGCTATTTGGCTACAATCATTAATAAATAGCAAATTGTCAAAATTATAAAATGTCGGATAAAACTCTGCAACGTAGGAAAGGGAGGGAATAATGACCATAAATTGGGAACGTTTGGTTAAAAAATTGATGAATGCGGACGCGAAGAAAATCTAGTGGCAGAAAAATTGTAGTATGAACAGTATGAACGTACGCGTATTTGCCAAAAAGAATCCCAAATTTTTTCATAGGTTGTAAAATATGGGTTTTAGCAAAAATTGACATAAAAAGTACAATCGGGAATAAATCATGATGGAAGAGATAGATATTGTTTTTAAAAACAGTATTTTGCTAAAGTACTGTGTATTTATATACTTAAACTTAATGCATATGAATTGTGCAACATCATCATCAACCACATTGTGGGTCTTATTCCATAAGGCATTCTCTGCCAGTCGAACCTTTAGACCAAACTAAGATGTATATACGGGAGGTGCGATAACAGTATTCTTCACTAAATAAATAACTGTGATATTTATCAAATAAACGTTTATTTACTGTAAAACTAATTCTAAGCCAATCTTCTTATATTGATATTCATCGAAATGCAAAAGTGAATTATGGTTTAAACTTAAAAAACGAAAGGTAAACTTACATTTTACTATTCGTCCTGCTGTTTAGCGATATCCCCTAACTATCACGGAATTGACACTAACACGCATTTATTAACGGCTGATATTGCTTGATAAGAACTGATAATAGAACAGATTACAGAAGTCGCGGGCTAGCTCATTTAGAATTAGCACAAAACTGAGTAACTATTATTGTGCTATAATACTAAATATAAGTACTTATATCCGCGATAAGATGATAGTCCGAGGACCTGGTGCATGTTACGAGTATGTCACTTTATAGATCACTTACGAGTAGGTACGTTTTGAACATCATTTTGCGAAAGAGAAAGAAAGAAAAGAAAGAAAAATCTTTATTTGGCGCAAGATGTAACATTACATTTTCATTCATAAACATAGAAATAAAAAATAAAAAAAAAAATACATTAAATAAAGAGCATTGTCCAGGGTGGAATTAATTTTATTAACATCGTTTTATATATGAATTCAAAGTTAATATTTTTTGAAAATTTTCAATACTTATACTACATACTTTAATTTTACAAAGGTTAAAGAGAAACAAAAGCTAGTTCTACTTACTTGAGACTTAGATCACACGCACTTTTTCACGTCTTTTTATAAAGTAATATGTCTAATATGTAAGTAGAATATAAATTTTAAATAATTAAATCGTGTAAAGAGTTCGACGACGACAATTTTTTACGAAAACAGTTATTGCAACAACCAATTTTAAAAGTACCTGAAAAAATCCTAGACATGTACCAATGAACTTTGTTTTATAGGTACATATATGTTTGATTTACAACATTCAGTTAATATACATATACGTCTGTATTCTCGCATTGTCTAACCTCTACCTTTATTTTCATCTTGTTAAAAAATTTACGTACTTATGCTTTTCTCAGGATGCTCCTCTTCATCATAACAACAATGGTGAGCTTTCGAAGTATAATGTGAAAGAAGATGTAGTAACAGGAATAGAAAAGGGTATGTTAAGATGGTTTGGTCATGTGGATAGGATGAATGAAAGCAGGTTGACTAAGCAGATATACAAGGAGAATATTGACGGAAAGGTAAGAGTGGGAAGACCAATACGAACGTATCTTGATCAAATGAAGGGCGTCCTGGCAAAAGGTCAGGTCAAGAGTACCCAAAATCGTCGACCTTGCATTAATTATGAATGTGAATGAAGCGAAAAAAGTATGCAGAGAGTGTGCCAAGTGGAAAGATGTAGTCTCTGCCTACCCCTCCGGGAAAAACGGAGTCACGGAAGTCACAGAAGTCACACATAATAAAGTACTTACCGAGTCACAATCTAAGTTATTGATAAACATAGTGTAAGAAAACACGCTTTAGTTTAAACACCTTTATTTTCTTCACTGGAGCCACAGTTTTCTCCAAACACTTTACTTTGTAATACACAATACAATGACACAATGTAATTTTCAATTAATATCAAAATCCACGCTTACGCGAGCAATGCACTCTATTGCTTTAATGCGAAGAGAAGAATGCCCCCAAATTATCGAATACCCGCCTTTTAAAAACCTTTAGTGTTCCCTGTATGAAAAATCATTACTAACAAAACAATACATTGCCAGTGTAATAAAAACTAAAATGAATTGATGAAATACATTTAAGTTGTATATCATAAAAATTCAAGTGTATATCTAATAATTTAATAAACTAATATAATCTTACATTCGCCCATCCTGACCAAGTGCATGACCTCATGCACACAAAAGAAAGAAGAAAAAAAAAAATAAACAATAAATGGAAATATGAAACATAGCAGTATTTATATAAGTATACAATTTCATTTAATTAAGTACACTTAATTATACATATATATTCATTTTCTAATTTCGTTAATCTCTTATCAAATACTGTGAACCCATCAATTCTCACAGCGTAAACATTATAGTACTTAAAGAAAATATTCCTGTTTGCAAACCCATCCATTCTTGCAACAGGATCTATCTTGCCATTTAGGTAACGAACCCATCCATTCTCGTTACCATGATGGCCCATGACAAAACCACAAACCCATCCATTCTTGCAGCAGGATCTATCTTGCCATTTAGGTAACGAACCCATCCATTCTCGTTACCATGATGGCCCATGACAAAACCACAAACCCATCCATTCTTGCAACAGGATCTATCTTGCCATTTAGGTAACGAACCCATCCATTCTCGTTACCATGATGGCCCATGACAAAACCACAAACCCATCCATTCTTGCAGTTTTGCCTATATATCAAATGTCCAAATAACAAATATAAAGATTATCTTATTACATATAAACACTGTAATTTCCAAAAATTACTACTCAAAATATTTCCATCAGCCTAACATGTTATTTAGATAATTAATTTAACACCATAAAACACTATTTAAATAATACAATAGTTAAACATTAGTCTATAACAAATCCTCATTACCTAATTCTCGCTCATATTTTCATCATTACCCGTCATATCATCCTCGTTATCGGTTGTATCAGATTCATTAACAGCTAATGCGGCGGTATTGATCCAAGGCAACATTCGGTCGGCAGCCACAGTAGTTTTCCGCTTATTCTTTGATTCCGTAAGGCCTGGAATAGCTGCTACCCTATATCTGTCATTTCCTAATACTGAAACAACTCTATATGGACCTATGTACGCAGGCAGGAGTTTTTTACTTTTACCGTCATTAGCAAAAGTCGTTTTAGTAATTCTAACTAAATCCCCTTCTCCATAAATTCGCGAACATCGCCTGCCTTTGTCATACCTTTGTTTTTGTTTTGCCTGCTCTAAGTCAATTTTATCTTTTGCATTTTCTCTAATGAAAGTCAAATCACTTAAATCACGAGTCTCTCGTCTGATGTCATTTAATTTGGGATTAACCTCCGAATTCATCCTAGTACCAAACATTAGTTCGGCGGGTGTCCTGCCTATGGTCTTTGATAAGTATTATTTAAGCCCCACTGAACTGTGCCAACCGTAACATCCCACTCTCTTTCATCTCGATTTAGATTTTGAGCTGTCAAGGAATTTAAAATTGTACGGTTGTACCGTTCCACTTGTCCGTTTGAACGTGGACTGGCGACGGAGTTTAGGACGTGTTTTATCCCTTTATCAAGACAAAACCTTTTAAACGCATGTGACGTGAAACACGTTCCCCTGTCACTAATAATACGGTCTGGAATACGAAACAAGCAAAAAATATCCTCTAATACTCTAATAGCACTTTGCGTTTTTGTGTCGCGTACCGGCCTAGTAAACGCAAACTTAGTAAAACCATCTATGATGACTAAAAGATGAGTGTTACCTCTTTTTGACTTTACGAAGGGTCCAAGGTGGTCAATATGCAGCGTGTGAAATGGTACTTCCACTTTTACAATAGGATGTAAATGTCCTTCCTTCGTCGAATTATTTTTCTTGGCATAAGCACATTCAATACAAGCGTTGACATATTTCTTTACAAACCTTGACATTTTGGAAAACCAGTAAGATTTTTGTAAACGTTCTAAGGTCTTTTCTGTTCCAAAATGTCCTATGTCGTCGTGATTCATTTGACAAAGTTGCCACCTTGCACCCTTCGGTACCACCCATCGAATGTTGTTTTGATCCCCATCGAAATACCTATACAATTTATTGTCTTTTATTAGGTAATTATCTCTAATGTACTTAAGCCCATCAGCGTCTATATTGGAGGTCAAGATGTCACGAATCCTACATAACTCTGTATCTCCTAACTGTAAAGTATGCAACCAATCATCACTACGAGTACTAATGTTCATCACTGTCGGATATTGTTCTAAAATATGAGAAGTTTCACTGTCAGTCACAGGATTGCGAGAAAGAGCGTCTACATGTGTCATTTTAATACCTGGGCGATACTCGACTGAGCACTGAAATTCTTGCATAAGGAGCCACCATCGTGCAATCCGAGGAAGAATATCTCGTTTAGAAAATGTTGACCTGAGAGCACTACAATCCGTGATTATCTTAAAAGATTGACCTAGTAAATATACTCTGAACTTTTTTAAAGAACATATGACAGCTAATGTTTCAAGCTCGTAGGCGTGAAAGTTTCTCTCCTCGGGAGAAGTCTTGCGGCTATAGAAGGCTACAGGTTTAAATGAATCGCTGTCATGCGATTTTTGCAGTAAAACACCGCCAACTCCTAGTTTACTAGCATCTGTATGTAGTTCAGTTTCTGCAGAGGAATCAAAAATGGCAAGAATCGGTCTTTCTACTAGTTTGGCTTTCAGAGTTTCAAATGCCTGTTCCTGCTCATGTGTCCACGCCCAAACAGCATCCTTAGTTAGCAGCTTTGTCAAAGGATATGCATGTGTTGCAAAATTGCGAATAAATTTACGGAAATATCCTACTAAGCCTAAAAATTGCCGTACCGTGTGTTGGTCTGTGGGACGTGGAAATTCAAGGACGCAATGGATTTTTTTATTACCAGGCCGGACTCCAGCGGCCCCTATTTCGTAGCCTAGGTAATCTATTTTGTCCATCAGAAATTCACACTTCGCTAGGTTAAGAGTTAAATTTGCAGTTTCCAGCAAATGAAATACTTTCTCTAACCGCGCTAGGCATTCCTCCACAGTCCTTCCATATATTAAAACGTCATCAATATATGATGTAGCGCCATTATACCGGGCTGGACCCAAAACACGATGCATCATACGTTGAAATACAGCTGGTGCATTTGCCAAACCGAACGGCATACGATTAAATTCGTACTGTCCGTCTGGTGTGACAAATGACGTCAACGATCGCGAGTGTTCGGCAATCGGTACCTGGTAGTAACCAGATATTAAATCAAGAGTTATAAAGTATGCTTGGCCGGAGAGACGTGCAATTTCATCCTCGATATTAGGCATAGGGTAACGCTCTTTGACTGTCACGGAATTTAACATCCTGTAGTCAACACACATTCTCATCTTACCATCTTTCTTACGAACTAAGATAATTGGGCTTGCGTATTCAGAGACAGACTCGCGGATTATACCTGCATCTAACATCTCAGTTATCATCTCTCTGACAGTCTCCCTTTCTTTGTGAGATAACCTATACGGCCGATAAACGACTGGTTTTTTACTATTAACCTCTATGACCATCTCTGTAATATTGGTACACCCTAGTTCACCCAAAGACGACGCAAAACAATGCTGGTATTTGTTTAGAATCTCCAAAAGATGCTTTTTATGTGATTCTCCAATAGAATCCCCTACACGAATTTGACTTGTAAGAAGTCTAGTCGGTTTATTATTTTCGTCTAAACATTTCCTAACATGATTAACTACTCTAACTTGTATGCCCCGACTAATCACCGTCCCCTCTTTTATAACAATATATTCTGTTATTGGAGTAACCAATAAATAAACAATTCCATCCTTGACAGGGTATATACCCCCCAACACAGCCAACTGGCTTGAAGGTTTACCAATGATCTTGCTATCTACTAAAATACTCCCATCGACACTCGGTTCCGTGATAGTCTTTGCGCTAACCAACCCGTAAATATTAGCCGTCGATGCTGATTTAATTCTAACTGAAATCTCTTGACCAACGTCAATATTGGGAAACGGCATTTCACTGACAACATTTAAAAAGCTAAGACTATCTGCATTTTTGAATACGACCACATGGGATTGTTCAGTAAAGGACTGTCCAATTAGTATAGGTAGATCTAAAAGTTTATCATCAACTACTTGACATTTGACACTACCCTCAACTCCGTCTACTGATAAATCAATCGTAACACTGCCAAGAGTACGAACTATTTCATTACCGAAACCTTTTAGGGCAATTGTCTCATTGCTCTGTGATAACCCTAGGTCGGACGCAAACGATTTCTTAATAAGCGAAACTTCACTACCAAAATCAACAAAACTTTTAACAGGATTTTTATTTACATATACCTCTTTAAAAAATTTGGAATTTAAATTTGAATTTGAAATGCACATCGTTTTTTGGATGATGTCACTTTTGTTTGCATCTTTGATGTTGGTAAAACAGTTTTCAGTCTTATGACCCATTTTATTACATTTAGCACACTTAACGATAGGTTTGGGGCATTTCAAAAATGGATGCCCCTTTTCTTTACAGTTGTAGCAGAATATACTGTTATTCTGAACTAAGTTACTCCTAGAGCCCACTTTATTTGAGTTATAACTACCTGCTGAATTTAAATCATTGGTCCTAGTCCTGTTTTGAGATCGATCAAAATTTTGTGAATATGACGTATCCTTATTGCTCATTAAGAATTGTAACAACTGTTCTGGATGTTCACATCGTAATGTAGTCGCACTAGATTTCATCGTCCTATCAGTCAGGCCGTGAATTATGCAATCAACAGCATTTTTGCCATCAATGTTGCATTGGTTCAATAAAGCCAGTTTTTCGTAAAAATAAATCTCTATTGGTTCTTGTAATCTACTTTTTCTTTTCAACATGTCCTCCAGGGTTTGGCCATAGTTTTTCTCATACGGAAATGCACTGAGTAATTTGTTTTGCCATTCTGTCCAGCTAAAAAGTATGGACGGTAAACTTTCGTACCATATTTTGGCTAAACCCTGAAGTTTCTGCATAGCAAAATGAATCGTTGTCTTATCGTCCCAGCCATAGACAGTAGCGCACTCATTCACTTTTTTAATCCAAATGTCAATTCTTTGATTTGTCGAAGACGGGTCAAAATCGGGCAAAATATTTTTATGGTTATTTGTCGAATGAGAAAGTGCGGCTGATGTCGATGGCTGTGACGGTATAGTTTTGAGCGAGTTAAGAATATTTATAAAATCATTAGCCGAAAATGAAGAACTATTAATTGGTTTTTGCTGCTTGTCATTTTGTTCTAACCGTCTTCTTTGTCTCTCGGGACCTTCATCATATTCTAAAGGGCTCCGCTCTCGTCTTCGCGACGATGGTTCATTAGGGGTATAAATTTCTCGTTGATTACTCACACTTCGTTGGACACGGCTTCGCTCTCTGTGTAATTGGTCCTGCAGGAGATATAGACGTTCGCGCTCCTGTTCTACCTGACGCTCCATCTCACGTAGCCTGCCGTTGTCCCGTGGCGTGCTGCGCTCGTTCACACGACTCCGACGTTGTCTGGAATCGCTGGCACGCCGGGAACGACTGCGGCTGCGCCTGGTTGCATCATCCGATCGCTGCTCTCGAGACTCGTATTCTAGAGTCTTCAAACGGCGGGACTGCGATCTATCCATTGTATCTGAAACAACTCGGAAACGAAAAGAACTATGTAATTGTTCAAATAAATAAATTTTAAATCAGGTTGTTTAGTTTTGAAATCACAAATAGCCTATAAACGAAATTAAATTAAAATTAACAACACGTTTTACAAAGTCACGGTAACATGATTTCATATTTACCTTGGCAAATTTTAAATTGCACACTACCCTATTAATAAATAACAAAATTGAAAGCACCTTTGATAATTTCCATTGTTTAGTCTAAATTTTAATAAGAACAATGATCATACCCCTGAGATTCTAAATACACAGTGAGCGTTATGTGTGTGCATAACATTAAACTTGGATCTAAATTAATTATGTTAAAATTTCTAAAATTTATCAGAAAAACATACTTGCAAATAGATATAAATTGTCCAAGGTGGTGACCGACATGGATATGATGTCAACTTAATGCCATGGACGACCATTAATTGAATGGTTTGGCGGAAACAAAGTCCCGGTCAAAGAGACTTAGATAATAAATTAAATAAACTTATACGAAGGTACTTACCACTTCTGAATTGTAAGAAAACACGCTTTAGTTTAAACACCTTTATTTTCTTCACTGGAGCCACAGTTTTCTCCAAACACTTTACTTTGTAATACACAATACAATGACACAATGTAATTTTCAATTAATATCAAAATCCACGCTTACGCGAGCAATGCACTCTATTGCTTTAATGCGAAGAGAAGAATGCCCCCAAATTATCGAATACCCGCCTTTTAAAAACCTTTAGTGTTCCCTGTATGAAAAATCATTACTAACAAAACAATACATTGCCAGTGTAATAAAAACTAAAATGAATTGATGAAATACATTTAAGTTGTATATCATAAAAATTCAAGTGTATATCTAATAATTTAATAAACTAATATAATCTTACAATAGGTAGGTTGTTTGTTACAGTATGAAACTGTAAGTATTTACTTAGCAATTTACAACTAAGTTTATTTGCTCTTCAGAAATAATGTTAATGGAGTGTTCCTGGGAGAGTTTTTCCCAAAACTCCCAAGGGACAGAATAATTGCTAAATTAAGTAATATTTTACGACGAATTTTTTTACGAAAAGGTTTCTTTACGCTTTTTTTATTATGACGCGGGCAAGTTTTTCTACCTACATAGTAATCCATGCTGAATGCTGCCATTTTCTTAAAAAAAAAAATACTTTTTTCCACTGTACCGACTTATATTTAATTTTCAACAGAAAGGGATTAGATCTCCTGAAATAGAGTAGACTAATGTATAGTATGAATAGTATGAAGACAAATTCAATGAGGTCTAAGATGATAAACCTTATACCTATATTTGAGCTTGTCAAATAATTGACATTTGCCTTAAAAATTTCTAATCAGTATCTCGTTATTTATATAATCATAGTTATATACTTTACTATTTTTCTCGCATAATATATTCATACATATAATCACGTCTATATCCCTTATGGGGTAGACAGAGCAAACAATCTTGAAAAGACTGATAGGCCAAGTTCAGCTGTTTGGCTTAATGACAGAATTGAGATTCAAATAGTGACAGGTTGCTAGTCCATCGCCTAAAATAAGAATCCCAAGTTTATAAGCCTCAGTCGCCTTTCTCGACATCCACGGGAAAGAGATGGAGTGGTCCCATTCTTTTTTATATTAGTGCCGGGAACAAATTACATGGCACAAAATTTGTCAATAAAATTATTGTTCTTAAAAAGCGTATGATCTAAAAGAATTATATTGTTATGTGTACCCACGTTTTGTAGTGAGGTAAAAATCATATAAAACTTGCATACAGTGTATTTCTTCACATAAAGTAATCGAGATTGGTTGGACGCAAGGTGACCAACTGTCCTGCTATGTGCGTTTGATATTATTACAATATGTTTTAAGTAAATAACATTGGTTGCAATCTCGGTTGGTATACACGTAGATCTTGAATGCCCGCAGGTCTACAAAAACATTTAGTTAAAATTCGTTGTAATGGATTGTGGTTTCCAGCACTTTGGAATAGAACCACTTCTGTTCTTTCCCATGGCTGTCGTAAAAGGCGACTAAGGGATATGCTTATAAACTTGAGATTCCTCTTGTGGGCGATGGGATTTTGAAAATCTGTCCCAACTAGTCTTTGTTCGCTAGTCGTCTCCGACGATATCTTCACTTAACACCCATAAAAGAAGAAAAGTCCCTTCGTTTTGATTCAGTAATAATCCTAATTAATATTCGGTCAATTGTTAATTATACTACTAAAAGTAAATTTGCTCGTAAACTAAATGTAGTTTAGTTCGACAAACTCTACATCTCATAAATAATTATCACATAATTATGCAACTAACGAACATAATGTCGCATAACACTTTTGAAATGGTCAAAATGTTTACAATCACGCCTAAATATATATTAACTATTCACGAATGTTGAGAAGGAATATATTTTTTTGTCTTCTTTCTATTATTTAGAGCGAGAGGTAAAGAAACATGCCTTGTCAGCGTTTATTGAATAGTTTTTCCATTGATCAAATTACGAAACAAATAACATTTCATTATTGAACGTTACTATGTAGAAATTGAGACGGCACTAGCTTATATAGGTTCCGTGTGCAATCGATAATCCAGGCGCCCTGTTGGTGCATAGTCTACCATTGACGTGGAATTAAAAAAATATTTACTTAGAAGTGTGTGGTTCCCGGCACTAATTAAAAAAAGAATAGGACCATTCCCTCTCATTGCCATGGATGTCGTAAAAGGCGACTAAGGGATAGGCTATAAAACTTGAGATTCTTCTTTTAGGCGTTGGGCTAACAACCTGTCACTATTTGAATCTCAATTCTACCATTAAGCCAAACAGCTGAAAGTGGCTAAAAAGTATTTTTAAGACTGTTGGCTCTGTCTACCCCCCATGGGATTTAGACGTGAATATATGCATGTATGGACAACTATTATGGAAACTTCAGGAACAATTTCGCCACGTCTGTTTTGATCAGACCGAGATTATGTTTCCCAACGTGGCGCAAACGTTTGGCAACACGGATCATCGTCCACAGTTGCGGTGCACTGGCCGCCGTGAAAGTAGTAGGCGTAGGCGCAGCTGTTGTACTCGGATTTTGTGAATTGGTCAAATCAAAACGTTTGTCGGTAAAACTTTTGTAAAATAAATAATAAGATATAGATAGATAAAACTTTTTATTGCACCATAAGAGTAAAACATAAATAGATATAAATAGTACCTATCATCATAATTTGGCCAAGTTATACTTAGATTTTTGAAGACTTTAATGTCTTTATCTTATGCACGAGACAGAGCCAATAGCTATATGACTAGAAGCCCAAAAAGAATAATTTATTTTTCTTTATGTAAAACCTAAATATAGAAATTTTGTACGTTGAAAATACCTAAGTTTTTAATTTATATCATGGTGCATTTCTGTTTGGCCGAATATTTGATTAGTAAAACAGCTAATCATACAATTTCACTACCTTACAATAATTTTTTTTTTCTTTATCGTTATGTATTTCTTGATGTGTAACATAAATTTACAAACTTAAATTATTATCCTTTTAGTAAGTCGACATTATTTCGTAATTAAAATAACAACACACCAATCCTATATGTCGTTATTATAGTTGCATATAAATATTAACCGACCTTGGACTAGAAAGCACTATAGGATTTCATTTGTTCGCTTTATTGTTAAGATTCGTACACAGTAATATGAGTGGGTTCTATTTATTTTAATTTTTACACACACATCGGTGCAATGAATAAAAATTCAATCTTTTCGCCTTACTTTTGTATTTTCTAGACATTGATCGTTGACAAACATTATTAAAATTTTTGACGTGTTGTGTAAGTAGGCAGAAAGGTTAAAGGTTACTTACTACATTACACTTTAATTAAATTCACAATATTTGGAACGAAAGTGGAAGGTTAATAAAAAGGTCGTTTGTAATCAGAAATCAGAATGGATAATGCATTTAAGAAAAATTATGTATATCCGATATTCCTATAAATTGAGAAATTATCATTTCTCAATTCCTGATTGGAATATCGGGGAATTAGAAGTAATTATACACAAAACATTGTATTTCAGAATTAAAATTGATTAAATCTAATGAGTTTTGAACCTTTATTGAGGTGACCGTTAAATACGTCGGTGGATACGCCATCTAATGACGTTAAGTCGATATCCATAGAATGATCAAATTAATTTAATTATTATCGAATATTCCAGTCTCATGTGTCGCTCCAATGTGCACGCGGCCTTAGCTGTCGGCTATTGCCCACATTCTCTTTCAAGGTCGCCAGTAATCAGGTTGACCTTCACACGATTACAGAATCTGATAGCGAGTCGAAGCATTAGGAATATCGTTTTGGGCAGATTAAGATTTGTGTGCAACTTTGCAAGTTATCATCATCATAACATCGTTCTTTTCGGATTGTACGGAAGGTGAATGTTTAAAAATACGTGTCTGTGTTTTAGTGTTTTGAGTAAATTAATTTGTAAAACGTTTGGCTTTTACAGCTTTCTTAAGCTGGTGTTTATTTAACGAAATTTTAAGATATATTTCAAATTTGTTTTTTTGGCATTTGTATACCTACATATTTTTTTTTTACAAAACTGTGTTGATAATACATTTGATTAAGTGATTATTACATTTCGGCGACGTTTCTTCTCAAGTGAGTTTTATATTTTTTTGTCGATCATAATAAATAACAAATAATATGCCGTAAATAAAACCTACGGATAACGAATTTTAATTCAGAATTCTGTCATACAGTCTTAGGGTAGGTACAGTCAAGTTCTATCGGCTGATAAATAAATAAATTTTTAATAATCTTTTTTTAATAAAACAGACATCGATTACCGAATTATTTGATGAGATTACTATTAATTAGTTATTTTTTCAAATCACAGGCATTAATCAAGGACTTAGGGTACCTACTTTTCATCACGGTAAAAACTAGGAAACCCGTGGAATTTGCATTTTGTAGGTGGCCCCAAATTCGCGCGGACGAAGCTGCGAGTAAAAGCTAATAAACAATGGTTCAGATTTTTGTAGGAGTAAATTATTATTGTGGCCTTTAGATCCCCAATATAACAGGAAGAACCTTGGTCACGATGGCTAGCAAATATTCTGGTGTCGTCTCGAGCAGTCAATCAACGAATAAATTGTTATTGTCAGGAACCTGGGTACATGTATCAATATGTATTAAAACTTCCCGGATGATTTGATTTAGGTATTTCACACAGTTAGAGCATCAGTAAATGTATAGATAAAATAGCATGATAAAAAGGTGCAAAATTATGTTTGGACTGTTCGTTAAATTGTTATAAAATTGCTATTGAGCGACAACTACAATTCAACTGGATCATTTTTATATTGAGCTCTGGACATTTAGGCAACTGGATGAGTAAACATAATCCGAAAAGTGTGAGGTACTTACTACTTTCTAGGTTGCGAAGTTCAGACGTTCGCTTTGTTTAAAACCTGACTTACATATTCAATATCGTGGTGATAGGCTTACCCTGATTTTCTCTCCAGAGAGGTAAGGACACAATGGAGTAGAAAAGGATAGTGAACATAAGGGTCTGACAAAAAATGAGCACTTTGTAAAAAGAGCACTCACCAAAAAATATTTATTACGCAGAATGTGCATTTCTTAAAAGGGGCACTTCTCATATTGTGCACTTTTCAAAATGGGCACTCATCGTCGATTGGCCAATCCGAGCGACTTGTCTTTTTCCGTTTAAACATTTAGTATTAAAATTTGTATTTACACGTATGTTATAGACTGCATATATACATATGGTCACGTCTATATCCCTTGCGGGGTAGAGAGAGCCAATAGTCTTGAAAAGACTGAAGTTCAGCTATTTGGCTTAATGATAGAATTGAGGTTCAAATAGTGACAGGTTGCTAACCCATCGCCTAAAGAAGAATCCCAAGTTTGTAAGCCTATCCCTTAGTCGCCTTTTACGACATCCATAGTATACGTAGTTATAGACTGCATAACTTGGTACAATGTAGTTCATGTACCAAGTTATGCAGTAGTTCATTCACATAAATACAAAATCCATGCATAGCGGTACCTAAATAAATAATGTATACGATGTCGATTTCATATTTATGGGCTGGCCGGTAGGTGCTTCATTTTGACCTTTTGTTGCTGTAAATGCAAGCTAATATTGGAACCTACGTATAAACTATTTATTGATTTTGTATTTTGCTTTTATGTTGGTCTAGTAACGAAGAAAAAACAGTGTGCGTCACTTGGTTCTCCTCTCGCGAAGATTGTAAAAGTCTATCAAGGGAGGCTTATACACATACACTTGAGATTTTTCTTTCGAATCTTTATTCCATCAACAGCATAGCTTGAGGTATATACTAAGGGACCTCTTAGGAAAAATCAGTAGAAATCTTTACGGAAGCAGGAAGAAAAGGACAGGTCTTGGATACCAACAGACTAAAAGCAGATGGACAAAAAATACAAAAATAACTAACAAACATATCTATTTTCAAATATTATGAGCAAACCAAGTAATGAAATGTATCCGTAACATACCGTTTTAATTAGCCGCAGTTAATGAGTAGATCTGTGAGCTGCGGACCTTGACTCGATCCAAATACGTTTTCTGAACGCATCACATCAGATCAGTCACAGACTATACAGACAGTCACAAGAGTTAGTTTTACATCGGTGCGTAGTGCGGACGCGCGCGTTTTGCAATATTTTCCCGCCATCTATTTTGACAGTTCAGTGTTTGTTCTTTTTAATAATTGAAATTGTGTAAGTAGATTTTTGTTACTAGCCAGTATGTTTTATAAATAAATTAAAAAATAAGAAAGGTTTTATTATGGAATGAGTTCTTAACTATTTTTTTATTTTTAGCCTTAATGTAGGTGCCGGTTGTTGGTTGAATCTACTTGTGGAACTTGTTTTAACTCCATAAAATTATTATTATATACCTAGCTTCAATTAGAATGATGACCACAAATGTCGTTTTGCTTTTAACAGTCTAAAATCACCTAGGAACTTGCAATATGATATAACCGTGGTATAATTAGAGATCTTTACGTAAATGAATAAAATTGTAATAAATACTGATATTGTGTATTTAAATTTAATTATCATAATGGTTTAAGTTAATGCCTTAAGTAAGAACATTTTAGTTTCTCATGTGAAGTGTTTACCTGACGTTAGTCTCTAACGAAGAACAAAACTTACATAAAAATAAACTCTTTCCAATGCGTGAAAAATTTAATGCAGTAACAGATGGCTTCATAACAATATTACAAATACCTCCACTATCTAATCTTCACAGCCGGAATGATAACGGGAAGAGTTTAGTGTTTATTTTGTGGTTAAAAACCGACTATTGTTAGGTCAAAAATAATTTAATACGAATGTTTACAATAAACGTCTTTCACTAAGTCGGTCGAAAATCTTAAAACAGTCGTCAGATTTTTAGGAATAGGTAGCAACCTGCAACAACTCGATGCGCCGAACCCAATTTTTTTCCTTATTTTACGTTTATCATATTCCTATCCGATTTATTTAAATAGCTTTTTTGTACTTAATGGGCATACAAACTGACTTAATTTAAAAGAAAGTTATTTTTACTCCTCTTTATGTTTATATCTTGAAATACCTAGTTATATCTAGTAATTTAATTATTAAAACGAATAAACAACCCATTAAGAACGTCTATCAACCAACGTATATCGTGTACACAAGTCAATGTATTGAGATAAACGAAGTATATTTTTCGTTTGCTTTTCTTGGATACCTATCAAATAAAAATAAACAAAACATCTCGTTTAGTGAAAACAGGTAAATACGTTTATAAATAAAATACTTCCTGGTCTCCTCATATTCAATAGGCAAATGTACCAAGTATAAGGTAGCTTATTAGTATTGCGGAATAGTCCTCTTCACTTGTGGTTTTCCTGCTTCCAGAATATGGCCACGGAAGTGAGCAAAAACAGCGCTGCGCAGACGCTGGTCGACAAGGCGCCATGGTAAGTTTATATCTTTATACCTACTTATGTATATGGAAATTGAAAGAGCGTCGGTGGTCGAATGGGATAGGTTAAAATGCGTGATGCGAAGAAAGGCACAGGTTCGAATCCCACTTCGGCTATGTACCAATGACTTTATTTGAAATTATGTACATTAGAATTTATTTATTTTCAAAATTGGATACAAGGTATCACTTATTGACGTCACATCACTTAAATCTAATTATAACTACTACCGCTTACCGCTATTATGTAGAAACGGCGGAACAAACTACACTGCAGTTAGTTTGAATACTAACCAGTGCTCTTACGGGGAGGGAAAACATCATGAGGAAACCTGCACATTCAGGCAACTGAATTTGTAACCATGATCGACCCAATATGAGTCAGGTTTACCTGCAAAGGTTGCGGAGGTCATACGGGACTCATTTCCTGTAAAAACCTGACTTACCCAAATCTAGGATCCATGGTCAATTAGTATATCCCTGACTCCTCTCCAGTCAGTACAGCATGGCTATAATGTTGTCATAAGTTATTCCTTTTTCAATTTTTATCTATTATCCTTAACTAACTTTTGTGCGGGCTTCGCTCGCTTGAAAGAAACCCTATGTTACTCCTAAAGGTCTATTCTACTTGTATCAAACATACAATATACAAATTCTATTTATTATTAGTGTGGACAAAGAAAACGGATATTACGGATAACTTATAAATTTGGGATTCTTCTTTTAGGCGACGGGCTAGCAATCTGTCACTCTAAGTTGAAAGTGACCTATCAGTATTTTCAAAACTGTTGGCTCTGTCTATCCCGCATTATTTGTTGATGTGATTATATGTATGTATGTATGGAAAAATAATAAAAACGAAAATAACGAAATATGGCCAAAAATAATATCACTGACTGAGGACTCAATCTCATAATAATGTATCACCATGTTCCATAAAGAATCACGAGTTAGCTTATTTTATTAGAGACTAGCTGTGCCCGCGACTTCGTCCGCATGGAATAGTTATTTTGGGCATCATTGTAGCCCTCAAGGATGAATAATTTTCCCCGTTATTTTTCACATTTTCCATTATTTCTTTGGTTGTTGCAATGTTATGTTATATAGCCTTAAGCCTTCCTCGATAAATGGCCTATTCGATGCAAAAGTAATTTTTTAATTCGAACCAGTAGTTCCTGAGATAAGCGCATTCAAACAAACTCTTCAGCTTTAGATATAATAAGAGTATAGATACAAAAATAGCTATTTCTTCATCTGAAATTATCTGTTATTATATATTAGTTGAAATATCTATTGATAAAACTTGTTACACTGTTTTTATTATAATCTTTATTATGATCACGTAAAATTAAGATACACACAACGAGATAAGGAGGTAATCTAGCCATTTAAATTAGTATTTTTATCACGTTCAAAGTCTATACGTAACATTGCCACAAAATAATGTTCCGGTTAGTTGAAAAAATGTAGGTACTTAACCAAACCGAAACCTAAAAATTTAGAGGATAGATTTACTTTAAAATGAAAAAAAAAAGAATTCAAATTTTCCGAGTAATCGCGTAACAAACACACAAAAAAAAGACTTGTTCAATCCTACACATTTTTTAAGTCGATTGAAAATACTATTATATATTGAAAATATTCTTTCTTATAATTCTTGTCACAATATATTCTGACATAGTCACATCTATATCCCTAGCGGGGTAGACAGAGTGATTAATTCGAGTATCCTAAATATCACTTCAATGTTCTTCACTATTATACCAGCTATTATTTTTAATTTTTTAATGTTATAATAAGTTTATTTGTTAATATTAACTTATAATTTGATAATTTCTAATGCTATAAATAGTTTACTTGTTAATATCATCTTATAATTTCATAATTGGACCGATCTTCATGAAATTTGAGTTGATTTGAAGAAATTGCCAAATAAATTTCACATATCACAAACTGTTTCCTATAGCAACATATATATATATATATACATACAAATATTGCCAAATAACTATCGCAACGGCTGGTAGGTATACTGGTTCTATTCCGGCGGGTGTCACACGTGTTGTAAGTTGATCAATTAGCGCGTCTAACGCTAACGTTATCCTTGACAGTTTGATGTTACTTAATATGTACTTAAGTACGAAATTATAGTCTGACTAGCTGTCTAGGAAAACGTTGTTTTGCCATATAAATAATTTTTAAGTAATTTCTATTAAAAAAAATGTTAAGGGTGGACAACCCATATCACTTAGGGGTATGAAAAATAAATGTGGGCCGATTCTCAGACTTATTCAATGTGCTCACAAAATTTCATGAGAATCGGCTTACCCGTTTCGGAGGAGTACAGGAACGAACACTGTGACACGAGAATTTTTTATATATAAGATTAAATTAAATTTTTATGACCGTATGGTTTCCGGTATTCTTGAATAGGGACCACTCCATCTCTTTGCAATGATGTCGTAAAAGACGACTTAAGTCGCCGGTGGTGGGATTATGGTGCCCACTTTAAAGCCTACCCTACCTACTCTGACTCTCTGCAGCGTTAAGGAAATGGCCTTTTTTGTGTCGAAAGGTCATTTCCGTAACATTAGAATAGAACAACTCCATATCATTCCTATGAATGTCGTTAAAGGCGACTTAGGCAAAGACATAAACTTAGGATTTCTTCCTGGAGGTGATGGGCTAGCAACCTGTAAATATTTAAATCTGAATTCCATCATTTAAGCTCGACGCGGCCTTAGTCTGTTGAAAACTATTGGCTCTGTCTACCCCGCAAGGGACGTGATTACACATATCTATGTATGTACCTTAGTCGTTGTATTTGTTTTTCATAACCATTAAAATATCTTTAAGCAATTTTTTTTTTCAATTTTCAAACTGTAACATGCGAAGACTCAGGTTTAAGCAAGTATTGACTGAAATCATACTAGGTATATGTTTGCGTAATTTATATTAAAAACAATTTGATATAATTTATCGGCGACGTTCCTATCTATTACAACTGTAGATAATGGATTGTCAAGTATTTTTATACATAAAGTAATTATTATTGAAAGAATGTTACCATAATAATCGTATAAGTACATATGTACGTACTAATTAAAAAAATTGTTTATACAAACATCTATACTAATATTACCTATAAATCTGAAGAGTTTGTTTGTTTGAACGCGTTCATCTCAGGAACTACTGATTCGAGTTGTAAAATAGACCTATAGATTTTTGCGTTGAATAGACCATTTATCGAGGAAGGCTTTAGACTATTTGTCATCACGCTGCAACTATAAGGAGCGAAGGAATAATGGAAAATGTGAAAAAAACGGGGGAAATTATTCCTCCTTGAGAGCTTCAATGATGCCCAAAACAACTATTCCACGCGGACGAAGTCGCGGGCTCAGCTAGTAAGTCTATATAGTGAAATAGATCACAGATTTGTGTTTTGTCACACATACGATGATTTTGCCATAAAAATAGGAAATGTTAAGCTAAATTAGGTAATTACCTTTTACCCAACTGTCCGGAAAAATAGGACCGAGTGACATTCAATTTCAAAATTACTGGCCTACAGAGACTATTTGAATAAAAAAGTTGTCTATATATTTTACTTCTTTCCAGAGATTGCAGCTACAATTTTTATGATAGTATACATATATAAGATCACGACTATATCCCTTGCGGGGTAGACAGAGCCAACAGTCTAGAAAACACTGAACCCCACTTTCAGCTTGATGAAATTGAGATTCAAATAGTCACGCTCAAAGCCATATAATCACGTTTATATCCCTTGCGGGGTAGAAAGAGCGAATAGTCTTGAAAAAACTGATATGCCACGTTGAGCTGTTTGGCTTAACGATAGAATTGAGATTCAAATAGTGTCAGGTCGCTAGCCCATCGCCTAAAAGAATAATCCCAAGTTTATAAGCCTATCCCTTAGTCGCCTTTTACGACATCAATGGGAACGAGATGGAGTGGTTCTACTCATTATTTATTGATGCCGGGAACCACACGGCAATAAATACAAATACTATCTGAAGCTATCTATATCCCAATAATTAGACCATTTACATTCCCAATGGCTCGACTGACCCAATCAATGTCGCGTGCGCATCACTAAAGGTCAATGGACGAGGCGTGCTTGCAGTGTGTTGCAACTGGCGATGATAGACCGCAGATTGGATCCTTTCCTTCCAAACTTCAATTTATTTATTACCAGAGGCCGCCCGCGACTTCGTTCGCGTGGAATAATTATGGCCATCATTATATATTGGGCATCATTGAAGCCTTCGAGGATGAATAATTTGCCCCGTTTTTTACACATTTTCCATTATTTCTTCGCTCCTTATAGTTGCAGCGTGATGTTATAAAGCCTTTCGCGATAAATGGTCTATTCAACACAAAAACAATTTTTCAATTCGAACCAGTAGTTCCTGAGATAAGCGCGTTCAAACACACAAACAAACTCTTCAGCTTTATTATATTAGTATTTATAGATTTATTTATTTATGTACACAAAATTATATACAGGAGTATTCAATACAGTAATTCTAGTACAAAGGTGCTTTTTATTTCAAAAGAAATCTCTTCCAGTAGACCCATGAGATGAGAGATGAGTTTTAATACTTGTGAAATACTAATTTGGTCGTTGTGACAATTGGTTGTCTGTTCCGTTTTACTAGCTTTCGCCTAAGGCTCCGCTCGTAAATACCCTATGTCCTATCCTCCATACCACATTTTTGGAATATTTCATGAAGATCGGTTAAATCTATTTCACGTGGAAGACGGACAAACAAACAGTTTAACATTATCATGTATGGCTTTGATAAAAAAAAATATAACCCATATTAACTAAAATTTATGACATTCCTACGGATCCTCTCCCCCTTGTTTTCGGGTTGAAAGATACTTTTACTCCTTTTGAGTACTCAAGAATATTTTAGTGAATACTAGACATTAACATAGACATCTATACATATAATAAATCTGTAGAAAGGTCAATTCTGTACATTGAAAATATTGAAATAATAAATAGCAGGGGGTGTTACTGGATCGATACCAAACACAAAAATGTGATTAAAAAAATTTTTGTCTGTCTGTCTGTATGTTCAGGCATCACGTGAAAACTAACGGTTCGATTTTGATGAAACTTGGTATAATCATACCTTATTATCCTGGGCGTAAAATAGGATACTTTTTATCCCGAAAAAATACGAAGAAAAAAAAATCTTAATTTTTCAGTTTATCCATAGACGTTGTTCTGTAGAACCGCGAACACACGTTGCGTTACCCGCAGTGGATTTAGCGCCGTAACCTGTAGCGCCTAAAGTCGGCTTTGGCTTGAACCGTTTGCTGCACAAGCGGGCCGCTACTAATTACTATGAAAAAAATACTACATAGCTACATTAATTCCCATCAAGCTGAAAATGAGTATAATTATTTAAAACACAATCAAAAGCATTATTTCAAAATTCCCCATGATTCCGGTTTAAGGAAAAAAATTTACTCACGGTCAAAGGTAAAAAATGGGTGTATCGCAATTTTCTTTAAAACGATCATAAAGTTATCTATAAAAAAGGTATCAATAATTTTTTTCAACAAAGCTACCGTTTCTGTGATATAACGATGCAAAAAGTTGCAATCGTCATAATATGCATCCGTTTCCTTGCCACCTCTGAGGTAGTGTACTATTAGCGCGTTTTTTTACATTTTTATTATTAAACTTGAAAAAGTCTGATATAGGTTAGAATAAACACGTGTTTTCACTACGCAGTGGCACTCAAGACTAACTTTCGTATTTATTATTAAAAAAAAAATAGAATGACCCTAAGTGAAGAAAATCATCTTAGGACAATAATAGAGGTTACAATTATCAAATTCAATGCAATAATCAAATTAAAACTAAAACTACTTATAAAAAGAAAGAAAAAAGATGACTACAAACTAAAATTTAATTTATAAATTGTACAGTCCTTGCATAGCATCAACATGCGGGAATGTGCCCAGAAGGCTGGCAGCATTGCCAATTCGAATGGCAATGCTGATTCTCTGAGCCAGATAATTTCCAGCCCTCCGGTCAAGATATACCTACCTCAATTAGCTTTTTCGACAATTGTCGGAAAAGCTGATGGGCAGATAGGCCCCCCGGTCCCAGAGTTTCTACCCCAAAAGGTTCAAAAGTTTAGATATTACCGATAACTACATACATACATACATACATACATAAAATCACGCCTCTTTCCCGGAGGGGTAGGCAGAGACTACCTCTTTCCACTTGCCACGATCCCTGCATACTTCCTTTGCTTCATCTACATTCATAACTCTCTTCATGCAAGCTCGGCGGTTTCGGGTACTTTTGACCTGACCCTTTACCAGGACGTCCTTAATTTGATCAAGATATGTTCGTCTAGGTCTTCCCACCCCGACCTTTCCCTCCACACTCTCCATGTATATCTGCTTAGTCAACCTGTTTTCATTCATCCTCTCCACATGACCGAACCATCTCAACATACCCTTTTCTATTCCTGTAACAACATCTTCTTTCACATCACAACATTCCCTTATCACACTGTTCCTTATCCGGTCACTCAATTTCACACCCAACATACTCCTTAACGCTCTCATTTCCACTGCATTTATTCTGCTTTCGTGCTTCTTTTGCCATACCCAACTTTCACTCCCATACATTAATGTCGGGACCAACACGCCCCTGTGCACAGCCAGTCGAGCCTTTTTGGATAGTTTCTGACTGCTCATAAAGGCATGCAAAGCTCCATTCACCGTGTTCCCCGCGTTCACTCTCCTTTCAATATCACTATCACACTTGCCATCTGATGTAAACTTTGATCCCGATAACTACATATTTGCGCCTTTTGAGGTTTTTTGCCTCATTTGAAGCAAAACGGCCTTAGATTTAGTAACCTGAAGATGAGACGGCGCAAGTGTGTCGACACAAGTAGCATCCCACACCAAAGGCCGCCCCAATCTCCAGGGTACCAAAGTCATACCATCCGGTCTCTTGGCATCATCCCGAGCCAGACCGTTTGGTTCTAGAACGGCTGGAACATGGATGGTGGCAAAAGCACGGAGGATTATATCATTTAGGGCGGCATGGCGCCCTAAACGGCCGGCACTCCTAGGGCATGAGAGGCCGTGGTGTCCATAGCCGACAACGGTATCCCCGCAAGGACAACTATTATTAAAGACTAACGGTATTTCATGTGTTGAGCATTCTGAGATAAAGCAGCTATACGACCCTAGCCACGTACACAATTAAACAGAGAGACAGATGTTGTCTCAAGGTTTCACTACAGTATAAATGAAGGGACTGGGTTTCATTATACTTATGTATATTTTATATTTTGAATTCAAGTTAAAATTACCGACAGAACAATATTTTTACTTATATTACTGCTACATAGAGTACCTATATACGAGACGTGCTTATGCATATTATGACGCTTGCAACTTTTTGCATCGTAATATCTCAGAAACGGTAGCTTTATTGAAAAAAAATATTGATTCCTTTTTATAGATATCTTTATGATCTACAATCTATGTCTGAGGTAATTTTCCTATAAAACTTACCGTTTTGAAGAAAATCGTGAAAATCCCATTTTCTTACCTTTGACCTTGGGTTATTTTTTTCCTTAAACCGGAATCATGGGGAATTTTGAAATAATGCTTTTGATTGTGTTTTAAACAATTATACTCATTTTCAGCTTGATGGGAATTAATGTAGCTTCATTCCTATTTTTTGGTCTAAATTGACCGGACTGAAAATAAAATGGAGAAATAAACCATCTACGCGAAGACCGACATCCGCGCGGACGGAGTCGCGGGGGATAGCTAGTTTTCAATAAGATTCTTGCTGTCAAACAGTAGTAAAAATCGATTATATGTATGAAAATATAAGATTGAGACTTTAAAAAAAACCAGTTTTTTTTTCACACGTTTTTACAAATCCCCCGCGTAAGATCGCATAAGATGTCTCAGACACAAAAGCTAGTTAGACATAAACCAATGAAACGATTTACACTTTGGTTTATGTCGTCTGCTATCGCTCTTAAAAAATGTTATCAGTAGGGCAGTGACCCGTGTTGCCGCATTATATCACCATTCTTGCTTAAAGAGGCCCTTACTCATTGATAAAATAAACATATGTACATAAGAAACAAAATTATTATACGGATCTTATTTTTCACATACTTAAAACTAAGTTTACTGCCGCTTCCAAGGCGTCAGTGCAGAAGAAGCGGTAACTCTTCATCTCGTTCCCATGGATGTCGTAAAAGGCGACTAAGGTATAGGCATATAAACTTGGGATTCTTTTTAAGGCGATGTGCTAGCAACCTGTCACTATTTGAATCTCAATTCTATCATTAAGCCAAACAGCTGCACGTGGCCTTTCAGTATTTTCAAGACAGTTGAATGTATGCGGGCTTCCGACAATATTGAAGACTTGATATATTAATTTTTTTGCAGTTTTGACTCTTCACATTGCAACCAGACATGTGAAGTACGTC